>NC_081311.1:113257500-113582500 GCF_026419965.1 Kogia breviceps | reverse complement strand
TCACTAAACTAGTAGCTGAGAGATGGGAAAAAAATAGGACAGAGAGAGTTCAGGAAATACATCAACATCAATCATGACTTCTATCCATTCTTCAAATTAAATGCAGTGGCCCTGTAGACCAGGTGTTGTTTGTTGTCATTTTGGTACTCCTTTGTTGACACTGCATTCGTTCATGCCTCCAATGGTAATTATTTGATTTGTTGGTTGTCCTGTCTAGGTATCCACCAGACTCTGAGATAGCTTAGGTTGTAGATTATACTTACTTTACATTTCTATATCCCTCACTTCTAGCCTAAGATCTGCTATAATCAGTGGCCAATAACTATGTTTAGTGAATCAATGTAATGTGAGATGGTTTGTTATGGGTCAACAAACAATTCTCTTTGCTTTCTTAAATCCATGGGAACCTAATTGGGTCAATAAATACTCCTATTTGCTCCATTGTACTCCCTGCTTCAGTTTTCCTTGACTGTGTTTTTAACTACATGGCATATATTTTTACTCATATCAATTACATAAACATTGCAAACACTTCTCTGGGAGTTTGATGTAAGAGAATTAATTTCTTGGTTGAATTTTGATTGGAGAGCATTCAGGTTTAATGTGTTGGTGAGGATTAATATTCTAATACGACCAGAAAAGAAAACATTCTTGGTTCATCCATCTAGTCCTTTATTTTTAATTCATTAATTCATTCATTCATTCAAACAGCATTCAATGACTTCCACTTATTGCATACAAAACATGATACTGGATGCTTGGGCAGATATACAGATGAAGAAGAAAAATGCTGTTTCTTTTAAGAACTTTCAGTCTAGCAGGCTTATTTGGTCTATGTTTGCAAAAGCCACATTATTATGGAACCTATAGTGGAAATGTAAAGATAATCAACCGTTGCTTCTAGCCTTTCTAAGATCGGGGTGCCTTTAAGATTACGATGAAAGCTAAGGATTTTCTCAGCATAACTGCGTATTCCACATGTATTAAAAATCCGTCTATTATTTCAGAGGATTTACAGATAAATGGAAGTTTACCCAGGGGTTGAAGATTAAGAAAAATCTTTTAATTTGGTGTAAAACATTTATTTTAAAGTTTAAAAAGGGCAATCAGAAAAGAAAAAGTATTTTTTCACAGTCCTTCACTGTTAATTTTAATGTCTTTCCCTTTAATGGCAACTTTTATCGATTCATCTTTAAAGAGTTTCTCCTCCCTCTTTCTCATTACCCTTAGAACAAACATCACCTCTACTATCTTTCCCTGACAGCCTATTTCCTTACGATAGTCTCCAAACATTCTAACATTGGTTGTCTTTTCCAACCCTTCATTAACTGCTAGTCTGAACAATATTAACCTCAAGTAAAAATCACATTTCTCTAGGTCCTCGACCATTGCTACCATCCTAAAATAATAAGTTATTGAAAACCTAGAAACTACTTGATTCCCATTACTGTATTGAATTTACACAGGTAACTTAATTATTTCATAGAAAATCACTAAGCACAAACATTTTTAAATGTCTAAATTAGACAAAATTAATTTATGTAATATAAGTAACAAATCTGCATTAATTCTGAAGGTTATTTAAAAATAAGATAAAAATCTTTTTACCATTAGATTTATAGATTTCTAATAAATTTCACCAAACAGCTGAGATATTTTTTAATAGGGCATATTTCAATCTTGAGATATTCATGTTCAGCATACATACATCACAATTAAGATAGCAGCATGAAGAAATATTGTTAGCTGTTAGTGTCATGTGTGACAGTAATATAATGTTAATTGATATATGAGTTACAAAATTATACTGCAGGTTATTGCTTGAAGGCCTAATGGTGAGCCCCAGCTTCCATCAGGTGACAGTTTTAATATCTGCTGGTGATGCTTATTTTATCTGTAGCAGCTACTTGATTCTTCCTGGTTAGCGGAAAGATTTCAGAAAATAAAACACTATGAGGTCTTTGGGAAAAAGGAGAAAAAAATAGAACAGAGGAAATATATTTTATTTATAGACATGTATTTATCATAGATGTATCATATCCATTTCACATTTTCTCATGTTTATCTGATAGAAAAGCTAAATACTTTTAATATGAAAATTAACAATGAATCTATATAAGCATTTCCAAATAGTTATAAACATGAATTTTTAATGCTGCATTTAATCATCCTAATAATTGGTAAATTACATCAATATAATTTTGTAGAATAATGGATGTAATATTTTGACTTACCCCTTTATAATCATCTCAATTCAAGATGCCTCAGGATTAAAGCATTCTAGTTTCCCAACAGGTAAATTAATACAGAGGGTTCTTTTCCCAAATACATAGACATTCATTAGACAAATACCTCAGCATATACATAGGATTTGTTTCATTTTATTATATTTATACTGAAGAACACCATGTCAAGCCAATTATCCATTATTTTGATTTCTCTTATGTAGTCAACACTTGCATCAGTTATTAAAATATATTCATAATTGCCTACTCTAAATGGAATCACATGTTCATATATAGCATATATATGTTGTTATTGTCAAATTTGTTTTAAATGTGCACTCATACACATATACAACACTATCTACAAGTTTGTAGCCATATAATAGATCTTGTGTTTTAATATAATAATAATATAATAATTTCTGTTTTGTTTTTTAGTACATCTCAATATCTCTTTAATACTATGCTAAATTTGCTTTTAATAATCAGTTTATTTAAGTAAAATATTACAGTGAACGAAAAGAAATAAAATGGTTATTTGGAGAACTGAAGAAAGAAACTTTCATCCCCATTTAATAAGTCTTCTGTTATACTGCTTCACCTGTCCAAGCACTTTACTTGTATCTTTTGTTGTTGTTGCTTTACAGGGAAATATTTTTTTCCAATTGTATATTAAATGCACTCTCTCTCCCCTTCACAAAACCTTTCATATGGTGAAGTGTCTTTCATTTGGGTGAACAATTTCTATGAAAATCTATGGGAATTTTATGGATAGATGTATGAGAAAGTCTTTTTTTTTTTGGATTGGAGTTGAGAGGCAGATAGAGGAATTAATTTAGACTAATTTATAGGATTTACCAATACAGCTCTATGTTTATGCCATAGCTGACTTTCACACAAGTATTTCCATTAAGAACTTAGAAAAAGATGATGATAGATTAATAGAGGCCATCTAATTTAGGGAAATTAGTAATTTTGTTTCTCACCAGTTCAGTTTATGTATAAATGTTGTGCTAACATTTGTGAGCAGTTCGTTTTACTGCCCCATTTAATGTGTACACTGCTTAGATCTATCATGTAGACAAACATATATAGAATATTTTTATGACCTGATTAGAACAGTAGTATGGCAGTATGGTGTCCTAGTGTTTCATTCAAAGGAATAGCCAGACTAAGTTTTTTTTTTTTTTTTTTTTTTTTTTTTGCGGTATGCGGGCCTCCCACTGCTGCGGCCTCTCCCGTCGCGGAGCACAGGCTCCGGACGCGCAGGCCCAGCGGCCATCGCCCACGGGCCCAGCCGCTCCGCGGCACGTGGGATCCCCCCGGACCAGGGCACGAACCCGCGACCCCCGCATCGGCAGGCGGACTCTCAACCACTGCGCCATCAGGGAAGCCCCAGACTAAGTTTTTTAATAAATTTCATCTGTACTGCAATCCTCTGCAATTTCCACAGAGTGGCAGTTACTCAAAACTCTTTCCTATTCCTCTTCTCCATTCTCCTACTACCAAACTTTTTATTTTTGCCCTCCTTCCTTCACCTTCTGAATCTATTCTGACCTTCATCTAGTAGCTTTCCTAAAGTAAATCAATTTTGCTATTTTTAGTTTTCTTCAATTCAAATCTAGCCATTTCCATGTTGAACAAAAAAGACAGGAAAGAGCATGACAGACAGATACCTCTGGGACAGATGGAAAGGGTGAGGCATCAATGAACACTGAAGAGTGGTGTAATAGTACTTTTGTCCTAATAGAATGTAACATTGTCAACAAACATCCACAAAGGGTTTATAACTATTCTTTATGCATCAGCTTATATATTTCGATACACTCTTTAGGTCAGTTGATCCTTCCAATAGATATTATTCCTATAATTCCTAAAAGTGAGAAAACAACTTAAGGTAACTAGAAGATGCAGAACAAGTAAATGTAGGGACCAAATCTAAATACAGACCCTCTGATGCCATAAGGTCTGTGACAAGCAGAGTCAACCAATGATAACAACATTCTCCTAGGAATAATAGGAATAATAATATATTTACTATTAGAATAATGTGTTCTATGATAGGCAAAGCTTAACAATTCTCAAAACCATATAAAAGCAGGAGGAAACAATGAGGAGACAAATATTTTTGTAGGAGTCAGCCCAGTAAGGCAATAATATAGTTCAAAACAGGTCAGAGTTGTTAGAGTTTACTGAACTCTAAATATTAATTCAACTGGGTGAACAAATGCTATCAATGAATCAAAAAGAAGGATCTCTAATGCCATTTTATGGCTGTTGCTTTCCAGAAATACATTGAACAAGAGCTGTTTCAAACTTACACCACTCTTTTCCAACCCTGCCGCCCCCATTTCACCTTTAGCCTACAGAGAAAATAATTCATCAAACAAGAATTTTTTCAATTTTCTCCCACTTTATCATTATGTTTAATCATACTTTAAATTCTTATCTAGATATCCTTTTGTCTTTGAAAAAGTATCTCTTCTAAATTATCTTCTCAATGCTTTTCTCTGTGATCTTGTTTTTCTCTATTAACTTCATCATGATCTTCCTTTAAACTATCTATTAATCTTTACATACACTTGGCTTTATTTGCTCAGTTTACAGTTCTTTCCCATGTTTATCTTCATTGAAAAACAGCAAACATGACAAATAATCACTTACACCCCACTCCAAGCTCAATTCTTAACTTTCTCATTCACCTGCAGTTTTTTCCTTTACTTTGGAAATATCACTCTGCAGTTGTTTTGTCATCTTAACCTCCTCAGGCTACTGTAATTAAGACTTTTCTTTTGTTCTTTGTCAAAGTCATTTTGGTTTTCCAATTACTTCCTTTCTAACAGTGCAGCCTCCTCTGATTCCAATCCTCCATGAAATTGGACACTATGAACAAACATGGTAGCCCCATCCTCCCACCTTTATCTTAGAATCACATTTCTAACAGTTTTTGGACATTTCCCCCTAAATCTCACATTATTCCCTTCAATCCCATATTCTCAAAACAGAACTTATCTTTCCCACTGAACTTTTTTTATCCCCTCCTATCTACTTCGTTTAATGGTTCATACACTCAGGAGAACACTTGCACCAGGTACACCTCCATTTCCTGCAGTGTTTTCACACTGATCCATTTGGTGCCATCCATTTCACCTCTGAAATGGCTGCTTTATTTCTATCTCTCCTTTCTTTTTTCATTATCCAAGTTTAGGCCCTCTTTGTTACATGGCTGAGAAGCTGTTGTAACACTTTGCTAATTAGTTTGCCTACTTTCTTCAAGATTTTCTATCTCTGAATCATTCACCAAACTTCTGACAGAGTTCTCCTTTTGTCACATTATGAGATGCTTCTGCTTTAAAACAATGTTCGGGCTTCCCTGGTGGCGTAGTGGTTGAGAGTCCATCTGCCAATGCAGGGGATGCGGGTTCGTGACCCGGTCCGGGAGGATCCCACATGCCGCAGAGCGGCTGGGCCCGTGAGCCATCCATGGCCACTGAGCCTGCGCGTCCGGAGCCTGTGCTCCACAACGGGAGAGGCCACAACAGTGAGAGGCCCATGTACTGCAGAAAACAAAAAGAAAAAACAATGTTTAAAACCTTCTTTAAACTATTCAGTGTCATCCCTCTGCTGATGAAGTTAAGTCCAAAACTTTTGAGCATGTTATGCTCAGCAATATGCCTTTTATTTAAATTATTTCTTCTTCCTGAAATGTCTTTACTTTCCTAAACCTCTTCAAGTGGTAAACTTTACCTCTTTCATTATCCCCTTCTATGCCTGGGAAATCCATTATCCATTATCTTTCAAGCCCAGATCAAAGATTTTCTCTTTTTATCCTTTCCTTATTTTATTCTGTTTTTCTCTACTATTGAAAAAAAGGGAAGGGTACCATCCTTTCTATCCCCTTAGGCCTTTGTACACACATCTCTTTAACAAAAACCTTTCTTTCTTCAACTAATATTAATTGAATGCTTGTTATGTACTAGGTGTTAGAGATACGACAGTGTCGTTTTCTGGTCTAATGACTTGCTCTTGGAAATGTGCATTGCAATTTTTAATTTATGATTAATCTTATTGCTAAACTGTTATTGTCTTGAAGTTTTTCAGGTTTGTGTAAAACTAGGACAGAGCTGGACTCCAAGACAGCTATACAAATGTTTATTAATTGATAAATATAGTATCCTTTTCACTCTGTCACTATTATGCTGTGAAATATTTTAGATGAGTCTTTTCCTTATACTATTCATATTGCATTGAAAATACTTCTTCTTGAGGCCCCAAAATACATTCATAGTACCCTCATTTCCTGCATTAGTGGTGAAAGTACTATAACAAAAACTAGACACAAAGCTAATAACATTCACTAAGTCAGACAAACTTTTTTTTCTCCTAAATTTAAGTGGTAGGGACAGTGTTCAATCCAATCACATTTATAATTTATCAAAAATTTAGAGACTTTTGTAGAGGAAGAAATTATGTACTTGATGTTGCAGGATTGAATATAAGGGAGGAAATTGCATATTTATTCGATTATTATTTAATTTACTTAGTGGAACTACTTTATTTGACTTCACTGGAATTGCATAAGAATTAGTAATCAATCAACTTAATTTGTGAACCTATAGTTTTAGGTATCTTAGTGTGTGCATCTTGTTTTTTCTTCAAAATGCCCTGTTTTCCTTTTAGGGAGAGAGGTACTGCCTATATTCAAAAACATAATTTAAATAAAAATAGTATTTGTAATAAAATTAAATACATAGAATTTGTGGGAGAACTTTGAGATAATGTGAAAAAGAGTAGTATTTTTTCACAGAGATGTGAAATGAAAGGTAAACCTTTTTTAATAAATACCTAGTTCAATTCATGTTTATAAGACAGGTGGAAAAGGCTAAGTTGAGTGAATGGTTGGAACTTTGTTTACACATATACTATGTACCATATATGCATTTGATTTGGTTTCATAGAGATTGAACAAGAAAACAAGTCTTGGTAGTTGACATATAACTTACACGTCTATTATTATTTACAGCCAGTAGGTTTTTGGAAATTACTTGAGAATTATTTTTCACAGTATTAGATGTTCCTGTGACTGTGATTCTGCCAGGGAGGCTAATGGTCACAGAATGATTGAACTGTTTGATTGCATTGTCAAAATAGTCAACACAGTAATTTCAATTTAACAAAACAGAACAACCTTTTCAAGCTCACAGAAAGACAATTTGGACAAGAGAAAATAGGTATTTTTGTGAAAGATTATATTGCAGTCCACTTACCTCAATTCATATACTACTGTTTTTATTTGCCTACTCTCTCCTTTTCTATGTCATTTGTTTTGTTCATTCAAATTGTGTGTGTGTTTGTGTAATTGAATAGTGATTGCCCACCAGTGCACAATTTTCTTTGTCAATTTCAGCTGGCAGAATTTTATTTAAAAAATATAATTGTGAAAATGGATTTGTTCTTTAGGAAAAAAGAAATGAACCAGAGAAAAAGGATATATATTTTTTTAAATTTGAGCTGTAGTCATTCTAATAGCACCCTCAACAAAGTCTGTTGTTTCTTGTAAAAATAATATAGACAAGAAAATGCTGGTCAAGAACAGAAAAGCATATAAGAATGAGAAAAGAATATCCCAGTGTAATGTACAATGACACTTTCCTACTTGTCAAGAAGCTATTCCCACCAAAGTGTCCATTGACCAATATTTACAGCATAGAAAGTCATTGAACCAGGAGAAAAAATGAGAAGGGTTAGGATTCCTTGACCAGTGGTTTGACCAATGAAACAATTGATGGTGTTTTCAGCTAGCCAAAGTGAATATACCAAAGAACAAAATTTGAAGTCAATATGAAGAGATAAAAATCTAATTAATAGTAGTATACTTCATTGTTGAGTGCTCCCAGTGTGCATGCCACAGACTGTTAATGATTCATATATATTATTAATAATTTTCACAACACACCCATGGAGTGTATACTATTATTTCTGTTTTATACATCAGAAAACTGATTTATGATCCATTTAAATAACTTTACTGAAGCCATAAAAATGCCCCAATATGTTTGATTGCAAACATTTTTTAGCTATTTAATTATTTATTCCAATAAATACTTATTGAGTTTATATATTTGGCAGAGAATGATGAGCAAGACATTTTTCCTACTTTCACTTAGGCTTATGATCTAGGGAGAAAGGCAGATAATTGAACAAGGTATGAGAGTAAGCTATGATTAGTATCATGAGAACAGAAATACAAAGTTCCACTGAAAAGCACAGGAGTCAGATTTCCCATAATATCTGACTTTTAAATTGAGATATAAGGTAGATCTGGTATAAGAAGTGGGTAAAACAGTGTTCACTGCAGCTCTATTTACAAGAGCCAGGACATGGAAGCAACCTAAGTGTCCATCGACAGATGAATGGATAAAGAAGATGTGGCACATATATACAATGGAATATTACTCAGCCATAAGAAGAAACGAAACTGAGTTATTTGTAGTGAGGTGAATGGACCTAGAGTCTGTCATACAGAGTGAAGTAAGTCAGAAAGAGAAAAACAAATACAGTATGCTAACACATATATATGGAATCTAAAAAAAAAAAAAAACAGGTTCTGAAGAACCTAAGGGCAGGACAGGAATAAATACGCAGACATAGAGAATGGATTTGAGGACATGGGCAGGGGGACAGGTAAGCTGGGACGAAGTGAGAGAGTGGCATGGACATATATACACTACCAAATGTAAAATAGCTAGCTAGTGGGAAGCAGCCACATAGCACAGGGAGATCAGCTCTGTGCTTTGTGACCACCTAGAGGGGTGGGTTAGGGAAAGTGGTAGGGAGATGCAAGAGGGAGGAGATATGGGGATATCACTGCAAAGCAATTATACTCCAATAAAGATGTTTAAAAAAAAATGTTTAAAAAAAAAGTGGTTGAAAAGAGAAGAGTGGTCTAAGCAGAAGGTTCAGAAACTATCAAGGCACTGAGGCAAGAAAATACATGTTGTAGTGAAAGACCAAAGTCAGTCAGGTTGGGCTAGATCCCTGAGTTTGCAGGAGAAAGGGGGAAATTGTGGACAAGGGTTCAATCCTAAAGATCCTTTGCACTATGTTTACTGATGTAGGACAAAAACTTAATTTTAAATTTTTGAAGAATTTAAGCAGGGATTTTAAATGACCAAATGCACATTCTAAAAATGGCGTATACTCTAGAGAATGAAGTGAAGGACAACAAAACTTAATGCAGGAGGACGCCATTGTGGGGTTCTAGGCAGGAGATGCTCCTGACTTAGACTGTGGAAGTGCCAGTTGGAATGGAAGAAGAGATGAGATTCTAGTGCTAAGTAGGATGTAGGAAATAAAATTACCATAATTCAGTGACTCATTGGATATGTGAGTTGTTTGTGAAGCAGAGGTTTAGAAATAGTCCCAGGTCTCTGCCTGCAGATAATAATAGAATTTTAAGTTACATTTTAACTGAAGAATTTTTTTTTCTTGTTCTGTCTCCATGAAATCAAACAAAGTGGACATAGTTTAAACTGGGAAAGCAAAATTTCCCAGTTTCGCAGATGGGTGAAATGTAGTGCTTATTACTGAGAAAGGTGAAAATAGAGATGAGAATAAGTCTTGGAGTGACTGTGGGTATTTTTGGAGTCTGATTTGAGGGAATTGAGTATATAATATATTTAATTTGTGTTTAGTAAGGTAATTTATATGATTCAGTCACTTTTATGTATAGTTATTTATAACCACTCTAGTGTATAATTGGCTTTTACTCACTGTAATGACATACCCAACATCATGATCCACAGGTGCAGGACCAGTGGTCATGTCACAATATGAATGTGCTTAATGACATCAGAAGTATTATAGGTGGATAGTGAACAAAAAGCAAGAAACTACTCTACAGAAAATTATTCTAAATCTTACAGCTCATATATAAAAAAAAGCTATAGAGAGATTTCCCCAAAATTGACAACCATGCACTTTCCATGGCACTTTCAGTAAGAAGTTATGAAATTTAAAGAAACTTTTCTAAGCTAATAATGATAATGAAAATTTGATCAAGTACTCAAGAGGAAAGACTGGATTAATTTTTACTCTCTCTGTAGAAAATATAATTTAAAATATGATTCATGTATCTGTAATTTTAAAAATGTAGAGGAAAAGGTATTATAGAGCTATGCCAGTCAATGAATAAAAACATCACGTTAGTTTTGAATTAATTGATGTTTTATGTATTTGTCAGCTTTTTAAAATTTGTAATGTGTTGTTATTTCTTTCACATTTAAAATAAATGCCCATTTTCTTAATAAGGAGAAGGAGAATCAATGGCGAGAGGCTGACACTTTTCTCAGGAGCACAGCTGGGCATATGAGACCATGTTGGAATCTCACATTAACAAGAGATGCACTAGTTCCGAACTGAGAATCTAGTATTCACTGTAAGACACATGGTAGGTTGCTTAGAATATAATGAAAACGAGAAACCCTTTAAATTATAAGCCTGACTTATGTAAAGATATGATTCAGAATTAACAAAGAAGCATAACACTCTGGGTTAGAGGTTCTCAAACCTTAATAAGCCTAAGGATTACCTGAGGAGCTTTGTAAAATTCTGATTTGGGGACCCTACCTCCAGATATCCTAACGAGAAACCAGGAATTGCTTTTGCTAACCCACATTCCAGATAATTCTAATGCAGATGATACCCCAAACAACTTTGTTAACTATTGATTTTAGGGCAGTATGGGTTTCCATGATGCAAGTGGATTGGTGTATGTCTTCTCAAAAATTGCCCCTGCCACTTTTGAGGAGCTGAAATAGGTTTAGATTGCTAATTAGAAAATATTCTCTGAAAATAAAACATCTCTCTATATAATAAAATATTATAATATAAAGCAATTTATAATAATGGGAACATAACAAGGTTGTATTTGTAAAAGCAAGTGGATTCATTACAAAACCTCAGAAATTAGTTATGGTGCTGAAAAAGGAATAAAATGAATCACATACAAGTAATTGCCCAGTTTAAATGACTTAATACATATATTAGATGTATAGTGTATGCTTTGAAGAAGTCACCACAAGATGTATCTCCTTATTCCAAAAACTAATTTTTCAAAATATATCTACAACAAATATATTAACATTGATATAAGAACCTTTATCATGTTATTTCTAAATCAACTTTATCGAGGTATAATTTATTTTGTCAGATTATTCTGAATATAAAAAATGGTGACTATTTTTCAGTCTTTGTACAAATGACTCTTTAGAAATTCACAAAAATAACTTAGAGCAAAGTTGTAAAATAAAAAGAAATCGGTTGCTCAAAAACAAGATAAGGATGTTAAGTTATGAAGTTAATGTATTTAAATGAAGCAAATCTAGTAAGTTTTCACTAGGAGGAATTTCAAAACAAAAGAGTCAAACCTTTAATATTCATTTATCCAGCATATATGTGTCTGCATAGCACAGAATTCAAATACAAGATCACTAGGACAATTTTAAAGATGCTGTTAGCTAATATCTGGTTTTCTAAAGGAGGAAAATCATGACCAAAGCCCTGGTGTTATTTGCCCAGGAGACAGCATCAAGAGGAGTTTGGAGCCCAGTGTCTGACCTCTACTTTCCTTTTTGCTTTTAAGTTAGACGAAACTTTTGTGGAATGCGATGTATCCAACTCTTCATTTTAAATTTATATCAGTGTAAAAATCCACTGAGTTCGCATTTTTATCTTTATTTAAACTAATGAATCACTTGTGCAGGTATTATCTACACTCCGATTATAGATTGTCCCACCAAAGGAGCTATTTCAAACACTGGTAGGAGTAAGGTAAGAGAAACACAGCTAGCTTTATTTGTCATTGCAATTAGCTGAAATGGATACATATTTTTAAGGAGAAGATAAAATACTTTATGTACTGTGTGTATTTATAAGAATCTTATCATGTGGTCTGAGTTGGGTGATATGCTGAGAAAAGGCATCTTATTTGGTCCATTCCAGGGTATAGATATTATTTTGTAGATTCAAGTTACTTTTAAATCTCTCAAATAATAAATATTGTTTCATGATAGTAAATAGGAAAGGTGGGAGGTGGCTAGATTAGAAATGGCAGAAATGAGGCAAGGAAAAGAACTCAGACTACCAGAAATTTAAATGTCTACTAGGAGTGACTCCTGTTACTAAAATCAGTTTTTATATTCTGTTTTCTTCTATGAGTACTCCGGTTAGGTATGGGGAAATTTCCAAGGTTGCACAATTTTCATCAGAGAAGGAACACTTACAGTTTATCAATTAAGCACGTAATATAATGTTAAATAGATGAGATATGAATGAAGTAAAATGCAGATTTTGCCTTAAAATTCTGACATTTAGTCTTTCTTGCACAAGATTACTCAGTATTTTCCTTCCATTGTCAGTAGAGTCATTTTCATTCTGTTTGTGATGGGTCATTTAAACACATTCCCAAACATTTGTCACAAACCCCGAATTTTTTGAAGTTATGCACTCTCTTTTCCTTGCTCTCTTGTTCTAAATCTTTGGAGCTATAGAAAGTATTTGAAATCAAATTGTGTACAATTCTTGAATATTTACTTTAGACATAATCAAGGATATTATGTATGCATTGAAAATAATTTTATCAAAATAGTTAAGACTTCGTTGAAAATAGTATCAACCAAGTAAAAAAGATGATTCAAAACTGAGCATGGATATGACCCAAATCTCTTTGGGGGAGGTGGAGAACATATGACATATAAAACAACTGAAAGGAAGTACCAGGTGTTCAGAACCTTTCCCCACTAATTTACATTTCTTCTTGTTTTAGAGTCCACAAATTTCCAACTTGTAACTCATCCGTTACAATACTAAAACATTCAACACAATAATTTACTATAATTTGTCTACTTCAAATATCAACATGTTAAGAAAAACTTTAAATATTCACATATCGACTTTCATCTTCAAGTTAGAAGCGGAAGAACAAAAATTGCTGCTAGACATTATTTTTTCCCTTTCAGAGAAACAGAATAGGGGTAATGGAAATTTTCTTTTTTCTTTTTTGGTATATCTCATCCTTAAATTTTTTTCCCTATTATTCATATTTGCCATATACACTTTTTAGAACGAGAAAGGGCTTTGCTCACTTGAGTTAACTCAAGTACATATGGAAAGAAGAGTAATCAAAATTACATTTTTGCAGCTAGCCCATATAGGTATCCAGGAGCAATTATAAAGCAGAAGGTAGAAACTTCTTCAAAGGATGTCATGATTTGGCAGGCATAAGGAGTCTTGATCCCTTGGGAATATTAATTACTCAATTTTTTCTCCAATCTTTAGAGACATATCCATTTCCCTAACAGTTGTTTTCTACCACTTTAGTTTCTCCCTGTATTTTTTTATATTGGGTAAAATTTTACAATTAGGTTGGGCTCTGTAGTAGTTACTATAATCTAGCTGACCATAAAGGAATTAAAATTGCTTTTATTTAATTTTTTTAAAATTTTGGATTTTTAAACTGAATTACAGCACTACTACCACTTAAATATGGAGAAAGAAATGTTTTTCCTCAGTTAAGGTTTTTAAAATAAATCTTTCACCATAATTAATTAAAGCATTTATTGAATAATGTGTAAGACACATAATGATATTTACATAACTGGGTTTATAGTTCCAGGTGAAAGAAAGGATAAGTATCCTTGGGAAACAAGAGCATAAATGTATATAATGAATAATAATTTAGAAGGTAGATAATAAAAGCATAATGAGATATTGTGTTAATATACCAATATTTTCAAGAATTGAAATTAATTTAGTCTTCTTTAAATATACAACATAGTTTGGGAAATTCAAAAATGTAACAGAAATATGTGATGGCAGATACTGATATATTTTTTCTTGAGTGTTTATTATCTAAATGTTAACTTTTTCTTGTGTCTATTTACTTTTGCTAAACGTATTTTAAAGTAGCTGAAACATTTAGAGTACTTCAAAGAGGTTATTTAATCATAGTGGAAGACATCCACTTTAATCTTTTAGAAATCAGGACTTAATCATAGGTAATATCAATCAAAGCACAGAATCCCTAAAATTTTCTTTTTTCTCATGTTTGCTTACACTTTTACCTACCCAATTATCTGCTAATAATCTCTCAAAAGATGTACATTATGGGTATAACATATTTGAATTTTGTTTTATGAACACATCCATAATGCTCATTATCCTTTTTTCTATACAACACAGATTTCTATTATTCATCTATTGATCTTTGACCACTAGCCAATAGGCTTTTAAAATATACTTATCCATTCCTCAAACAAATAGAAGGTAATTCAATTCACAAGTAATATCCAGATTTGACATATTTTAATGGGAAAAAAACACATTAATTTCTGTTATGATCTTAAGAAGATTTTAGGAATGATTTTCATGACTTACCAAGCTCTGGGGGGGAAAGAAATATAAATATGCAAATTAGAAGACTGACGATCCAAATCCTACAAATTAACAGGTTGAAATAGCTAGATTTTTTGGCACACTGAGTTATGTGTAACTAAAGAAGAAAATAGGACTCCTTTCTTCTGATTAGAAGATGACATAACTTTTATGTTACTTTTGTACATAAAAATATATATATCTATACTTTTATAATGTATCTTTTAAAGTTACATTAAAACATGTATCACGATTAAACATAAATATACATACATTACATATGTAAAAATATATTTTTAACCAGTACCTACAGCATGCGCATATGTATGTGCATTTTTAAAGACAGTATGATGAATATTAAAGTGAATTCTAGCTTTAGGATATGTCAGAATTTGCTGTGCTTCCCTTCTCTGAATTAGATTACAATTTAAATATATTAATTTTGGTACAGTAGAAATTTAGTATCAGAATTGATACACCAATTATACCTGAATATTGGCTACATAATATTCCATCCTCTGTTGAAGGTGGTGGTCTTCCATTATCATCTCTCTTAGATTCCTCAGGTAGTGTTTTTCCTGTGTGACTGTAGGCACATGATAATAAAGATACTACCTAGGGCTTTAAAGTGGCCTTATGGTAGAGGCTGGACAGGAAGATCAGGGACTCCAAATACTGCCTCTGTTTTTGAGCTTTCCCAAAACAGAGGTAGTATTTTGAGTCCCTTTCCCACTTTTTTTGAAACACAGGACAGAGAATGTTATTCATTGCAAAATTTATATTTAAACTTTTTTTGAAAATCCTATTGGAGTTTTCATTGGAAAGTAAAGTGACAAGGCTTTTCCTTAAAATTGGCCAGCCGTACCTATCAAAAGAGCAAGTGAGGAGGATTATTCAACAAAGGAACTTTAACTACAAAATTGCATGTGTAGTTAATTCTCCCTCAAGCCTGCTCTAGAGGTATCTTCTGGGAAGGCTACTGCATCCTAAGAATACACCTTCAGAATGAGGTAACACTTACTTAAAAACCTAAATTTCCTCAGACACATAGATTATTTATGTGGCAGGCACCAGGATGTTCAGGCCTCATGAAGTTTTTCCAAGTTATGTCATGACTGGGTCTCTGAAAATTAACATGTTCCTGAAATTGGTCAGAAAATGTTTGAGGGTCATAGAAACACAAATATTTAAAATGATATACTCTCTTGGACTGACATAAAAAACTACTAACAAGTAAGTGCAGGTTAAGATGTGGGATAAATATAAGTTTGGGGTTTAAATTTTGACATTATATTGGAGGGCAACTTGTCTAAGTTCATTGAAAGCTCTAAAAATCAATTCTTTTGTAGAATCTCACTTTTATTCATTAGATTGTATTTTTTTTAAGTAAAACAGGTAACCAGTGATTACCTACAGAAGTGTTTATTGCAACTTTTAGTTTTACCTAATATCTATTTTTGAACATCAAAGTAGTTCCCAATTTTTAAAACTTAAAAAAATATGGAAAAATCATGTATAACGTGTCATGTCCTTATTCTACTTATTAAACAGAATTAGAATTACCAATGTGAAGCTTTACCACGAAATATTTTTGTGTAAAAAAGGGCAATGCACAGAGCAATATATTAAGTGCTCTAAAAAATTCCAACAATTAATATGTATTTTTTCTATATACAAAAGTCTACAGAAATGTTTAAAAATACAATAGTGTTTATTGTCTACAAGTGGTAAATTTCAGAAGATTTAATTTTTTCCTTTTTTATTATCCTCCATTTTCTTATATTTTAATTAAATATGATTTATGCAGTTAAAATATCACCAAAACTTGGGAAAGTAAATTGATACAGTCACTATGGAGAACAATATGGAGGTTCCTTAAAAAACTAAAAATAGAACTACCATAAGACCCAGAAATCCCACTACTGGGCATATACCCTGAGAAAACCATAATTCCAAAAGAGTCATGTACCACAATGTTCATTGCAGCACTATTTACAATAGCCAGGACATGGAAGCAACCTAAGTGTCCATCGACAGAGGCATGGATAAAGAAGATGTGGCACATATATACAATGGAATATTACTCAGCCATAAAAAGAAACGAAATTGAGTTATTTGTAGTGGGGTGGATGGACCTAGAGTCTGTCATACAGAGTGAAGTCAGAAAGAGAAAAACAAATACCTAGCTCATATATATGGAATCTAAAAAAAAAGGGGGGGGGGGCATGAAGAACCTAGGGACAGGACAGGAATAAAGACACAGACCTACTAGAGAATGCACTTGAGGACATGGGGGCGGGGAGAGTAAGCTGGGACAAAGTGAGAGAGTGGCACGGACATATATGCACTACCAAATGTAAAACTGATAGCTAGTGGGAAGCAGCCGCATAGCACAGGGAGATCAGTTCAGTGCTTTGTGACCACCTGGAGGGGTGGGATAGGGAGGGTGGGAAGGAGGGAGATGCAAGAGGAAAGAGATATGGGGACATATGTATACATATAGCTGATACACTTTGTTATAAAGCAGAAACTAATACACCATTGTAAAGCAATTATACTCCAATAAAGATGTTTAAAAAAAAATATCACCAGGGGCTTCCCTGGTGGCGCTAGTGGTTGAGAGTCCGCCTGCGGATGCAGGGGACACGGGTTCGTGCCCCGGTTCTGGAAGATCCCACACGCCGCGGAGCGGCTGGGCCCGTGAGCCGTGACCGCTGGGCCTGTGCCTATGGAGCCTGTGCTCCGCAACGGGAGAGGCCTGCATACCACCAAAAAAAAAAAAAAAAAAAAAAAAAAAAAAAAGAAAGATCACCAAAACTTAACCTACAGAAAATAACAACACTCTGTTTTGTTAGATTCAAGTATACCGTTTCTCAATAATTTCTTAATCGTGGAAAGAGAGAACAAGCACTAGTATAATGTGAGAAAATGTGTGCATTTATATTTCTGAAAACATTATGAGGCTTAATTTATATTCATTTAGGCCCCCATGGCTACCTTTTCTAATTCCCTATTAACATTAAAATGTTACATTAGACCTTTTCTTTGATAGAGTAATAATTACTTTCACAAGGATTTAAATTCTCATGATGTGTGTCTTCTGTAGAGTACTGAATTATCTGTGTTACTTATAGTTGTGTTTAGGAAGCCCATTGAACTTTTATTGATATTTCACAATTACCCAAATAACACAAGCCCGCCTAGCTAGGACCTCTGTCCTCTATCACATTAACTAATAAAGATACTCTTCTCACTTGATAGTTTGGGGTTTAGATATTTGTCTACAAAAGAATACCACAGTATGAAAACCACTATTTCACCATCCTTTTTGTTTTTCCCCCATAGGACTTTCATACATTTTAAATATTTGTTTGATCATGGAGATAAAATAAAAGGAGTTGGAAAGTTCATTTACTCCATGCCTTTGATTGTGGAGAATTCTAGGGAAGAAGTTCTTGACAGTGTCATAAAGGGTGTGTGCCTATGGTGCTTCCAACCTCCTTTGTTAATATTCAGTCTTTTCATCTGCAGTATACCTTCATGATTGCTCCCATTTCCATAAATACCTTCCTTTTATCTTTTATTCACAATGTTGTAAATAAATGATGAGCAACATTTCACTTCTTACAGGGATAGTTGCTACCTTTACAGATCTGAGACCCAAACACATAGAATTTTAGGTAACATCCAACAGGTGGGAAAGATTTGAGAAGAAAGCCTTGAGACCTATTTTGGAAGTATGAGGTTGATGCAACGTCTCAGTAACTTAAAGTAGGGTGAATAATAACTGCTTATAGGATTTCCAAGTAGGTTTCTTTAGTCCAGCATTTGTGTTAAATGCACATTAATACGTGGGATGGCACGGTGAGTTGTCACAACGATAGAGGCACTGTTGGCATTTAATGCCTAGAGGTCAGTAGTGATAAATATACTCCCAGCAAAATGTTGTTTTCAAAATGACAAATTGAAACAAAAACAAATGCAAAACAAAACCTCCTCTAGTAGTTATGAGAGCAGGCTTTGTGTCAGTTAGATGAGTATTTGTGTCTTGACCGTGCCACTTTCTAGTTGGGTGACGTTAGTCACTTAACTTGCCAAACAATCTCATATCGGATTTGCAAGATGCCAATAACAGATTTTTGTGAGTATTAAATGAAATACACAAAGTGTTTAACTTAACGTGTGGTACATAGTGAACACTCAATAACTATTACCATTTATAGTATTATTTTATTACCTCCCATAAAAGGAGTCTTTTCAAAATCTAGTAACTTAAAATAACACAGTAAGAAGTCTTACTAAATGGTTATGAAGAGCATATTAAAATATTGACTATATTTAAGCCAAACAATATAAATATCCAATCTATTTTCCAGCCTATCTTTGACGCATAAACTAAACTTCAGCTATATTAATCACTTGGTGTTCCATTAATATTCGGTGTTTTCCCTATGTGATCTTCCTTTTGTTTGGAATGCCATCCCCCATCTTCTCAGCTTGGCAATATCATATACATTTATTAAAATGATTAAAAGTTACCTTTTTCTGGGAAGCTGCCCTCATACCTGTATCAGTTACTTCTGATTGGTGTGAAATTACCCAGCATACCATGGCTAAGTAATTAGGGTATTGATTGCATAATGTAACAAAATATCTAGAGATTAGCCAGATGGGATGCAGGGGCGCCTCAGGGTAGCCCAATGATATGATTGGAAGTGCAGGTACTGAGTAACTTTCCACTTTGCCATCCTCACTGTGTTGGCCTTCACCCCCAGTCTTATTTAGCCTCATGCTTTCAAGATGGCTTTGGCTGCTCCAGATTTCAAATGCTCACAACCTAAAGCAATGCAGGAGAGCTCCTCCTCCAAGTCTGTTTGTAGCAATCTAAGCACACTTGATACCTCTGTTTCATTAATCAACAATGGGGTCCATATCCATGTCCTAGGTAAAAGAAGGACTGGGAAAGCAAGCCTATGGCCTTCCCTGTCTCTATAGTGGAAAGTGGGGTTTTCAAAAGTGGTAAAAGTAGCTGTCAAGTAGGCAACTAAAAATATCTTCTGCATGCTCTCTACTCATCTCAGCCCCTGACCCAGTTGCCTACAGCAGGAGTTGCTCCATTTTCAGTGCTCCTTCAACATACTAGATACACCTGTATTAGCACCTACTACATATTACTGTAAATATTTATTTTTGTCCACCCCTCAGCAATTTCTGGGTAGAAATCCTGTTGTCTCCATCATTATGTTCACAGTGCTTATTTTGGTTCATAGTAAGTGAACATTAATTAATGTTTAAAGTCTTTTAAAATAGAGAATAAGAAACTGTGATTGAAAAATATATGTAAAAGTCAAAATAGGGACTTGAGATAAGTAAAATTGTAGTCTTTGAAGAGCCCTTAATAGTTAAAAAACAGCATAAGGAATAGGAGATATTGCATCATCCCTGAAAGAGCCAAAGCCTAACCATCTGCTTCATATCTCACTAAGCTTAGAGATGAGAAAAAAGATGTGGAATTTGGTACCCCCTGGGAGATTGGATGAGAATCATACAGGATTTAGAGAATAGAACTTGCAGGGAAATGTCAATAATTTAGGCTATTTCTTTAACATTTAAGAAGGAAACCTGTCAAAATTGTTTCTTTCCTTAAAAATGTAGTATATGAAATAACTCTGTAGAATCATTTCAGTGGGCTTTGGAGAAAGGGAAGGGAAAAAGGAAATAGAGCATTGCTATTGAAATTTCAGAAAAGAAAACAGAATTGCAAAGTGTTAGTCTAGTGATAATAAAAACTTGAGTCAACTATGTTGAACTTACCAGTTTTATTCCACTGAAAAAATATATCCTCTGTCTCTTGCTAAATAAAGAACCAGGTTTTCACTCTGGGTACTTTTTGCCTTTTCTTGGTAAAGAAGCAGTTCCAAACAAGTCTATGCTGAGTGCTTTACAATTTTCTATATCACTGCCTGAAAAAAACAAGGAACCAATGTTAAATGATCAAGAAAAAAAAAAAAAAAACAACTTTCTCCTTGAAAATTAAATGTCAAATTGAATTTGAAATGTTTACAGAGATACTTTTCATTTGTTCATCATGATAGAAATGATAAATGAGCAAAGCTTCTTCCTGGGGATAATGTACTTCTTAAAATTTTCAATTTTGTCTTGGTTTTATATAAGATGTTCTTGTAAGTATGAATTGCCATTTGCAGCAGCAAAAACACTTGGTGCTTAAAAAGGCATAGGATGATTGCAAATTTTGTAGCCAATAGAAAGCATACAAATATACAATTACGTACAATTTTCTTGTAATAGAAAGATATCACATTTTTGTACTTTCTCATCTAATGAGAATAAAAACATGTACACACATCCACGTACAACTACACATGCCCACACTTGCAAATTCATGTATTTCCCAGTCAGGGGTGTCATTTATTTGAGCATCTATAGCGAGTTTTATAAAATCCTATCATGTGATTCTAGTAATTATTACTAGGCTTAGTCCTGTGCAGATTTATTTTGATGTCATTCGACATCAAGAAGAAAGGTGTTTTATTTAAGTAGATAGTGTTGAAACAAACAGAAAGCAACATAGGAGAAAAAAGACCTTTAAATTAATGGTAAAACAGCTGGGAGTTTGCTTGTTTCCTACTAATTTAATCAGACTTACATAAGTGATATCTGGACTGTGAGATGAACTGGGGTCTGATATTAGTTTCCTATTGGTGTAACAGATTGCCACAAACTTAGTGGTTTTACAGCAACACAAGTTTATTATCTTACAGTTCTAGAGGTCAGAAGCTCTAAGTAGTGTCCACAGGACTGAGTTCTTTTGGAGGCTGTAGGTGAGAATCCACTTCCTTGCCTTTTTCAGCTTCTAGAGGCTGCCCACATTCTTTGGTTCATGTCTGCTTCCTCAGATCACTCCAGCTTCTTCTTCTGTGCTCACATCTTCTCTCCTCTCTGACTTGCCCTTATAAGTATGCTTTTTTTTTTTTTAATTAATTTTCATTGGAGTATAGTTGATTTACAATGTTGTGTTAGTTTCTGCTGTACAGCAAAGTGAATCAGTTATACATATATCCACTCATTTTTAGATTTTTTTTCCATATAGGTCATTACAGAGTATTGAGTAGAGCTCCCTGTACTATACAGTAGGTTCTTATTAGTTATCTATATTATATATACTAGTGTATAAATGTCAATCCCAATCTCCCAATTTATCCCTCCCCCCGTTTCCCCTTGGTAACCATAAGTTTGTTTTCTACATCTGTGAGTCTATTTCTATTTTGTAAATAAGTTCATTTATACGATTTTTTTTAGATCCCACATATAAGTGATAACATATAATATTTGTCTTTCTCTGACTGAGTTCATTTAGTGTGACAATCTTTAGGTCCATCCATGTTGCTGCAAATGGCATTATTTCATTCTTTTTTATGGCTGAGTAATATTCCATTGCATATATGTACCACATCTTGTTATTTCATTGAGTTCACTTGTATAATCTAGGATAGTCTCCCCACCTCAAGATTCTTAATCACAGTTGTAACATAGTAAGGTGACACATTCAGAGGCTCTGGAAATTAGGATGTGAACATCTTTGGGGTACCTTTATTCAGCCTACCACTGGGCTCTTATTCAGGAATTTGATTAGCCTCTCTTAATGAGTCTTAGCTTCAGGGATAACAGAGTTCCTGGTGGAGCTGTATGCTAAGTTTATACAAGAACATGTGTACACATTGTGTGAGTGTGTGTGCACATATATATTTAGTAAGAGTAATTATGTTTCTAAATTATCAGTAGTGACTCAGCATGACAATGGGAATTATTAGTTAAAAACCACGTTATCATTGAAATATGGATACTCTTCATTATTAACTGACTCTCTGATATAGGCCTGGGAAGATTTTTAAGGATGGACTTAGCATAAATAAATACTACCATGAATTATAATCTTATTGTATATAATAAGGTTTATTTTTCAATCAGCCACAAATTTTGTGAAGGAGATATATTTTCTTGCCAAAATGAAACTACAAGGTGTGGCCCTTTTTGTCCTACCTTCCCTCTACCAATCTCTCCAAATGTGCATAATCCAAATCTATTTTTGTATTTTTATTAAGCACTGACTTAAAATGGTGAGTTTCACTTTATCTTACACTTACAATAATGATATTCCTAAAGGAATTATCATTTAAAAAAACTATTGTTAACATATTTGTCTAAGTTACCTTTGTACAACCAGCTATTGTAAAAAGTGTAATTTTCAGTATGGTCTTTAAGAGACTCTGGAGAATAACATAGAATCTCTCTCAAGTTTGATTTTTAGTTTTCATGGATGCTTTAACTTTATATGGTATAATCTTTGCTGTTCAGGGTATTTTATTTTAAGCATGGGGAAACTTAGCTTTATTTTGGTGGTTAACTAAATAAAGCTATTTATCATTTTCATAATAAAACAAAAAACAGTAATATTGCTTTGGTTTTTCTTTCCCCCCTCTCTTTCCAAAAGTAATGTATAATTCTTTATAGAAAATTTGATTTTTTCCATTAAAATCACCTTGTTATGGCAAATGTGAAGTCTAAGACAGAACCCTCTGCCTTCCAGGAGCTCAGCACCCAGTAGCTACAATACTAAAGCAAAACACAATAGGATCTTTTTGGTGGTTTGAGTAGAGTGTTATGGAATTGGTGATGAAGGAAGAAAAAGTTCATTGTGAAAGTTTTCATTAAAGGCGGTAAAACATCTTTGGACTCTAGAGCAGGACCAGAATTTTGTTACATGGAAAAGGACATTCCAATCAAAGGAATAAACACATAAAATAAATACGAAGATACAGAAATTGATGTATTTAGGGAAAGTGAATAGAACAGTATGGAGAGCTAAAAATATATGTTGAATGATGAAAGGATGGTAGAAAAAATATTGGAGAGGAGAAGAAGTCCTTAAACATATTGTGAAGAACAAGTTAAATGGAATTCTGAGAATTTATTCTTGATTTACATTTGCATACTTTTCTGGAGTAGGTGAATATAAAGGAAAAAACTTAAGGTGCTTCCTGAATCTTGATAACTAATATAATTTCTTTTATTTTACATGAGCTTTATCGAAATTTGAAGTTGAACAAGTAATACATTCTATAGGTCTCTACAAGAATTCTGTTCTCCTGGTAATTTCATTGCCTGTTACATGAAAAATATATATAACTATATTTCTCTTTTAATAATTATGAATGGTATATTATTAACCATCCTATGTTTAAGTTAGCAATGAGATATAATAAATAAATATTTTTCATGTTAACAAAGTTCTGAAAACCTAACTCAGTGCATTTCCCTCATACTTAGTTTGTGCAAGAGGTTGTACCTATTTATTCTTTAACTTAACTAGAAGAATAAGACTTCTCAGTAATTCAACAGTTGAGTGGGTATTACCCTTCCTTTATCTTTAATTTTTAATTAGCTATCATAGTTCATCATGTATATGTCCTTTAAATGTTCCCATATGGTGCCCTGTTATGCATGCAGTACACAATTTGTTGGTAAACTAATGTTCTCATTAGTATTTAAATAGCAAGTCAACTTTTAAGGGAAATTACATAACAATATTATAAAATAATTATGATGAAATACTCAAGGAACTAGAGGCTACACAGTTGTTCAATAGACCCCTATTGATAGATAATAGTTTTAATATTTGACTTTGATAGTTCTTATTTTTTGGAAAGATTGAAATTAGCAGTTCATCATGATGTTAAAATGAGAAAACATAAATTAGCTAGTATGAGGCATCTCATGTATACAAAATCTTTCAGCTAATGCCATTTATATCCAAACGCCAAAAATATTATTATACATCTTTATTAAGATAACTAATTAGATGTTTTCATTTACATGTAGCAGGATTGTTATACTAAGCTTTTCTCATGCCGGGATGAATCCAAACTCAGTAAACTCTATAGGTTATGGTTGTCCTAATCTTTTTATGTCTTTTGATTGCAAGAATCTATTATTATAAAGAGACAGACACAGTACTAGCTTTCTTTTTTTAAGACAAAACGGTAATTATTTTATTTGATAAACTTACAATTTGCCAATAAGATTAAACAACCATTACCATGAACAATATATCAGTATATCATAGTGATATATCATATAACAATATATCTTATATCAATATATTAATGTATCATAACTTAACAATATATCTTTGAGATATACAGGAAGCAAGTGCCCTTAAAGACAAGTAGAAATGGACTATTCCACCTTTATGGTAGAGATTGAAACAGACTTAGTAGTCAAGAGATTAAATAGACAAAAAAATTTAAGGGTATTGAATATTTGATTATATAATGATAACATATAGACTTATATGTTATCATTATATAAGTTATATAAACATATAGACTTTGTACCTAACAAAGGGCAAAAATAATTTTACTTCAGTCATGGCATATTCACAAAAAAATGGCCGTTATGTTTTGTTTTGTTTTTTAACATCTTTATTGGATTAAAATTGCTTTACAATGGTGTGTTAGTTTCTGCTTTATAAAAAAGTGAATCAGCTATTCATATACATATATCACCATATCTCCTCCCTCTTACGTCTCCCTCCCACCCTCCCTATTCCACCCTTCTAAATGGTCACAAAGCACCGAGCTGATCTCCCTGTCGTATGCGGCTGCTTCCCACTAGCTATCTATTTTACATTTGGTAGTGTATGTATGTCTATGTCACTCTCTCACTTTGTCCCAACTTACCCTTCCCCATGTCTGCATCTTTATTCCTATCCTACCCCTAGGTTCCTCAGAACCTTTTTTTTTTTTTTTTTTTTTAGATTCCATATATATGTGTTAGCATATGGTATTTGTATTTCTCTTTCTTACTTACTCACTCTATATGAGACTCTAGGTCCATCCACCTCACTACAAATAACTCAATTTCATTTCTTTTTTATGTCTGAGTATTATTCAATTGCATATATGTGTCACAACTTCTTTATCCATTCATCTGTCGATGGACACTTACGTGGCTTCCATGTCCTGGTTATTGTAAATAGAGCTGCAGTGAACATTGTGGTATGTGGCTCTTTTTGAATTATGATTTTCTCAGGGTATATGCCCAGTAGTGGAATTGCTGGGTCATATGGTAGTTCTATTTTTAGTTTTTTAAGGAACCTCCCTACTGTTCTCCATAGTGGCTGTATCAATTCACATTCCCACCAACAGTGCAAGAGTGTTCCCTTTACTGCACACCCTCTCCAGCATTTACTGATTGTAGATTTTTTTGATGATGGCCATTCTGACTGATGTGAGGTGATACCTCATTGTAATTTTGATTTGCATTTCTCTAATGATGAGTGATGTTGAGAATCCTTTCCTGTGTTTGTTGGCAATCTGTATATCTTCTTTGGAGAAATGTCTATTTAAGTCTTCTGCCCATGTTTTGATTGGGTTGTTCATTTTTTTGATATTGAGCTACATGAGATGCTTGTAAATTTTGGAGATTAATCCTTGGTCAGTTGCTTCATTTGCAAATATTTTCTCCCATTCTGAGGGTTGTCTTTTCATCTTGTTTATGGTTTCCTTTGCTGTGCAAAAGCTTTGAAGTTTCATTAGGTCCCATTTGTTTATTTTTGTATTTATTTACATTTCTCTAGGAGGTGGGTCAAAAAGGAACTTGCTGTGATTTATGTCATAGAGTGTTCTGCCTATGTTTTCCTCTAAGAGTTTTATAGTGTCTGGCATTACATTTAGGTCTTTAATCCATTTGGAGTTAATTTTTGTGTGTGGTATTAGGGAGTGTTCTAATTTCATTCTTTTACATGTAGCTGTCCAGTTTTCCCAGCACCACTTATTGAAGAGACTGTCTTTTCTCCATTGTATAATTTGCCTCCTTTATCAAAAATAAGGTGACCATATGTGTGTGGATTTATCTCTGGGCTTTCTATCCTGCTCCATTGATCTATATTTATTTTTCTGTGCCAGTACCATACAGTCTTGATTACTGTAGCTTTGTAGTATAGACTGAAGTCCAGGAGCCTGATTCCTCCAGCTCTGTTTTCCTTTCTCAACATTGCTTTGGCTATTCGGGGTCTTTTGTGTTTCCATACACATTGTGAAATTTTTTGTTCTAATTCTGTGAAAAATGCCATTGGTAGTTTGATAGGGATTGCATTGAATCTGTAGATTGCTTTGGGTAATTTGCACTGTCATTTTCACAGTGTTGATTCTTCCAATCCAAGAACATGGCATATCTTTCCATCTTTTTGTATCATCTTTATTTTCTTTCATCAGTGTCTTAGAATTTTCTGCATACAGGTCTTTTGTCTCCCTAGGTAGGTTTATTCCTAGGTATTTTATTCTTTTTGATGCAATGGTAAGGGGGAGTGTTTCCTTAATTTCTCTTTCAGATTTTTCATCATTTGTGAATAGGAATGCAAGAGATTTCTGTGCATTAGTTTTGTATCCTGCTATTTACCAAATTCATGCATTAGCTCTAGTAGTTTTCTGGTAGTATCTTTAGGATTCTCTTCGTATAGTATCATGTCATCTGCAAACAGTGACAGCTTCATTTCTTCTTTTCCGATTTGGATTCCTTTTATTTATTTTTCTTCTCTGATTGCTGTGGCTAAAACTTCCAAAACTATGTTGAATAATAGTGGTGAAAAGGGACGACCTTTTCTTGTTCCTGATCTTTGTGGAAATGGTTTCAGTTTGTCACCATTGAGAACGATTTTGCTGTAGATTTGTCATATATGGACTTTATTATGTTGAGGTAAGTTCCCTTTCTGCCTACTTTCTGGAGGGTTTTTATCATAAATGGGGGTTGAATTGTGTCAAAAGCTTTTTCTGCATCTATTGAGATGATCATATGGTTTTTCTTCTTCAATTTGTTAATATTAGTTTATCACATTGATTGATTTGTGTAAAGTGATAATGCTTGTATTCCTGGGACAAACCCCACTTGATCATGATGTATGATCCTTTTACTGTGCTGTTGTATTCTCTTTGCTAGTATTTTGTTGAGGATTTTTGCATCTATGTTCATCAATGATATCGGTCTGTAGTTTTCTTTCTTTGTGATATCTTTGTTTGGTTTTGATATCAGGGTGATGATAGCCTCGTAGAATCAGTTTGGGAGTGTTCCTTCCTCTGCTATATTTTGGAAGACTTTGAGAAGGATAGGTGTTAGCTCTTCTCTAAATGTTTGACATAATTCGCCTGTGAAGCCATATGGTTCCGGGCTTTTGTTTGTTGTAAGATTTTTAATCACAGTCTTATTTTCAGTGCTTGTGATTGGTCTGTTTATATTTTCTATTTCTTCCTGGTTCAGTCTTGGAAGGTTGTGCTTTTCTAAGGATTTGTCCATTTCTCCCAGGTTTTCCATTTTATTGGCATGCAGTTGCTTGTAGTAATCTCTCATGATCCTTTGTATTTCTGCAGTGTCAGTTGTTACTTCTCCTTTTTCACTTCTAATTCTATTGATTTGTCTTCTCCCTTTTTTTCTTGATGAGTCTGGTTAATGGTTTATCAATTTTGTTTATGTTTTCAAAGAACCAGCTTATAGCTTTATTGATCTTTGCTATTGTGTTATTCATTTTTTTTTCATTTCTTTTTGATCTGATCTTTATGATTTCTTTCCTTCTGCTAACTTTGGAGTTTTTTGTTCTTCCTTCTCTAATTGCTTTAGGTGTAAGGTTAGGTATTTTATTTGAGATGTTTCTTGATTCTTGAGGTAGTATTGTATTGCCATAAACTTCTCTCTTAGAACTGCTTTTGCTGCATCCCATAGGTTTTGGGTCATCAAGTTTTCATTGTCACTTTTTCTCTAGGTCATTTTTGATTTGCTCTTTGATTTCCTTAGTGATCTCTTTGTTATTTAGTAGCGTATTGTTTAGCCTCCATGTGTTTGTATTTTTTACAGATTTTTTTCCTGTAATTGATATCTAGTCTCATAGTGCTGTGGTCAGAAAAGATACATGATACAATTTCAATATTCTTAAACTTACCAAGGCCTGATTTGTGACCCAAGATATGATCTATCCTGGAGAATGTTCCATGAGCACTTGAGAAGAAAGTGTATTCTGTTGTTTTTGGATGGAATATCCTGTAAATATCAATTAAGTGCATTTTGTTCAGTGTATCATTTAAAGCTTGTGTTCCCTTATTTATTTTCATTTTGGATATTCTGTCCATTGGTGAGAGTGGGGTGTTAAAGTCTTCTACTATAATTGTGTTACTGTCGACTTCCTCTTTTATGGTCGTTAGCATTTGCCTTATATATTGCAGTGCTCCTATGTTGGGTGCATAAATATTTACAATTGTTATATCTTCTTCTTTGATTGATCTTTTGATTATTATGTAGTATCAATCTTTGTCTCTTGTAATAGTCTTTATTTGAAAATCTATTTTGTCTGATATGAGAATTGCTACTCCACCTTTCTTTTGATTTCCATTTGCATGGAATATCTTTTTCCATCCCCTCACTTTCAGTCTGTATGTGTCCCTAGGGCTGAAGTGGTTCTCTTGTCGACAGCATATATACATGTCTTCTTTTTGTATGCATTTAGCCAGTCTGTGTCTTTTGGTTGGGCATTTAATTCATTTACACTTAAGGTAGTTATCAATATGTATGTTCCTATTGCCATTTTCTTAATTGTTTCTGGTTTGTTATTGTAGGTCTTTTCCTTCTCTTGTGTTTCATTCCTAGAGAAGTTCCTTTAGCATTTGTTGTAAAGTTGGTTTGGTGGTGCTGAATTCTCTTAGCTTTTGCTTGTCTGTAAAGGTTTTAATTTCTCCATCGAATCTGAAAGAGATTCTTGCTGGGTAGAGTAATACTGGTTGTAGTTTTTTTTCCCTTTCATCATTTTAAATATGTCCTGCCACTCCCTGCTGGCTTGCAGCGTTTCTGCTGAAATATCAGCTGTTAACCTTATGGGGATTCCCTTGTATGTTATTTGTTGTTTTTTCTTGCTGCTTTTAATATTTTTTCTTTGTATTTAATTTTTGATAGTTTGATTACTATATGTCTGGTGTGTTTCTCCTTGGATTCATCCTGTATGGGACTCTCTGTGATTCCTGGACTTGTTGGACTATGTCCTTTCCCTATTCCTTTGTTTGTTCTTTAGTTCTTCTAGGTCCTTGTTAAATGTTGGTGGGTTTTTTTGTATTTTCTCCATTCTATTTCCAGGATTTTGGATCATCTTTACTATCATTACTCTGAATTCTTTTTCAGTTAGACTGCCTATTTTCTCTTTATTTGTTTGGTCTGCTGGGTTTTTACCTTGCTCCTTCATCTGCTGTGTGTTTCTCTGTCTTCTCATTTCTCTTCACTTACTGTATTTGCTGTTTCCTTTTCACAGGCTGCAGGTTCGTATTTCTTGTTGCTTTTGGTGTCTGGCCCCAGTGGCTATGGGTGTTTCTGTGGGTTGTGTAGGCTTCCTGGTGGAGCAGGCTGGTGCCTGTGTTCTGGTAGATGAGGCTGAATCTTGTCTTTCTGGTGGGCAGGACTGTGTCCGGTTATGTGTTTGGGGGTGTCTGTGACCTTATTATGATTTTAGGCATCCTCTCTGCTATGAATGGCATTGTGTTCCTGTCTTGCTAATTGTTTGGCATAGAGTGTCCAGCACTGTAACTTGCTGGTCATTGAGTGGAGCTGGGTCTTAGTGTTGAGATGGATATCTCTGGGACAGCTTTTGCTGTTTGATGTTACATGGAGCTGGGAGGTCTCTGGTGGATCAATGTCCTGAACTCGGCTCTCCTACCTCAGAGGCACAGGCATGACACCTGCCCAGAGCACGAAAACCCTGTTCAGCCACATGGCTCAGAAGAAAAGAGAGAAAAAAGAAAGAAAGAAAAAATAAATAAATAAAATAATTAAAATGAAAATAAAGAAATAAAATTATTGAAAATTTTAAAAATTTAAAAGTAATTTTAAGAAAGAAAGAAAGAACAGAGCAACCAAACCAAAAAAACAAGTCCACCAATGATAACAAGAGCTAAAAGCTATAGTAAAAAAAAAAAAAAAAAAAAAAAATACAGACAGACAGAACTGTAGGACAAATGGTAAAAGCTATAAAGACAAAATCACACAAAGAAGCATACACATACACACTCACAAAAAGAGAAAAAGGAAAAAAATTATATATATATTTTTTTTTTAAAAAAGGAAGAGAGCAACCAAATCAATAAACAAATCTACCAATAATGATAAACTCTAAATACTAAGCTAAGATATACATAAAACCAGAAACTAATTAGATGAAGAAAGAAAACTCCATGTCTACTGTTGCTCCCAAAGTCCACTGCCTCAATTTTGGGATGATTCGTTGTCTATTTAGGGATTCCACAGATGCAGGGTACATCAGGTTGATTATGGAGATTTAATCCACTGCTCCTGAGGCTGCTGGCAGAGATTTCCCTTTCACTTCTTTGTTCGCACAGCTCCTGGGGTTCAGCTTTGGATTTGGCCCTGCCTCCGCATGTAGGTCGCCTGAGGGCATCTGTTCTTTGCTCAAACAGGAGGGAGTTAAAGGAGCAGCTGATTCGGGGGCTCTGGCTCACTCAGGCGGGGGGGAGGGAGGGGTACGGATGCAGGGTGAGCCTGTGGTGGCAGAGGCCAGCATGACGTTGCACCAGTGTGAGGCGTGCCACGCATTCTCCCGGGGAAGTTGTCCCTGGATCACGGGACCCTGGCGGTGGCGGGCTGCACAGGGTCCCGGGAGTGGTGGTGTGGATAGTGACCTGTGCTTGAACACATGCTTCTTGGTGGCTGCAGTAGCAGCCTGAGCATCTCATGCCTGTCTCTGGGGTCCACGCTGATAGCCGTGGCTCACGCCCGTCTCTGAAGCTCCTTTAAGCAGCGCTCTTAATCCCCTGTCTTCACGCACCAGGAAACAAAGAGGCAAGAGAAAGTCTCTTGCCTCTTCTGCAGCTCCCGACCTTTTCCCAGGCACACTTGCCGCTAGCTGTGGTGCAGTAGTCCCCTTCAGGCTGTGTTCACACTGCCAACCCCAGTCCTCTCCCTGGGATCCGATCTCCGAAGCCCGAGCCTCAGCTCCCAGCCCCCACCCATTCCAGCGGGTGAGCAGACAAGCCTCGGGCTGGTGAGTGCTGGTTGGCACCACTCCTCTTTGTGGGAATCTCTCCACTTTGCCCTCTGCACCCCTGTGGCTGTGCTCTCCTCCATGGTTCCGAAGCTTCCCCCTGCCACCCACAGTCTCCACCAGTGAAGGGGCTTCCTAGTATGTATAAACCTTTCCTTCTTCACAGCTCCCTCCCCGAGGTGCAGGTCCCATCCTTATTCTTTTCTCTCTGTTTTTCTTTTTTTCTTTTGCCCTACCCAGGTACATGGGTAGTTTCTTACCGTTGGGGAAGTCTGAGGTTCTCTGTTAGTGTTCAGTAGGTGTTCTGTAGGAGCAGTTCCACGTGTAGATGTATTTCTGATGTATTTGTGGGGAGGAAGTTGATCTCCACATTTTACTCATCCGCCATCCTGAAGGTCTCTCAGTACTAGCTTTGATCTTCTTCCTTAGGGATATATGCGAAACTTCCTGCACATTCTCATAAGCTTCTTGTTTTAATTACAGTGTATAATATTGTGTTTCATACAATAGGAAGACATTTAAAATAAGATTAGTTTAGCTATCTCAGAAGTGTAGCTTGAAGCATTAAATAGGATAAATGGAAAGTACACATAGACATAACATATTTAGCTTCTGATTCAAGGAACTCAATCCAGTGTATGTTATTTTAAAATAATCACCTTGAAATACTGAAAATTCATTTATTTTAATCCTATAATCAATGCTTTTAAAAACAGACCTTGGAATGGAATATCAAGGTGAAAAATAAATAGTTGGGTTGTAGCAAGCTATTCTTAACTGTTATTTCCTAGAGGAATAATATAAAACTGTCCTCAAAATTGCAACTATGCAAACTCCCTTTAAAGGTTGGAGCTTGCTTAGCAAGCTGATAACATAGGCTCATTAGGTAAATCCCCTTAAGTATGTCTTACTCCTGAAAAAAAAAAAGTTGTTTTGAATCATGATGATTTTGTGTATGTGTCTATATACATGTACATATATGTTGAGGATGGGTGGTTTGCATATTTTCCCAAGGGACTTTCTTCTGGGATTTTCTCAAGGAATTATTCTATGGCTTTATATTATATCTATGGCTCAATGCAGGTGAACATTTGGACATTCATAGAAAACAAATCAATTGTCAAATATATAGTTTTCCACCTTAATTGTATTCTCATTGCTGTTAGAAAGAAATCCTTTCACAGATTTCTAGTTGACTTCCTTTTCAATTTTCTACTCATTCTAAATCTTTACTACTCTTTCCAAGTCTACCTTCTTCAAATTATGGAAACCAATCTTGCTTTTAAGTTCTTTGAGGAATCACAACCAGGTAAGAATACCTTAACCTTCTTCCCTACCAGCTAATGATTTATCTCTCATTTTTCTATCCTTTCTTCCTCAGGGCAAGTGCTCCTACTATTGTTTAGGTTTTAATTCCAGCCCTGTGAGTTCTTGGGAAACTGCTGCACTTTCCTATACTTTTGCAGCCTCCAGCCTCTCTTCCTTCTGTGGCACCTTTCCCTCAGCGTACAAGTCTACCCCATGTTATTAGAATTTATCATACTTGAACTTGGTCACTGGTGACCCCCCCTTCCCCAATCCATTATTAAAATTTTTCATGATATTAGTGCATCCTCTTTCCCCTTGACCTTATTCTCTTGTATCTCTGGCTAATCTTTCTGTCTCCTCTGTCTCCTTGCCTGACCTACTCTTACTTTGCTGCCTTTCTCTCCCTGTGTCTGTCTCTGTCTTTCCCTCTTCCCCCACCTCACCTTAATTTCATCTAAATCTATTCCTATGCTTTTCACTGTCTTCTTACAGCTCCAGTTCTTTTCTGTGTTTTCAGTTTTGAATATTTCTCCTGAATTTCAGACTTCAATGTGTCACTGTCTATTGCATATTTATTCTTGGAAGTCTCCCAAGCACCTCATAGTCAGTATATTTCAAAAAGAACTGTTGCAAAGTCATACTTTTGAGGTGAGAGATCTGAGTTTAAGATCCTGACATTTAATGAGATGGTAGAAAGATATCTGACTTGTTTCCTTATCAAATAGTCTTGAAACTCCATTTCACCAACACATGTATCCGCACAACTTCTCCCTTTCACCCGCATTATTTCAATAACATCCTAGTTGACCTCACTACTTCTACCTTCACTTCACTGCACTCTATTTTCAACACAGTACCTGGAGTGATCCTTTAAAAAAGAAAGTCAGTTAGATTGTGTCTCTCTACTCAGAACATTCCAATGGTTTCCCATCTTGACTTTTAGTAAAACTAGAAGCCTTCATCCACCAACCTCTGCCCCATATTCCTTGATTTCCTGACCTCAATTCTTCCACTTTCACGTTTTCTCCAGCCACTCAGACTTCCTTAGTGTTCCTTAAATTTACTAAGCTTCCTCTTGCCACAGGTTCTTTCTTTTTTAATTAAATTTTATTGGAGTATAGTTGATTTACAATGTTGTGTTAGTTTCAGGTGTACAGCAAAGTGAATCAGTTATACATATACATATATCCACTATTTTTTTAGATTCTTTTCCCATATAGGCCATTATAGAGTACTGAGTAGAGTTCCCTGTGCTATACAGTAGGTCCTTTTAGTTATCTATTTTATATATACTAGTGTATATATGTCAATCCCAATCTCCCAGTTTATCCCCCTTGGTAGCCATAAGTTTGTTTTCTACATCTGTGACTCTGTTACTGTCTTGTAAGTAAGTTCACTTGTACCATTTTTTTTAGATCCCACATATAAGTGATATCATATGATATTTGTTTTTCTCTGTCTGACTGACTTCACTCAGTGTGATAATGTCTAGGTCCCTCCATGTTGTTGTAAATGGCATTATTTCATTCCTTTTTGTGGCTGAGTAATATTCCATTGTATAAATGATGGAGAGGGTGTGGAGAAAAGGGAACTGTCCTACATTGGTGGGAATGTAAATTGGTGCAGCCACTATGGAGAACAGTATGGAGTTTCCTTAAAAAACTAAAAACAGAGCTACCATATGATCCAGCAATCCTACTCCTGGGTGTATATCCAGAGAAAACCATAATTTGAAAAGATACATGCACCCCAATGTTCATTGCAGCACCATTTACAATAGCCTGGACATGGAAGCAACCTAAATGGATTGACAGATAAATGGTAAAGAAGATGTGGTACATATATAAAATGGAATATTGACAGAGGTTCTTAACACATGACCTTTTATTCAAATGGATGTCACTCTCACCTTCTATAAGCCTTTATTAAATGTCACATTTTCTGTGACACTTCTCTGACCACCTTATTTAAAATTGTATGTCCACCCCCTGACCCTGGTCTCCAACCTTTAATTCCCATCTCTGTTTTATTTTTCTCCGTAGTGTTTATCTTCTAATATACTTTACAATGAACTCGTGTTTATTTTGTTTCTGTTTCCTTCCTCCACTGTAACATAAGCTCTATGATGGCAGGGGATTCTTTGTTTTCCTCATTATTGTATCCTCAGTCCCTAGAACATAGTAGAAGCTCAGTGGTATTTGTTGAATAAATAAATGAATGAATAAATTAAGATATCAGGGGTGGAACTGCTTTTTGAGCTGCAGAGCACCATAAAAATACTAATTATTCCTACTATTATTATTCCACTGCCCCCATGACAAGGGTCACATACACATTTACACTCACATGTACAATATCTTCTCTTTTTTTTCCCCATCTCTATGTCCTGTGTTGGTTTTGAGACACCATCTAATCAATTTTTGAGGCTATTTACTTGGAGGCATATTTGAGTCTTTCAACTATTTAGTCACTAATTCCTAACTCTTACATTAGATCATTTGGAGCACAGTCTCCATTTTAGTCCCCACTACTTTACCCCAATCATCTTAAACTTTTCTCTAGACAATTGCAGTAGTCTCCTCACAGGTGACTTTGCAGTTTATTTTAACATGAATACCATTTCTTAAGTAATTTTCCATGGCCCCAAATTATCTACAAAATGCTTCCTGTGGTACTCAAGGTTCTTCATTACTAACCCTGACCTTTTTTTTTTTTCTTTTTTCTTTTGGCTGCGTTGGGTCTTTGTGGCTACACGCGGGCTTTCTCTAGCTTCAGAGAGCAGGGGCTACTCTTCGTTGCCATGCGTGGGCTTCTCATTGCAGTGGCTTCTCTTGTTGCAGAGCATGGGGTCTAGGTGTGCGGTCTTCAGTAGTTGTGGCACGCGGGCTCAGTAGTTGTGGCTTGCGGACTCTAGAGTGCAGGTTCAGTAGTTGTGGCACACGGGCTTAGTTGCTCCGCGGCATGTGAGATCTTCCTGGACCAGTGCTGTAACCCGTGTCCTCTGCATTGTCAGGCAGATTCTTAACCACTGTGCTACTAGGGAAGTCCCTGACCTATTTTTTTGAGACACTCTTTTTCAGCACTATAAATTGTTCTGTTGGCCCTTTTTATTTCTTTATACTTCAACAAATACTTGTTGATTATTTCCTGAGACAGACACTATACAGTGGCATTTAGCAAGGCACCATCTCTTTTCCCCTTTCCTTATAGCAATTGGTTATAGTTTGGGAGGAATGAAGGAAGAGAAAACCTAGCATCTCAAAATCATAGATCAAATGCAGACTAGCTATAGGTATAATAAGCAGTCATTCTGATTTTTCTGGAATAGACTTGGTTTATACTTGTTGCCCCAGTGTAATTATTAATGTCTTCCTTCACCCTCAGAACTCTCCCCGTTTGGTAATAAATCATATAGTCTCTGTCTATAAGCAAAAATAATTTGAATTTTCTCATGTGCTCTTTCCCTACATTAACTACAAAGGTTACATGACTGTCTAAAGCAAAATTTAAGTCCCTTTCCTCTAACACCAGGACATACTTATAAATATCACACATAATGTTTGGTGGAGAAAAACCTAGATGGATCTTATAACCTGAATGTCATTTCAACTTTAGTATAAAACATTTGTCTCAAATGCATTTTAATAATTACTGCCTTAGCAATTTTTATTACTCTACCTCTTGTCTGAAATGTCCTATATTTACTCTCCATTTATCCATAGCCTACCCACGTTTAAAATCATACTTATATCCCAAGAATTTTCTTTGTATTGGTATCCGTCTGTCTCTACCTGTGGTCTCTCCTTTTAGCAGTTATTTTCTAAATCACTTATTTGGCAGCTTTGGTATACAATGTACTTTTTTTTTTCCTTCGGGATCTGTGGATGTAAGTAGTCTGACTGAATCTTTCAAGACAAAGACTGAGACTTATACATCTTTGATTCTATAGCACCAGCTCTAAGGCCAAATTCAGAGCATGCACAAACAACCTAATGTGAAAAAAAAACAATAATTATGATAGCAGTGGTAATGAGTGTGGTATTGATAGTGTATAATAAGGTAAAATATATGAATTTTCAGAAAATATAATGTGAGAGTAGGAAGAGTTAATTATAGATTAAAGATGTGTGTTTGTGTGTGTGTGTGTGTCTGTGGATGTGTTTGTAAAGTATATTTGTTTTAAGTTATTTTGGGGTCAGGGGAAGAGGTTGAGGGAGAGAGAGGAAAGACATACTATATTTTATCAAATGATTAAGTGGAAGATGTGCCATCATTTTGTAAATTGCTAGGGGAAAAAGGCCCGTTAAGCTATGGTGTAATGCTTTCGTATCACTTAGAATATGCATTTTGTATATATTGAAAGACATATTTACTGATGGATTTCTTTGATGTTGGATCATTCCTGTATATACATAACAAAGAATAAGTGATATCAAATGTCTAACACTCCTAACACTCCTTCACACTCCGAGGTCATCAGTTGTAAGAAACATTTCTATTTCAGACATGTTTTAAAATACTTTTAAAAAAGAAATATTTTGTTGAATGGACTTATAGGGCATAAGTAAGAATATTGCAAAGAACAACATCTGATGAGTTTACTAGGACCTAAGGAAAGGCAACAGATCCTAAATATTCTGAAACAATGGAAGGAAAATAATGGACTTTTTGAATACAATCAAATGTAGAAACCTGAGTTAGAACAAAGCTTTATGGGATTTTACTATCACCTTCACTGTCCAGTAGCAGAAACTGTCAATTGGAAAGTTGTAGTGAAAAAGGGAAAAGTATATTATGATATTGGTTATCTAACAGATGTAAAGGCATGAAGCTCTAGCATAAGGTTGGGTAGTTAAGAACTAAATACTGAGAGATGGAGTTTACGCACAAGGTTTAATTTTTATTGCTGATTTTTCATTGTCTTGGAGCAGAGGAGGAAACTAAACTTTTTCTGCTCAAGAACTTCTTTGGGTCAACATCTTCTATAAAACCTGCTTGCTGGGATAGCTATATGCCTTATCTGATATGAAAGAGCCTCTAGTCCTAAACACAAATAGAATTCTTAACTATTTTCAGAATAGATTGTGTGAGACCACAACAAAGTTAAATCTATCAGAATTGAGTGCTTGAGATGAATGGATAAAATTAAGAAAAATAATTGGTTTAGCTTTGTTGCCAAACAGAAAATGTGGACCACATTCATAGACCTTTTATGCATTGCCTTCTCACATTTCATCTTTGTACTGCTTTTGTGTTCATGTTCAGATCATTCATATTTTATTTTGAAACATTTTCATTTTCAGATCAGCAGTTGTGTGGTCCTGGTGAATTTCTTTGCCACGATCATGTGACTTGTGTCTCCCAGAGCTGGCTGTGTGATGGGGACCCTGACTGCCCTGATGATTCAGACGAATCTTTAGATACCTGTGAGTAGAAAGGTTCTCATGCCATTTGGATTTACCTTACATGTGAAACTAAATGTCAGCTGTTTTCACAGATGACTCCTGTTTCTGTTTATTCTTTTTTTCCCAAATAGCCTAAAAACTTAAAACCTTTTGTTTGTGTGTCCTTTAAAATGACTATGTGAATGAGAGCATAAAACGCAGTTTTGTCGTGTGAATTAACTTATGAAGGGAAGAAAATACAAGGTTATTTCAATGTGATTATGTTACTCCTAGAAAAAAATTTACTTGAAGAGAAAAAAATCCTTCAAAACACAGCACGGAGAGGGAATAAGATCCTCTCCAATAATTTATCTCACACATTTTGAGACAGAGGAGCATATAGAAGGAATAAGGAACTAATCAAGCTTTAGCTCCCATATTATTTCTATTATTCTATTATATTCTATTATATTCTATTATATTCTATTATTATATTTCTAATATCTAGGGCGCTACACAAATTATTGAACGTGTTTTCTTTTGCACCTGAAAGATAGAAACTACATTTATCCATCCAAGCAGTGAGGATCTTTGACTTTATAATATCAGATTCAGAACTCTTAATACACGAGTCCTAATTGGAATTGTACCACTGTGTCTAGCTTGGAGTCCATTAAGGGTTTTGCCCATGTGAAAAATACCACTAAATCAAAATTGTAAATAATAACAGGACGACAGCTAAATCTGCTGCACTTTCTTTTAAATACCCACTGTTGTAAGGAGTATGAAGAGTCCCCTAAATTTTCATATTTATATTTCTAGCATACCTATATCAGTTTTTACTCCCCACACAGACAGGTATGTCGTCAGCGTATCGGGATCATCCTCAAAGCAACTACATAGTTCTGTGAAGTCAACATGAAAAAAGAAAAATCCACCACTCTTATTGCTTGATATTGTAGAGATAATAATTATTGGTTCCATTTTCCACTTTTATCTACTTGTTTATAAGTGTTATAGATGGAACCAATATAAGTTCCGATGAAAATCTTGGTGATAGAAAGCAGAAGCAATGCTTATTCACTTTCTTCATGTTTTTAAAGTTTCTCAACATATGGGTACTTGAATATTTGCATTAACTGCCTTTTTTCAATTTGAACAGATCACTTTTTCGATAGCAAGAGATTGTAGTTGTTTACTACATTTCTAATTTTCACCAGTTTCATCAGTTTAATTCTGAAAACCTTTACGAGACGCCTATAGCATAGCTAAGGTTCTAGGCGTGATAAGAGGAAAATGTATATTAATAGGAAAATACTCTAGTAGATAAATAAAATCTAATAAATCCATACAAAGGAATATTATTTAACAATAAAAAAAGACTGAAGTACTTATACATGCTACATGGATAAATCTTGAAAATATTATGTGAAGGAAAAGAAGCCAGGCACAAAAGACCACATATTTTATGATTCCACTCATATGAAATATCCCGATAGGCAAATCTATAGAGACAGAAAGTAGATAAGTGGTTGCCAGTGGCCAGTGGGGTGGAGGGGAATGAGGAATGTCTGCTAATGAGTATGGGGTCTCTTTGGAGGTGATGAAGTGTTCTAAAATTAGATTGCAGTGATGGTTGCACAACTCTGTTAATGTATTTAAATACATTGAACTGTGCATATTAAATGGGTGAATTATACCTTAACAAAGTTGTTTAAAAATGGAAAATAAGGAGAAGAATCTCAAAATTATGCATATGGATGCGGATGATATAGTAATGTGAAAAGACAACAATAACAAAATACCCCGCCCATGAAATATATAAGTAGTTGGACTACATTTCATCTGTATAAATAGTGGGACTTAACACTGTTTAAGCCTTCCCCTATTTAAGTGCCATAGAGGAGTTTTCTTCTCGTTAGATGCAAGGGATGATCACCATGGCATAATCGGACTAAAAAATTAAATTTTTGAGTTTTGGAGTCTTGCATTTTTGCCCTGATCCTACTATCAAATTCCTGATGGGAAACATGACAGAGACACGAGAGAGATTTGCAGAATCCATACATAGGAAGGCAGGTTGAAGGAGAAATGCCCTGGAACTTGTACCTGGCACAGTGCAAAAGTGATTGAGAAGAAAAGGCTATGTGGTCTGTCTAGGCAGGAGTTCCCTTCATGCTTTTGAATAATAGAGAATAATGATGCTCCCTTTGTACTCAGGAGGGGGCTTAGTGGGAGAATCAGGCTGGAGAGGATCTGTGGTACAGAGAAGGCACAAGAACCCTGGTGGTCAAAACTCAAACCCAAAGAGGAAAGAGACCCCAAAGTGAATGCCAAAGTGGGTGGATGACAGTATTCCACTCCCCATCCCATGCCAGCTGTGTGCTTCTAGGAACATGGCCAATACCAAGCAGGGCCACACCAGTCAGCTAGACTTGTGTTTGCTGGCCAGCATTTGCCCTGATTGATTGAGCTTCTGTTCTTAATGGTCAGTGTCTTGACCACAATGTTTGAAAATATTTTGAATATCCATCTTGCCCAGAAGGTAGACACCACCTTGTGTTCGGGGTAAAAAGGTAGGTCCTTCAATTCACAGAGATTAGGGGCTTTGGCGGACTGAAGCTTCAAATTAGGAATTACATGTGGGTTAATTCAAATAAAGATAGATTTTCTTCTTATCTAGTTTTAAGAATGAAACTCATACCTTCTCAAGATACTTTTGGCAGTTTTTAAGTATATAGTTATTTTCCTCGATAAAATTTGGTGAGTTCAGTTTTAAAATGTTTTCCCATTTTGGCCATTCTTATTCTACTCTTAGGCATCGAAATTGCTGAATATCCTCAAGAGCAACACTAAAAAAAATAATTCTTATATCAATGTAGCAACATAACAAAGAAAGAAAAATACTCTTTTTTTTTTTTTTTTTAACCTGCGTGTTTAATCTGAGTAACATATTTGGATCCACATCTAATTAGCCTGTTTCAGATAAGTGGTTTCAGTACTAACTGAAATCTGGACAAGCATAGAGAAAAAGCTTTATGAAAAAATCAGACTTTTTCAAATTTAAATTTCTCAATCCAGATGTTCACAGTTACCATTTTCCCTAATCATGGTGCTTCGTAATATGTTGTTTTATAACATTCATATGAAGTCATCACTGATCTACATAAAATAATTGCATAATTTTATAATTATATGAATGTATACATATACAGTGTGAGAGATAAATACTAGAAATCAAAAATCTTGAAGATTGATTCTTAAGAAGGATAATTTTGTGCTCAGTGTATGAACAAAAGTGTGTTATATTTGATCTGAAGACAAAGTATGTTGTATCTACAAAATATTAGATGAAAACCGCTGATGCAATGCACTTACTTTTCCTAAATCTACTTAGCCTTTAAAATGATAAGAGGACCAATATAGCATAGAATTTATTATGACATTGTGAAAGCTCTGCCATGACAAAATTCTAACAGGAGAAAAGTGGATATTGTAGAGGAGGAGGAAAAGCTATACTTGTGAGAGGCTGATGACCAAAATGCTTTAGAAGATAAACATGCCTACAGAAAAACAAAGAAAGTGAAAATCAAATGAAATTGAGGTATTTGGGTATCTGAGAGGTTAACAGGCACATATTTTCTTTCTCTTCTGTGTTTGTTTAGCCCAGGTTGTAGGGGTATTTTCTACTATTTATGGGGCAGAAGTGAGATTTCACTAATAGCAATCCAAGGCCAAAGAAACCCCTCTTGAATGGGGTTGATTTACCACTAAGCTGACTGCATGTTGGGATGAGTTTTCTAAAGTATGAAATTAGAGAAATTTAATAATTTATATCCTTACCGTTGAATATGAGAAATGGTTCTTTAGCCTTATATTACAAATGAAAGTCTTTATTTCGCTACATTATTTGAAGTAATTTGTTAGTGTCTAAATGGCTAACCATCTTTTAGGTCCTATGAGGCAATGAGAAGAGAAAATCAGGAAAAAGCACCATCTTTCTACTCAGTGCTGTCAATCCAGTTCTAAGTCTAGCATTTTGTATGACGAGAATTAAAGTGAATAGTAGAAATGTTATTTGTGGCATGAAAACTTGGTACCCCCTGTGACAGGGAAGTCTTCCTGAAAGGTGCTTTTATTCCAAGGTATTCAATACATAACTCCTTCTAGGATTTCCTGTTGAAGGATTAACGATACTTCCTTTCCAACAATCAGTTTCAGCAGACATATGTGTGATATTTTTTGGCAATCTGATGTTTATATACTTAAGATTAGATTTTCCTCCTTTTAAGTCAGTAAAGTATTTGTTCAGTCTTTCTCCTTCTTCCTTATTGCCCTCCGCTACCCCCCTTCAGAAAATCATGTAGAGAGTCCTTCTACTATAGATCATGTTGTGGATATGATGACTCTTTGACTAACTGGGGAGTATTAAAAATGACATTGTAGTAGGGTAAGATTTGCAACCTGGATACAGTAAGTCCCCTACATGGAAACCTTCAAGTTGTGAACTTTCAGAGATGAGGACATGCATTCACATGGCCAATCATGGTAAGTTAGTTCACGTGTCTGGCATACACTGTCACGTGAGTGCATCCTCTACAAGTGGTTGTGCTTCTGTGTACTGTACAGTACTGTATAGAGTACAGTAGTACAGTATCTTTGTTTCAAGTCCAGGATGTCCAGAAGCAAGCGTACAAGCAGTGGTAATATAGCTGGTACTGCTAAGAAACACCAAGAGAGACAGGAGGAAGAAAAAGTAACTGAAGAACCAAAGAGATTCACGATGCAGGAAATGGCAAAGAGATTTTCTTTATTCAAGAAGGCACTGTTAGTTTTTGAGGCAAAGGACCAGAACGTAGAACAGTACACGAAGGTTACAGCAGCTGTTCAGGATGCAATCCAGTGCTACCGTGTCATCTATGATGAGAAAAAAAGAGCTACTACCCAGACATCCCTGGATTGTTTTTTCAAAAGGGTAGATAGAATTGAATCCAGCAAGGAACCAGAACCCGTGCCATCCACGTCAGGAGTGAGTGAAATTGCAGCTTGCCCTCCATCTCCTATTGCTGAGGATCCTTCAGCTCTACCATCCCCCACCTCCTCTCCCTCCTGCAGTCAGTAACTCTTCTTGCCTGTTCACTCGATGCCAGCCCCTGGATGCCAGCTGTTGTACTGTATACTACTGTGCTTTTCAAGGTATTATATTGTAAGATTAAAAATGTTTTATTTATTTTCTGCATATTATTTGTGTGAAAAATATTATAAACCTATTATTATATTATAATAATAATATAATTATTATTATATTATATATTATAAACCTTTATAAACAGTACAGTACTATATAGCCAATTGTGTTAGTTGGGTACCTAGGCTAACTTCGTTTGACTTACGAACAAATTGGACTTACCAATGCGCTCTTGGAACGGAACTTGTCCGTATGCAGGGGACTTACTGTAGTTGTTATAATAATTTTCATATTGACTCTACTCTGTCCTGTCCTTCTGCAAGGATTAGCAAGCTTTTTCTGTAAAAGACCATACAGTACATATTTTAGAATTCCTGAGCTTATGTCATCTCTGTTGCATATTCTTCTTTGTTTTTATTTGTTTGTAAAACAGTTAAAATGGAACAAGCCAACAAACATCCTTAGTTTACACTCTGTACAAAAACAGTCCACAGACTGGGTTTGTCTTGCAGGTTGTAGTTTGCCAAACCCTACTGCAGTGTCCTAGCTAAGCCTTGTCCACTGTACCGCTGCAGAGGTGGGGCTGTGTCCAGGTACTGCAGCCACAGGGAGCAGCATAACTGGGCAAAGTGGAAGAATGGGGCATAGAGCTGTGTGTGTACCCACTCCCACACGGTGCCAGACTCGGGCAAAACGGCATTCTCTGCAAAAACTGGCTTCTTTCTTCTATTTTTGCACATCTCCTTACGTGTTAAGATTGCATTTGAGCATAAAGGACACAGGAGCTCAAACAAATAAGGGTTTACTTTTCTCATATAAAAAGGTGCAAAAGCAGACCATCCAGGATTGATATGGCAGCTCCAGAATGACACCAGGCTTCCTCTACCTTTTGCTCAGCCACTCTTAGCATGGAGCTGTCAGTCTTTTAGCCACAGTAGGGCTTTTCCACCTTCCCCAGTAGATAATTCCATTTCAGCCAGAGAGAAGGGAAAGAAAAAAAAGAAACAGCAAGTGCCAGCTGAGTCTATCTGTTTGTCAGGAGAATAGTAACTTTTACGGAAAGCAAACTCAGTAGGTTTCTTGCTTAGATCTCCTTCGCCAGAACTGATCACCTAAGGTATGGGGCAATGAGTATTTCCACAGGGCTTTCCAAAATAAGATCTATGGTTCTGCTTGTAAAGAAAAAGAGGAGGCTAGATATTGGGCGAGAAAAGGCCCCAGGTAGCATGTGCCACAGTGTCTCTTCACTCCTTTTCCTCTCTTCATCCACTGAGGAGAGGTGGCAGGCACAGTGCATGATCAGGGCTTCTGAATCCCAGATGCTTGACACCAAAGCCAGTTCCTCCAGCTGAATATCTTTGCTCTTGTGCAACAAACTTAGTCATTCCGGGTCTCCATTACCTTATCTTACAATGGGCATGATAGTACCTACCTCACAGTAAAGTGCTTAGAATAATGCCTGATGGAGAGGAAGAGCCCCTCTCCACCCAGCACCCCCTCCCTGTATTCCATATGCCCGAGCTCTGACCAAGCATGCTAACTGCCCCCTCTCCCATTCTTACTGAAGATTGGCTTTATTCTCTAAGGTTGTGGCTAGCAATAGGGTTAATTTACCACATACACTAATTCAAGAGAAGTTATTAACAGTTTTTAATAATTAAGTATATTACACTCAAACATTAAGACAAATAAGGTGTAGACATTATTTGGGGACAGGTGGCTTTTCCTCAGAACTCTTCCAAAGACATAATGTTGATGAATTAGCTAAAGTTAAAATATATGGCTAAAAAAAATTAATGAATAATATTATTTAATCAACATTGCAGTCCTAAAATGTAGCTGTTATCTCATTTTAAGAAATGAGGAAACTGAGTTTACAGTCCTTCTATGCCCTCTAAGTTGTCAGTTATCGGTGAAAGCAGAGTTTGCATTTCTTTCAACTTGCCCTTCTTTTTATAAATACTCAGGAAAGGAAGAATCTAACTCCTAAAGGAAGCCTTAGGCCACCTAATTTAAAAATATGGTGTCATTTGAAAAACATAGATGCTATCCCACCAGTTATATCACACTGACTTTGGAGGTGATCAGTTCTAATTGAATAATTCAGTAAACACACCATGTCTCCTGGGTAATAGGAGCATTTGTGAAAAATGAAAATGGCTGTAAGTTATTAGGGTTAGATATGCCTCTGCATGAATTGACCTTTGCTTTGACTGCATTTCCATTGTTGTAGGATTTTAAGCTTTATTTAGATAGGAGGATATTAATGATCTCCTTATATTCATACACTCACCTTTCCCCAAGGATATAAGGTAGAAATCCTTTTACAGTTTCCTTCTAAACTTTCTTTCTTTAACAGAGGTCAGAGAAATAAAACACAAATTCAGGTGGGAGGTTATTAGCAAACAGATACTGCCCTTTAAAAATAAATAGCAGAATAGGCCACTGAAAGTAGACTATAGGAACAATAAAATGAATGGAAATATGGTCCTTGTTTCTAAGTAATAGTGATTTAGAGGTCACTGCAATGAACTAATATATGAGAGCCACAGAGCTAAGCTTTTGGTTAGGAAGAGAAGCTGAAATGATCTTACAGATAAAAGGGAGAGCATATGAAGCCCATGAGGGCAGTTTATGTCTCTTTCAATTCTTTTTGTTTTGCTTTTCATTTTATTCTGAGGCTTCCCTCTTTTGCAATGAAGAGGCAAGAAACATTGACCCTTCTTTAATAATAAAGAGACTTCCACTTATGAGTTGATATGAAGGGGAGACAGGAAGGTGAGGAACAGTATAATTGTGAATTGAAAGGGCCTGTCTAAGGTTGGTTCATATCCCCAGCACAGTGGGGACGGGATGGAGGGTGACATTTCCCTTCATTCTGCCCTGCAGTGTGCTAACCGGTCTCTGAATGTTTGCCTCTGCAATTTTAAGCAAGTTTGATTGGAGGCATAGGTGATAAAACTGAGTGCACCACAATTCACAGAAATGGAGCAAGACCAGCATTGCAAAAGGCCTTGCTCTTCTTCAAGAAGTCACTGCTGGGCTTCCCTGGTGGAGCAGTGGTTGAGAGTCCGCCTGCCGATGCAGGGGACACGGGTTCGTGCCTCAGTCCGGGAAGATCCCACATGCCGCGGAGCGGCTGGGCCCGTGAGCCATGGCCGCTGAGCCTGCGCGTCCGGAGCCTGTGCTCCGCAACGGGAGAGGCCACAACAGTGAGAGGCCCGCGTACCACACACACACACACAAAAGAAGTCACTGCTTTTTGGTTTTCTGATCGATGTTTACAGGTCATAGGATAAAAAGGGACTCATGTCCCTCAGCCTGGACTGGAAATTATAGGCAATGAAAACTTTGAAATGATGTAAAATAAAGGGGATTAAATAAAATTATTGAATTCTAGAGACAACTCTGATAAAATCTCCTTGGCTTAAGGGATGTGGTACAGTAAACAAATGGTCTTGCAGGGCTCTATTGGGACAAAGCTGAAGGTTGAGCAAGGAGCCTTCTCAGAAATGATTCAATCCATCATTTATCCACAACTAATCTAGCATTTGGGGTTGGGGATGAAGTCTTCTTACCTTTCATGGGGGAGCAAATTTCTTTCCAGAGGATGTTTTATTTTTTATAGTCAGTGCATAAAATTTACATTTGACTTTCACTCAGAAGTGCTTCTGAAATGACATATTTTGCTAAATGAAACACTGCAGGATGTTTTGTTCTACGAACTTATTTTAATGGCAATGTCTTTTTTCTCTCTCCCTTCCCGCATATCTTATATTATTTCTCCCCTGAAAGCAGAATATAAAACCCTACTATAATATGCCTTTGGAGTTCTCAGTAAGACAAAAAGTATCATCCTTCTACTAATTGCTGTATTGGCCCGTTTCAGTTTTAGGCAGAATAATTGACTTTGGGTTGAATATTTTCAATTAAAATCCCTGTAACATTAGCCTTTTTTGATTTGGGGGATGGGAGAAATTGCTTGCAAAGAGTAAAGTTCATGATAAGATGGGTAAAAATAGGGCTTGGGTGGAAGGATACCAATTCAGTAAAGGTGGCTTATAGCAGTCTACTCATCTTGCAGGGTTTTTTTGTTTGTTTGTTTTATTTTTCTGAAAAATGATGCCTTGGGAGGGAAAAGTTTGACCTCATTCCTTGGTCAACCAAGGATCAGATACGAAAGGGGAGAATCTTTCAGCTTGCACAAATCTTTCCGGGTATTAAACAGCAAGAAAGAAAACAAACTAGTAAATGCTTCTCAACAACTCTGATGAGTTGCCAAGAGAAAAGTAATTATTAATAAAAAACTTCTTGTCTTAGACTTCAGCATACAGTCATAAGACTAATAATTTCAATCTTTCAAAAATAGTAATTATATACAGGACTGATACTTGTATAGCACTTTGATAATTTAAGGACATGTACATTAGAATCACCAAATATCCTTTGACATAGTACCTATTTTTTGAGAAAAATAAGCCAGGTATTATGGCCATTAAAAAAATAAGAAATCTAAAGCACAAACAGGTTGCTTGGTCAAGAGTCTCATAGCTGATGGGTAACAAGGCTAAAATTGGAATCCAGAAATTGCATTTCCTAACTTTCTATTATAGCATCAGTTATGGGCTGAATTGCACCCCTCAATATTCACATGTTGAAACCCTAAAATTATACCATTGCAGAATGTAATTGTACTTGTTGCTAGAGGCTTAAAAGAGGTAAATTAAGTAAAAATGAGGTCATTAGAGTGGGTCCTTATCCCATCTGACTGGTGTCTTTTAAGAACGGGAAATTTGGACACACTGAGGGACACTGTGGTGCTTGTGCACAGAGAGAAGGCCATAGGAAGAGGCAGTCAGAGGGTGGAGATCTGCAATCCAAGGAGGCTTTGGGGGAAACTAACCCTGGCAACATCTTGATCTCGGACTTTTGGCCTCAGCACTGAGAGGAAATAAATTTCTGTTGTTTAAGCCACTTAGTCTATGGTATTTTCTTATGGCAGACGTAGCAGATTAATATAGCATCCTACTATATGTCTGTTACACTTCCATTTTTTTTATATTAATATAAAGAATACTGCAACAATTTAAAAATCCCTCCTTTTCCTTGGAGATATATACTAACTACCAGAGTACTGAAATTATAGGCTTTATTTTGAGATATGAAATGAAATCACCAGTTTCTGATGAAATAAACGGCCCATTACTACAGCAGTGGTCCTAACCCTCTAAGAATGCCTGATTTGATCACATAGTGCAATTCTTATACAAATGAAAAAACATTGTTTTAATAAAAAATCAGTAGATAATTACTACATTTTTTTCAAATATTTATGGATGATGGGTTGCTCCAAAATTTTTAAAAAGTAGTTTTGCCTTAATCCTTCCTGCTGGTGATCTAGAACACTCATTTATTGGTGCAGTTGGTGTCCGTCTCCGCAATGCTACATATTTGCAACACAAAAGACAAACTTGGATTGATGACTTAACTAACATTATTTTCTGAGGGAAACAGTAGAAATTCATAAGTGGTGCATACTAGTTATCATGTGCATATTAGTAATATTATATATTAGGTTGCTATAATCTATATTAAATTGTTATAATTGTTGACTCACAATTGATAATTGGGTTAGGCAATAAAATAGATGTAATTTGATAGTTAAAATAATGCTTCTTTCTCCACATGGGACTTTGGGGAATTTTGTTACATTTTACTTCCAAATTTGCACATATTAGACAATTCAATTTTTAAAATAAATGGCATACTATATATTTTCACCTAAGGAGTAAAGAGAATTTTGTTACCAAACTAGAATTCCCATAATGCATTGATGCATTTTCTTTAAGAAAACTAGAATGTAATCAATCAGCAGCTCTTTACTGAGGAACTACTGTGTTCAAGGTGCTTACTAAGCATGGCCCTTCAACCATTTTTTACATCCCCTACCATGTGCCAGGGCTTTCACCTATGCTAATTTAGTGTCTATCCTGGTAAAATGATACTAATTTCATATTAAAGAAGATGTTGGGGCTTCCCTGGTGGCGCAGTGGTTGGGAGTCTGCCTGCCGATGCAGGGGACATGGGTCTGTGCCCCGGTCCGGGAAGATCCCACATGCCGTGGAGCAGCTGGGCCCGTGAGCCATGGCCGCTGAGCTTGTGCGTCCGGAGCCTGTGCTCCTCAATGGGAGAGGCCACAGCAGTGAGAGGCCCGCGTACCACACACAAAAAAATAAAAACATAAAAAAGAAGATGTTTATGAGAAAGATAAGGATGACAGTTACTGACACAAAATATATGGTTAATATGGACCAGATGTTGTGCTATGACCCTTATGTGGATTATATCCTTTGATCCTGACAACAGCCCTGAGTAGGACATTGGGTACAGTTGTTTAGACAACTGAACAAGCAAGGCAAGGCAACAGGGTGACATAAATAATGCGGACAGCATATATATTTTCCTACAAATGGAAATAAATGATCTTTGAAAGGGAGCAGTGTTTCTGATTTGCATGAAGGCACTCTATGAGCTAATGGTGGCCTCCCTATGATACTAATCATGGTCAGCTTTTATAGAGGGTAAAAATAAAGCATGAGAGAAGTTACTTGCTAGAAGTCCTAAAGCAATTATGTGACAGAGCTATAGTTGAACACTGTACCATGCTATATAGCCTCCTAGATGAGGTAAATGAGGTTCAGAGATGTTAAATAGATTCCACTAACATTCCCCCTTAGTGAAGACCAGATTTTCATACATGCCTATCTCACATAACATTTAAGTTGGCATTTAAGTTGGCATCCTGTACATAATCCATCTATCTATATATGTATCTATCAATGCATCTATGTATCTATCTATTAAATTTAGCATAACAAATTTTAATTGAGTGACTACTATGTAATAGGTCCTGTGATAGAAGTTGGGAATGACAAGATAAATATGCTAAATATAGAAGAAGATATTGTAACAACTGAGAGAGGATTTTAATTATCTCTTTTATCCAATTCTAAAGGATATATAAATGTGTATACATTACTGTACTAATAATTTTAAAAGGTATATGGGTTAACATTTATATATGCATGTATATGAATTTTATGTGTGTGCATATACACAAATTGAATCTGGAAAAAAATAATATTCTCTTCACCATTTTTCCTCACACAGACAAACAAAACACACATATTCACTCTAATTTAAAAACACATTGTTGGGAATTCCCTGGCAGTCCAGTGGTTAGGACTTGGCAATTTCACTGCCAAGGCCTGGGTTCTATCTCTGGTCGGGGAACTAAGGTTCCACAAGCTGCAGGGCATGCCCCGCCCAAAGGAATAAAAAATAAAAACACACTGATGAGGATAACTGAGTAGAGATTATCAGTTTTCTGTTGCTGTATGATTAATTACCACAGATTTAGCATGTCAAAATAACGCCCATTTCTTATCACACAATTCCGTAGATCAGAAGTCTAGTTAGGATCAAATGGGTTCTCTGCTTAAAGTTTCACAAGGCAGAAATCAAGGTATTCCTAAGGCTGGACTCTTATCTGGAGGGGCTGAGAAAGAATCCACTTCCAAGCTCATTTCAGTTGTTGGCTGAATTTAGTTTCTTGTGGTTGTAGGACTGGGACCACAATTTCTTGATGGTCTTCAGCCTCATCCTTTGACAACCAAGGGCCACCCACATTTCTTGGCAGGGGAACCTGTCGATTTTCAAAGCCAGCAATATGTTGAAGCTGCCTCATGATTCATGCTCTCAATCCCTGACTTCCTCCTCTGCAACCAGATGGAAAACACCTTCTGCTTTTAAACACCTTGTGTGATTAGATTAAGAAGACGTGGATAATTTCTTTTTGCCGTATAATGCAATGTAATCCTCGAGTGATATCTCATCATATTCACAGGTTCCACTGACATTGAAAATAGAAGGGGTTATACAAGGAAGAGAGTCAATGAAAGTGACTCTTAGAATTCTGAGTAATACAGTGTATTCGTGGGTTAGGGCTGCCATAACAAAATACCATAGACTTTTGGTTTAAATTTAAAATATATATATATTTCCTTATAGTTCTGGAGGCTACAAGTTCAAGTTCAAGGTGTTGGCAGCCTTGGTTTCATTCTGAGGCCTCTCTCTTTGGCTTGTAAATGGCCATCTTCCTCTCATGTTGTCTTCCCCCTGTGTGTGTCTGTATCCTAATCTCTTCTTATAAAGACACCAGTCATATTGGATTCACGCCCACCTGTATGACTAAATTTTACCCTAATTACCTCTTAAAGGTCCTGTCTCCAAACACTCTCACATTCTGAGGTACTGAGGGATGGGTGAAGACTTCTACATATAAAGTTGGAGAGGATGCAATTCAGCCTATAACACACAAGATAATTTTGCTTTTCTTTTTCGATTATAGTTCATCTAATGAATGTAAATTGTTATTTGTTTAAAAAGTTGAATTACCTTCTTTCCTCCACTTCTTACTGTGAAAAATTTCAAGCTGACAGAAAAGTTGAAAGAATAGTATAGTAAATACCTATATACCCTGGATTTATCAACACTTAACATTTTTTGACATTTGCTTTATCTTTTTCTCTCTGTCTGAATTGTGTAAGATGTTTGGAATGTTTACACACATATACATATATATGTCCACATATGACTTTTGCTGAACCATTTAAATAAGTTGTAGACACCATGACATTTTATCCTGAAATGATTCTAAGAACAAGACATGCTCTTACATAACTATAATACTATCATCACACCCATGAAATTTGACTTTGATATAATATCCCATCCATATTCAACTTTCTCCAACTGTCCCTAAAACATCATTTGCAGTTATTTTTTGCCCAATCCAGGACCCAGCCAAGAATAATGAATCGCATGGCTCTTCAGTGTTCACTAATCCAGAATATTTTCCAACTTTTCTTTTGTCAGTTATGGCATTGACATTTTCCTGTAGAATGTCACAGAATCTGAATTTTTCTATTTATGTTCTGCTGATTAGACTCAGAGTAAGTGTTTTGCCAAGAATACACTATAGGTCAGGACATACATTTCCAACTATGTTAAATCAGAAGATAGGTCAGTTTGGTGAAAGCTTGATAACTTGGTTACCAAAATGGAATTACAACAGAATGTTTGCCAGAACATAAGGTACACCTCTGAACTATACAGCTAAGAAGTTTAACATAGTAGAGTCTTTTCCAGTCTTAACTGGTCCATCAGAAAAAAGACTTAGAAAAGGAGTAAAATTAAGAGCTTAAAATCATGAGATAGTCTCATGTTATTTGAACTTGAAAATAGAAATCAGCTGAAGAATGAGGCTTTAAGTTTGGACTTTGTATCACTTGAGTTGTATCACTCACCCTTAAAAAAATCTAATTTTGGTTCTTCAAGTTTCTCTATGTATAGCTAAGTTTGAATGAAGCATAGAATTGCTGTCACTTCCATTTAAGTAACAAATATTATAAATCCCACATTACATTGTTAGCATCCTTAAGGACAGGCATCTTTTCCACTCTCTTATATCCATACATTGTTCTGCATACAGTGAGCAGCACATATATTTTTGTCTGTCAGACATTTGAAAGGTGACTATGTAGGTAGGCAGTTTATATATATATATATATATATATATATATATATATATATATATATATACACTGATTATATATTTATGATTATTTTCAAAGTCAAACTTTATCAGTTTATTTAAAGTTACCTTATTTAGGGAATGTATGAGTTATAAAATTATATCCAATATGACTTAATAAGTTTACACCATTGCTTATAACCTGCTTTCTTCACATAAATAAGGAAAAAGCTCCTTGAGACAGGAAAGAGTCTACCATTTACAAATTTTTTATCCAGTCTTTCTTTTACTGCTGTCAACAAGTTTTTGTATTCAGTTAAGTGGTTCACCAATGAAATAATTGAATGTAGCATTTCAAAAGGGAAAGTAAAAGTAACCCTGAAGAATGTATTATCATTTAACACACACACAAAAATTCCTCCCAGGGTTAGTCATTATGTAAGGCACTACACTGTGGTGTCAGTAAGAGAAAATATTTGAATTGGTTTTACAACTGCAAATGCAGGAGAAAATGTTTGCAAGTGGAGAAACTTATAACCATTTCTGTTATGTTTGTCACCTGTCAGGATTTCATCCCAATGGAGTAGTGATGACTCTACATTCCCACTGGAACCTTTTCACATGTCATCCAAGTTTTAAAAAAAATGGTATCTATAGGTTCAGTTTGAAGTTGAGGTTATAAAAAGAGAAAGAAAAAGAAAACAATAACACCAACACTACTTAGATAAAGCCCAACTATAACAGCATCCAAATTAAGGCAAAGCAGGTCAGACACATTCTGACAATGTTAAACCAAAATGCAGTTTATAAATTCAACAAGATATTAATGATTCTTTACTGCAGTGATGGGTGTGTGTTTGGAAACAGTTGACCTCTGAGGTAAGTGGATTCTTGCAGATGTGGATGTGGAATTTCTGATTGGAATCAAATAATTGAGTTTGCATTACTGCTCAACTCTTTTTCTGGTTATCTTTAAGTATTTCCTCCACTGATGAATAGGAATATAAATATATAATAAGTTTGTTTTGTTTCAAAATTTCTGGGCTTGATGGATATTTGAGAGAGTGTGAGAATTTCCTATTCCTCAAAAATGGAACTGATTTAATAAATTAGATACAGATTAATTCTACGTTCAAGGAATCACAGTGATCGGATTGGCTGTCTAGAATGTACTCTTAAATGGCAAAGACTGGCTTCTGTTTAAGATTTAACCCAAGATAAATTGGATCTGGTCAAACCACCATGAGCCACAGCCTTCGTGATGGGGATTCAGACTGCCAGGTTCTTATTAAATTTTGCTTCAAGATGGATTTTTACTCCTATTATTCTTTGCTTCTTAAGAGTAATATGTTGATTTACTGGACACTTGTAGATGCTAGCAACTGAAATAGGTTCTGACTACATAATCTCCAGATGAAAAACTAAAAACTAAAAACTGCAGTTCAGTGAGGTAAAGCAATTGGCTTGAGGACACATAGTGAATAAATCTCAGACTTGTGACTGAAATTTACATACCCTTGACTTGCGCCCTCTTTTTCTTTTCTTTTCAATTTGTATGTGTGCCTCCCAGTAATATAGTTCTACAACCATTCTATATTTATTACATCTCATCATTTATGAGAACACTAACAGAAATGCATAAAAGCAAAATCTGAAAAAATAAATTTAACTAAATTTCAAATTTTTTAAAAAAATATAGAGGTGTATTCCCAAACTAACTTTAACAACTGCTTCTATCTTTCCTCAAAAGCTGGTGTGTACCCAGGGCCCTACCTCTACATTCAGAGACCCTCTCCAACAAGCTGGAGCGGCCTGAACCCCACCCATACACCCTCACTCAGGGCCCTACCTCCAAACTTCTGAACTCCACACTCCAGAGGCCCTCCTTCAGAGATGCTGCCTCTCCTGTTCTGCGCAGCTCCTAAGCAGAGGCCCTGCGCCGTGCTTCAATGTTCCCCTGCCTAGGTACCGCCCCACGCTCAAAGTGACCCCCCACCCGCCTAGGTCCCGCCCCACCCAAAACCCCACCCCTGCCTAAGTTCCACACCCCCCGCTAAAACTCCTCCCCCATACCCAAGGCTTTTTTTTTTCTTTTCTTTTTTCCTCTTTTATTTTATTTTTCTAAAATAATGGGTTTATTGAGATGTAATTCATATACCATAAAATTCACATGTTTAAAGTGTACAATTTAGTGGTTTATAGTACAGTCACAAAGTTGTGCAATCATTACCACTGTCTAATTCCAGAATATTTTCATCGTGCCAAGAAGAAACCCTGTACCCACTAGCAGTCATTCCCCATTCTCCCCTTCCCCTAGCCTCTGGCAAGCACTAAATTAACAAATTCATTGATTAGCTCTAGTAGTTTTCTGCTGGCATCTTTAGGATTCTCTATATATACAGTATCATGTCATCTGAAAACGGTGACAGTTTTACCTCTTCTTTTCCAATTTGTATTCCGTTAAGTTCTTTTTCTTCTATGATTGCCATGGCTAGGACTTCCTAAACTATGTTGAATAATAGTGGTGAGAGTGGATATCCTTGTCTTGTTCCTGATCTTACAGGAAATGCTTTCAGTTTTTCACCATTGAGAATGAGGTTTGCTGTGGGTTTGTCATATATGGCCTTTATTATGTTGAGGTAGGTTCCCTCTATGCCCACTTTCTGGAGAGGTTTTATCATAAATGGGTGTTGAATTTTGTCAAAAGCTTTTTCTGCATCTATTGAGATGATCATATGGTTTTTATCCTTCAATTTGTTAATATGGTTTATCACATTGATTTGCATATACTGAAGAATCCTTGAATCCGTGGGATAAATCCCAGATGATCATAGTGTATGATCCTTTTAATGTGTTGTTGGATTCTCTTTGCTAGTATTTTGCTGAGGATTTTTGCATATGTATTCATCAGTGACATTGGTCTTTAATATTCTTTTTTTGTAGTATATTTGCTTGGTTTTGGTATCAGGGTGATGGTGGCCTCCTAGAATGAGTTTGGGAGTGTTCCTTCCTCTGCAATTTTTTGGAAGCGTTTGAGAAGGATGGGTGTTAGCTCTTCTCTAAATGTTTAATAGAATTCACCTGTGAAGCCATCTGGTCCTGGACTTTTGTTTGTTGGAAGATTTTTAATCACAGTTTCAATTTCATTACTTGTGATTGGTCTGTTCATATTTTCTATTTCTTCCTGGTTCAGTCTTGGAAGGTTATACCTTTCTAAGAATTTGTCCATTTCTTCCAGGTTGTCCATTTTATTGGCATAGAGTTGCTTGTAGTAGTCTCTTAGGACGCTTTGTATTTCTGTGGTGTCTGTTGTAACTTCTTCCCCTTTTGCATTTCTAATTTTATTGATTTGAGTCATCTCCCTCTTTTTCTTTTTCTTTTTTTTTTTTTTTTTTGCGGTACGTGGGCCTTTCACTGCTGTGGGCCGTCCCACGGCAGAGCACAGCCTCCAGACACACAGGCTCAGCGGCCATGGCTCAGGGCCCCAGCCGCTCCACGGCATGTGGGATCCTCCCAGACCGAGGCACGAACTGCATCCCCTGCATCAGCAGGCGGACTCTCAACCACTACGCCACCAAGGAAGCCCTCCCTCTTTTTCTTGATGAGTCTAGCTAATGGTTTATCAATTTTATTTATCTTCTCAAAAAACCAGCTTTTAGTTTTATTGATCTTTGCTATTCTTTTCTTTGTTTCTATTTCATTTATTTCAGCTCTGATCTTGATGATTTTTTTCCTTCTGCTAACTGTGGGTTTTGTTTGTTCTTCTTTCACTAGTTACTTTAGGTGTAAGGTTAGATTGTTTACTTGAGATTTTTCTGTTTCTTGAAGTAGGCTTTTATAGCTATAAACTTCCCTCGTACAACTGCTTTTGCTGTATCCCATAGGTTTTGGATCATCTTTCTTCCATTGTCATTTGTCTCTAGGTATTTTTTGATTTCCTCTTTGATTTCTTCCATGATCTCTTGGTTATTTAGTAACATATTGTTTAGCTTCCATGTGTTTTTGTTTTTTACATTTTTTCCCTATTATTGATTTCTAATCTCATAGCATTGTGGTCAGAAAAGATGCTTGTTACGATTTCAATTTTCTTAAATTTACTGAGCCTTGATTTGTTACCCAAGATATGATCTATCCTGGAGAATGTTCCGTGCGCACTTGAGAAGAAAGTATAGTCTGCTATTTTTGCATGGAATGTCCTATAAATATCAATTAAATCTATCTGGTCTATCGTGTCATTTAACGCTTGTGTTTCCTTATTAATTTTCTGTTTGGATTATCTGTCCATTGGTGTAAGTGAGGTGTTAAAGTCCCCCACTATTATTGTGTTACTTTCGATTTCCTCTTTTATAGCCATTAGCAGTTGCCTTATGTATTGAGGTGCTCCTATGTTGGGTACATATATATTTATCATTGTTATATGTTATTCTTGGATTGATCCCTTGATCATTATGTAGTGCCCTTCCTTGTCTCTTGTAACATTGTTCATTTAAAGTCTGTTTTAACTGATATGAGTATTGCTATTCCAGCTTTCTTTTGATTTCCATTTTCATGGAATATCTTTTTCCATCCCCTCACTTTCAGTCTGTATGTGTCCCTAGGTCTGAAGTGGGTCTCTTGTAGACAGCATATAGATGGGTCTTGTTTTTGTATCCATTCAACAAATCTGTGTCTTTTGGCTGGAACATTTAATCCATTTACATTTAAGGTAATTATCGATATGTATGTTCCTATGACCATTTTCTTAGTTGTTTTGGGTTTGTTTTTGTAGGTCCTTTTCTTCTCTTGTATTTTACCCTTAGAGAAGTTCCTTTAGCATTTGTTGTAGAGCTGGTTTGGTGGTGCTGAATTCTCTTAGCTTTTGCTTGTCTGTAAAGCTTTTGATTTCTACAGAGAATCTGAATGAGATCCTTGTTGGGTAGAGTCATCTTGGCTGTAGGTTCTTCCCTTTCATCACTTTAAGTATATCGTGCCACTCCCTTCTGGCTTGTAGAGTTTCTGCTGAGAAATCAGCTGTTAACCTTATGGGAGTTCCCTTGTATGTTATTTGTTGTTTTTCCCTTGCAGCTTTCAATAATTTTTCTTTGTGTTTAATTTTTGGCAATTTGATTACTATGTGTTTCAGCATGTTTCTCCTTGGATTTATCCTATATGTGACTCTCTGCGCTTCCTGAACTTGGATGGCTATTTCCTTTCCCATGTTAGGGAATTTTTCGACTATAATCTCTTCAAATATTTTCTCAGGTCCTTTCTCTCTTTCTTCTCCTTCTGGGACCCCTATAATGCAAATGCTGTTGTGTTTAATGTTGTCCCAGAGGTCTCTTAGTCTATCTTCAATTATTTTCATTCTTTTTAAAAATTCTGTTTCCCAGCAATGAATTCCACCATTGTATCTTCCAGGTCACTTATCCCTTCTTCTGTGTTGGTTATTCTGCTATTGATTCCTTCTAATGTAGTTTTCATTTCAGTTATTGTATTGTTCATCTCTGTTTGTTTGTTCTTTAATTCTTCTAGATTTTTTTTTTTTTTTTTTTTTTTTGCGGTATGCAGGCCTCTCAGTGTTGTGGCCTCTCCTGTTGCGGAGCACAGGCTCCGGACGTGCAGGCTCAGTGGCCATGGCTCACGGGCCCAGCCTCTCCGCGGCATGTGGGATCTTCCCGGACCGGGGCACAAACCCGTGTCCCCTGCATCGGCAGGCGGATTCTCAACCACTGTGCCACCAGGGAAGCCCTCTTCTAGATCTTTGTTAAACATTTCTTATGTCTTCTTGATCTTTGCCTCCATTCTTTGTCCAAGGTCTTGGATCATCTTCACTATCAATATTCTGAATTCTTTTTCTTCAAGCTTGCCTATCTCCACTTCATTTAGTTGTTTTCCTGGGGTTTTATCTTGTTCCTTCATCTGGTACATAGTCCTCTGCATTTTCATCTTATCTATCTGTGAATGTGGTTTTCGTTCCACAGGCTGCAGGATTGTAGTTCTTCTTGCTTCTGCTGTCTGCCCTCTGTTGGATGAGGCTATCTAAGAGGCTTCTGCAAGTTTCCTGATGGGAGGGACTGGTGTTGGTTAGAGCTGGCTGTTGTTCTGGTGGGCAGAGCTCAGTAAAACTTTAATCTGCTTGTCTGCTGATGTGTGAGGCTCGGTCCCCTCCCTGTTGGTTGTTTGGCCTGAGGTGAACCAACACTGGATCCTACAAGGGCTCTTTGGCGGGGCTAATGGTGAACTCTGGGAGGGCTCACACCAAGGAGTACTTCCCAGAACTTCTGCTGCCAGTGCCCTCGTCCTCACAGTGGGACAGAGCCACAACCTGCCTCTGCAGGAGACCATCCAACAGTAGCAGGTAGGTCTGGTTCAGTCTCTGTGGGGTCACTGCTCCTTCTCCTGGATTTCAATGTGCACACCACTTTGTGTGTGCCCTCTAAGAGTGGAATCTCAGTTTCCCCCAGTCCTGTCGAAGTCCTGCAGTCAAATCCCACTAACCTTCAAAGTCTGATTCTCTAGGAATTCCTCTTCCCATTGCTGGACCCCCAGGTTCAGAAGCCTGACATGGGGCTCAGAACCTTCACTCCAGTGGGTGGACTTCTGTGGTATAAGTGTTCTCTAGTTTGTGATTCACCCACCCAGCAGTTATGGGATTTGATTTTATTGTGATTGCACCCCTCCTACCGTCTCATTGTGGCTTTTCCTTTGTCTTGGAATGTGGGGTATCTTTCTGGTGAGTTCCGCTGTTTTCCTGTCGATGATTGTACAGCAGTTACTTGTGATTCTGGTGTTCTCACAAGAGGGAGTGAGAGCACGTCCTTCTACTCCACCATCTTAAACCAATCCGTTTGTCTTTTTTCCTCTTTTAGATTGGGGTTATATTTTACCTTGTTGATTCTTTTATGTTATCATTTTTCCTAATAAATCTTTTATTTTTCTAATTTTATTTTATTCTTTATCCTTTGTTAGTGATCTCTCTTTGGCTTGTTCACCTCCCCCCCCCTTTTTAATTCTTTTTTCTATTGTGGTTTTATTTTACCTTGTTGCACTTTCAATAGTTTTATTTTTCCTGAAACATTTTTTATCTTTCTAATTTAATTTTGTTGTTGTTGTTATTGTATTCCTCCTTTTTTTCTTTCTTTCTTCCTTTTTTTTTTTTTTTTTTTTTTTTTCTTACTGCACCATGAAGCTTGCAGGATCTTGGTTCCCAGGCCAGAGGTTAGGCCCAAGCTCCAGTGGTGGGAGCTCCTAGTCCAAACCACTGGACTAACAGAGAACCTCAGACCCCAGGGAATATCAATTGGAGTGAGGCCTCCGAGAGATCCTCATCTTAGCAACAGGACCCAGCTCTATTGAACTGCCTACAAACTCCAGTGCTGGACGTCACAGGCCAAACAACCATTAAGACAGGAATACAGCAGCACCTTTCAAAAAAAAAAAAAAAAAATGAAATGACAAAAAAGTTTGTTACAGATGAAGGAGAAAGGTAAAAATCTATAAGACCGAATAAATGAAGACAAAATAGGCAACCCACCTGAAAAAGAATTCAGAGTAATGATCCAAAATCTGGTAAACAGAATGGAGAAAATACAAGAAACATTTAACAAGGATGTAGAAGAACAAAAGAGCAAACAAACTGATGAACAACAGAAGAAATGAAAATAAAAATTCTCTACAAGGACTCAATAGCAGAATAACTGAGACAGGTAAGTGACCTGGAAGATAAAATGGTGAAAAAAACTGCCAGGGAGTAGAATAAAGAAAAAAGAATGAATAGAATTGAGGACAGTCTCAGAGACATCTGGGACAACATTAAACGCAGCAGCATTCAAATTATAGGGGTCCCAGAAGACGAAGAAAAAAAGAAAGGGACTGAGAAAATATTTGAAGAGATTATATTTGAAAACTTCCCTAATTTAGGAAAGGAAATAGTCAATCAAGTCCAGGAAGTGCAGAGAGTCCCATACAGGATAAATCCAAGGAGAAACACTCCAAGACACATATAAACCAAATTATCAAATATTAAATACAAAGAAAAAATATGAAAAGCAGCAAGGCAAAAGCAACAAATAACATACAAGGGAATCCCCATAAGGTTAACAGCTGATCTTTCAGCAGGAACTCTGCAAGCAGGATGGGAGTGGCAGGACATATTTAAAGAGATGATAGGTAAAAACCTACAACCAAGATTACTCTATCCAGCAAGGATCTCATTCAGATTTGATGAAGAAATTAAAACCTTTACAGAAAAGCAAAAGTTAAGAGACTTCAGCACCAGCAAACCAGCTTTACAACAAATACTAAAGGAACTTCTTTAGGCAGGAAACACAAGAGAAGGAAAACACCTACAATAACTAACCCAAAACAATTAAGAAAATGGTGATAGAAATATACATATTGATAACTACCTTAAATGTAAATGGATTAAATGCTCCAACCAAAAGACATAGGCTGGCTGAATGGATACAAAAGAAGACCTGTATATATGCTGTCTGCAACAGACCCACTTCAGACCTAGGGACACATACAGACTGAAAGTGAGGGGATGGAAAAAGATATTCCATGCAAATGGAAATCGAAAGCAAGTTGGAGTAGCAATTCTCATATCACACAAAATAGACTATAAAGTAAATACTTTTATAAGAGACAAAGAAGGACACTACATAATGATTAAGGGATCAATCAAAGAAGAAGATATAATAATTGTAAATATTTATGCACCCAACATAGGAGCACTTCAATACATAAGGCAACTGCTAACAGCCATAAAATGGGAAATTGAAAGTAACACAATCATAGTAGGGGACTTTAACACCACCCTTTCTCCAATGGACAGATCATCCAAAATAAAAATAAATAAGGAAACACAAGCTTTAAATGACACAGTAAACAAGATGGACTTAATTGATACTTATATGACATTCCATTCAAAAACAGCAAAATACACTTTCTTCTCAAGTCCTCATGGAAAATTCTCCAGGATAGTTCATGTCTTGGATCACAAATAAAGCCTTGGTAAATTTCAGAAAATTGAAATCGTATCAAGTGTCTTTTCCAACCACAATGCTATGACACTATATATCAATTACAAGAAAACAACTGTAAAAATTACAAACACATGGAGGCTAAACAATAAAGTACTAAATAACCAAGAGATCAGTGAAGAAATCAAAGAGGAAATTTTAAAAAACCTAGAAACAAATGATAATGAAAACACAACCACCCAAAACCTATGGGATGCAGTAAAAGAAGTTCTAAGAAGGAAGTTTAGAGCAATACGTTCCTACCTCAAGAAACAAACATCTCAAATAAACAACCTAACCTTACACCTAAAGCAATTAAAGAAAGGAAAACAAAAAACCCGCAAAGTTAGCAAAAGGAAAAAAATCATAAAGATAAGATCAAAAATAAATGAAAAATAAATGAACAAAACAATCACAAAGATCAATAAAGCTTAAAGCTTGTTCTTTGAGAAGATAAACAAAACTGAAAAACCATTAACAAGACTCATCATGAAAAAAAGGGAGAACACTCAAATCAATAGAATTAGAAATGAAAAATCAGAAATAACAACTGACACTGCAGAAATACAAAGGATCATGAGAAATTACTACAAGCAACAATGTGCCAATAAAATGAACAGCCTGGAAGAAATGTACAAATCCTTAGAAAAGCACAACCTTCCAAGCCTGAACCAGGAAGAAATAGAACATATAAACAGATGAATCGCAAGCACTGAAATTGAGAATGTGATTAAAAATCTTCCAACAAACAAAAGCCCAGGACCAGACTGCTTCACAGGTGAATTCTAGAAAACATTTAGAGAAGAGCAAACACCTATTCTTCTGAAACTCTCCCAAAATATAGCAGAGGGTGGAACACTCCCAAACTCATTCGACGAGGCCACCATCGCCCTGATACCAAAAACAGACAAAGATGTCACAAGGAAGGAAAACTACAGACCAATATCACTAATGAACATAGATGCAAAAATCCTCAACAAATTACTAGCAAAGAGAATCCAACAGCACATTAAAGGGATCATACACCACGATCAAGTGGGGTTTATCCCAGGAATGCAAGGATTCTTCAATATATGCAAATCAATCAATGTGATACACCATATTAGCAAATGGAAGATTAAAAACCATATGATTATCTCAATAGATGCAGAAAAAGCTTTTGATAAAATTCAATACCGATTTATGATAAAAACCCTCCAGAAATTAGGCATAGAGGGAACCTACCTCAACATAATAAACGTCATTTATGACAAACCCACAGCCAACATCATTCTCAATGGTGAAAAAATGAAAGCATTTCCTCTAAGATCAGGAACAAGACAATGTTGCTCACTCTCACCACTATTATTCAACATAGTTTTGGAAGCTTTAGCCACAGAAATCAGAGAAGAAAAGAAATGAAAGGAATCCAAATCGGAAAAGAAGTAAAACTGTCACAGTTTGCAGATGACATGATACTATACATAGAGAATCCTAAAGATGCTATCAGAAAATACTAGAGCTAATTGATAAATTTGGTAGAGTAGCAGGATACACAGTTAATGCGCAGAAATCTCTTGCATCCTTATACACTAATGATGAAAAATCTGAAAGAGAAATTAAGGAAACACTCCCATTTACCACTGCAACAAAAAGAATAAAATACCTAGGTATGCAGAAAATTATAAGACACTGTTGAAAGAAATTAAAGATGATACAAACAGATGGAAATATACCATGTTCTTTAATTGGAAGAATGAACATTGTGAAAATGACTATACTACCCAAAGCAATCTACAGATTCAGTGCAATCCCTATCAAACTACCATTGGCATTTTTCACAGAACTAGAACAAAAAGTTGCACAATTTGTATGAAAAAAAAAAAAAAAAAGACCCCGAATAGCCAAAGCAATCTTAAGAAAGAAAATCGGAGCTGGAGAAATCAGGACCCAGACTTCAGACTATACTACAAAGCTACAGTAATCAAGACAGTATGGTACTGGCACAAAAACAGAAATATAGATCAATGGAACAGGATAGGAAGCCCAGAGATAAACCGACACATATAAGGTCACTTTATCTTTGATAAAGGAGACAAGAGTATACAGTGGAGAAAAGACAGCCTCTTCAATAAGTGGTGCTGGGAAAAAGGGACAGCTACATGCAAAAGAATGAAATTAGAACACTCCCTAACACCATACATAAAAATAAACTCAAAATGGATTAAAGACCTAAATGTAAGACCAGACACTATAAAACTCTTAGAGGAAAACATAGGAAGAACACTCTTTGACATAAATCACAGCAAGATCCTTTTTGACCCATCTCCTAGAGAAATGGAAATAAATACAAAAATAAACAAATGGGACCTAATGAAACTTCAAAGCTTTTGCACAGCAAAGGAAACCATAAACAAGATGAAGACAACCCTCAGAATGGGAGAAAATATTTGCAAACGAAGCAACTGACAAAGGATTAATCTCCAAAATATACAAGGAGCTCATGCAGCTGAATATCAGAAAAACAACCCAGTCCAAAAATGGGCAGAAGACCTAAATAGATATTTCTCCAAAGAAGACATACAGATTGCCAACAAACACATGAAAGGATGCTCAACATCACTAATCATTAGAGAAATGCAAATCAAAACTACAATGAGGTATCACCTACACCAGTCAGAATGGCCTTCATCAAAAAATCTACAAACAATAAATGTTGGAGAGGGTGTGGAGAAAAGGGAACCCTCTTTCCTTGTTGCTGGCAATGTAAATTGTATAGCCACTATGGAGAACAGTATGGAGGTTCCTTAAAAAGCTAAAAATAGTACTACCATATGACCCGGTAATCCCACTACTGGGCATATACCCTGAGAAAACCTTAAAAAGAGTCATGTACCACAATGTTCATTGCAGCACTATTTACAACAGCCAGAACGTGGAAGCCACCTAAGTGTCCATCGACAGGTGAATGGAAAAGAAGATTTGACACATATATACAATGGAATATTACTCACCATAAAAAGAAACAAAATTGAGTTATTTGGAGTGATGTGGATGGACCTAGAGACTGTCATACAGAGTTAAGTAAGTCAGAAAGAGGAAAACAAATACCATATGCTAACACATATATATGGAATCTTAAAAAAAAACCAAAAAACTGGTTCTGATGAACCTAGTGGCAGGACAGTTATAAAGACACAGATTTAGAGAATGGACTTGAGGACACGGGGACAGGGAAGGGTAAGCTGGGACGAAGTAATAGAGTATCATTTACATATATACACTACCAAATGTAAAATAGATAGCTAGTGGGAAGAAGCTGCATGACATAGGGAGATCAGCCTGGTGCTTTGTGACCACCTAGAGGGGTTTGAGAGGGAGAGTGGGAAGGAGATGCAAGAGGGAGGGGATATGGGGACATACTTATGCATGTAGCTGATTCACTTTGTTATACAGCAGAAGCTAAAACATCACTGTATAGCAATTATACTCCATTAAAGATATTAAAAATCACCTGGTGTGTATGTGCACATGCATGCATGTTCGTGTATGCATACACGTGTAGACATACCACACATACTCTGTAATATTTGTCTATAAAGGACAAGTTATCTGTTTACTCAATATATGTGCAACTCCTTTTTTATGTGATAGCATGGAAAATGGGAGGGTATCATCAGTAGGAAAAAAATAATATAAGTGTAAATGGTACTCCCCTTGCTTAACTTCCAGAAAAACATCCCAATACAAGGGATGAATATTTGTGCCAAAAGCAATTAGATTCCATTATGCCTGCCAAATATTCTTCAGGCTGTTTTTAACTTATATTCAACACTTTAGTAAACACTGTAGATCAATTAGTTTTCAATAACCTAGAAAGTAACCATAACAATCTCTTGGAAAATCTATAAATAGTTAATTACATTTAACTCATGGTCCCATTGTCAGGTTTTTGTTCAAAGCAGTACTCCAACCTTTTCACCAGTGTACAAGTCTGTGGTAGAAATACTGATGGGCCTTAAGAGAATATTTACAGGTTTTGATAAAATAATACTGCCTAATACCTTTATATGTACTTTCCCAAATATGAAATGCACCCTACATATTGAAAATACTTCACTTTGAATTTCTGATATATCATTCCCTGAGGTCTGTTTTAAGTATTATTCTTTAGACTGGTCAGAGGACTTAATATTGCTGGTACTGTGGTACCATATAATACAAATTATATACTTTATGTTTTATTAAAATATATTTGGACTTGCAGAAAAGGTACATAAAAGTCTGTTTGCCTTTCTTGAGAATACAGACTATTTCTTAAGCATCTTATTACTCTTACTTATACCCAACGTATGTGACGTAGTACATACTGTAAATCTTCAATTATTAACACATGAATTAATCTGCAATTTAAAAGAAGTAATATGTTAATTTTGGGGGGGATTGGTACATTAATTCAGAGAGATTCACACTCAAAGAACTAATTAGGATAGATTTTGGCAAGGATAACAGTCTTCTATTTTGAAGAGATTTTAACTAGGTTTGACAGCAAAAAAAGCTTCACCTGATGTTTTATCTAATTTGAGATTTATAATCAGATAATTTACAGGAGGAGTTTAGATTTTACAAAATGTGAAACATTTGTCTTGACATAATAATAAGCTTCTCCCAGTGTCAATTGGAATCAATACTGTCCTGTTTTCCTGACTTCACAGATGTAGAGATGCAAAGGGAAAACAATCTCATTAGTATGTCTTGTGGCTTAGCCCATGACCTTTTATGGAGATTTACATTAGTCAAAGTTAAAATACATTCATGAGTGCCATTCCAACAATCAAGATATGGGGAGATACTTATTTTCTTCCAAACTAAAATGTCCATTCCAAGGATGGGAATTAATTAAAAAGTGTGATGACTAGATGATCTAAAAATTAGACCTAAAGGGGTCTTTTGGGGTTTTAAAATGAGCAATATCTGTATTATTGTTTACCAAATATCTACTGTACCATTATTAGCTTGCTTTTATTTCATATCTTACTTTTTTCTTCTCTTTCATCTTTATCTGTTCTTCTGCTTATATATTCATATCATTTCCATCTTGTTATTCATACTGATGCTTCTTGTGCTAAACATGACTCCTGTCTTAATGTTTTCCTTCATGTTGGTACACTACTGAAGTGTTAAATCTTTTTAAAAATTATCTGTGGCCTTGTTTCTCTCCCCTCCCACTCCATTTGTTTTCTCTCTTATTTTAAATCTCTTAATTCTGGTAGTATTCATAACATCTTGCTGTCAATGTAGTTTTAATATTTTTTTCATTTATTATATTATTTTGCCAACTTTTATCTCCCTCAAATAGTTCTATTACTTGTAATAAAGAAACATAGCTACTTAATCAACTACTAATTTAGTTTCAGTAATATTCCGAGTTAATTTGAATCAGTAGGGATTAAAAAATCCCTATGTATGAATAAATAAAAATAAATATTAAAAAGAATAAGGAAGAAAAACAAATTTAATTTCAAAGAGCTGACTCAAATTCTAATATAATTGCAATTGAGGCAATATATTAAAATAAACATAAGTAGAGAATTTGAAGCTTCCTAAAACAAGTGACTCTCAACATTTCTAATAGTACAGAGCAAAATAGGTTAAATGTATATGCATTTCAGCAAATGATTTGTATACTTACAATAAAAAATCATTATATATTGTAAAGAGTTTCATTTGCTATTCTCTATAATGAAAAAGCAAATAGAAGTAGAGATTTTGAAATTTGGAAGTATTAATTTTTATATGAAAATAAGTCTGATAACTGTGAATGACTTTTAAATTATAATTTTCTTTCACTATTTTTTCCTGAACTCCTGTCATTCTGCACCTTAACCTTGGAACTTGAGACCAAAGAAATCTGTTACAGAAACTCTTATTACAGTAATGATGTTTGGCCTTTAGGTACTATACAAAAATGTTCAATGTATTTAAACAGTAGTTGTATGTTACCCCTTATTCCAGTAAAAATGGTTAAAGTGTAATAACTTGTCTTTCTCCTTAGAATTACTCATGAAACCTATTGTCATTTGAAAGCAGATGGTCTTTCAGAAAGAAGAGCATGTCACTCTTTTAAAAAGAAAAGTTGTGATTTAAAATAAGTATTTTAAGGTTTCATAAAGCATGCAATATGTAGCTATTTTAATTGGCAACAAAGATACTTGATTATGAACAAAGGAAAAAGAAACAGATATTGACAATGTGTATAACAATAAAAGAAAAGGATAACTTGCTGTAACGAGCAAGAGGTATCAACCTAAATGGAATTTAGGCTTTTTAGCAAGGTAATCGATGCTTATCTAAAATGAAAGGCAAGTAAACTTTTTTTGAAATATTATTTACATTTTTCACAATTATCAATGGATTTATATCTCAAAGGCATATCATCATTAAAATGTTATTATTAAAATATTTTATTGAATATAGGAATAATTAATGATCTATTTCTCTTGAACTCTTTATTTCCCCTATATTTTGATAAAATAACATAACTAGATCTAAATTTGACTAAGCAGAATGTCACTACATTATTTGTTCCCTGTGGAACAGGTATTCTTTTGGATTAAATAACTGACTGTCTACTGGAGTCTTTCACTGGTAGTTTTTCATGATAAAACATAGATGAAGATAAATGCAAGGTACACAGTTGGCTCCTCCATTATATCACTGACCACCTGGACTTTCTTTTTAAGGCAATGGAAATGGAGAGTCATAAATTTTTATTTCAGTAACCACTAAGAAGATTCTGAGGTATGAATGTCAAAAGTGTGGATTTGAGATCAATGGCTCTGCCCAGTATTTATTTTCCTTTTTCATTGTCCTTAGTTCATTCTTTCTTCTAATTCTGTGTTCTTGTTGCATTGACTGCTTATTAATAGGAGCATTTAGTTTGTTGCATTTGTGATTACCAAGCCTTTTTTACAGTATAGGCAAAGTGAATACTAATGATAAAAAAGGAAGTTGTGAGAAGCTGGATTTTGTTTTTTTGAGTCTTGGAATTTGTCATTGATATCAAGGAAAAACATACAAAATAAATGGACATTATTGTAACTGTCATGGAAAACTTCTTTAACAAAATGCAGTAGCCAAATATATCAAATTATTGAATTAAGTTGTTATTTTGACTCATGGGAATCCATGTAACTATTCAGGAAGAGACTGGAAAACAGGAATGTGGTGCTTTAATTATGATTTGCTCACTAACTGGATCATCTTTTGTTAGTGGGCTCAACCTTCCTGAAACATAATGTAATTAATTAATTAACCATTAAAGTTTGAAAACTCAGCAGACGTGAAAGAAAGCAGGACTGCTTTCTGGCTAGCATGTTGTGGTTGTTGTAGTTTTTCGGAGCCTGCATCTGTTCCATAGATCCATTCTTATTGGTTCCCGTGCCATACTGGTTGCTAATTATTCTGAAAATCACCGATGGAGTGAACAATGATGTTGCAACCTCGATGTTAATATGGAGTTTGTCTTTTTTGACAATGTACCAAATTAAGATAGAGGAGCAATTTTAAATATTAAACATTACTGAAGATTGATCTGAGATTGGTTGATAATCAAACAATACATTAAAAATTAAAACTGTTTTATATGAACTTTGCCTTTGCATAATGTTTATCATGGACACAGTATTAAGAAAATGTTGTAAAGTACTTATGTATTATCTTTACATAGGTTCTGAGGGTTTGTGTGTGTGTGTGTATGTATAAATACACACACACACACACACACACACATATATATATATATATATATATATATATATACAGCTTCAATCAATATAAACAGAACTCTGATAAAGTTAGAAAAATGATTTTTCAGTATTTGTTTTAAAGTTTATTTTTGTTAGTTTGTATGTTACCCTTCAAAAAGAAGAACAGATACTCTACTCATCTATGTATGAAAACATACATTTAATACACTTTCATATTTACAACCCTTAAATGTCTTTGAGGGTGTAATTCTTTCATTTTGTATTTTCCATGAAAGTTCTGCATTTAACACACTTCGTTGCTTGTGATACTTGAAAATATTTTTAACCAAAATTTTTAAGAATAAATTCAGTGAAAACTATATTCTTGATAGGGATAATATATAAAAAATAATGTATTACTTTTAAATAACAGAACTTCACTTATTAACAATTTTATACCAATGACAAGGTCTTAGAAAATTTACTGATATATTTCAAGTTTTCTGTCACATCAATTTCTCTATTCCTTTTATCTTTAATATATTACTACAATGCATATAAAATTAGTATCCTTAATTTTTTTCTAAATAATTTTAAAATACAATGAATAAAATATGAAATTCCTTGTTTCTAAGGAACTCATTATTATGGTTTTAAAATAGTTTTTCATTATTAAAGGCAGTTAATGAAGGAGGCTCTAAGATGGTACAGCCGGAGATTCAGATTCTAAAATATTTTCTTTTTAGTCAAGGAACATTTTTCACTTTTAAAGAGTGATTCCCATTATATAAATTAGATACAGTCTTGGTTACTATTATTCAAGCTGGGTGGAAATGAGGACCCCTGATCGCTTGCCCCCTAACCATACTTCACCCCACAATAGCCCCTGGGAAGCCTTTCCAGAATTTGCAGGACACAGAAGACACAGCTTGAAACAACTGCTTAAAATGTATCTAAGATCAGAAGAATTATACATAGAAAGTTAATTCTTTGGGGAAATTATTTTTAAAATCTTAAATCCAAATAAAATCAAAGAATGTGTGTCGTAGGCTTCATACTATTCTTTAACAGAATATGTTTATTTTAATTAAAAAATTGAATCTCTACTGGAGCCTTTCACTGATAATTTTTCATGATTAAAGCATACATGAAGATAAATGCAAGGTTTATCTTCAGAAACAAACTATGCATCAATAATACTGAGGTAATGATTCAAACTGTGTGTGTCCAAGCTATTAACACCTGAAAAATGAATCTGAAGTAGCAGGAGGATATTGTCAATGTGGAAAAGTTCTAGGCTTCAACTGTTTCTTTATTCCTAACTTGAATTCTTCAATGGATCTTAGCCATTCAACTTCAAGGACTATGTTGTACTTGAAGCTATAATGTAGCACATCAACACTGGTTAAGTCATCAATAAAAGGGACGAATGAAGGGCATCTGGAATCGTTTTAGTCACCTCCAAGTAGAATGTACCTATTTGAAGCAGATCAGAGGGAGGCTGCGCAGCCTTGAAAACATTATTTCAAAAATTATTAGGCCACCTAATTGCACAATTGGCATGTGTTTCCTTGGCCTTGCGCACATTAGCAATACCACCCCATGAGTTATTTATTCTTAGCCTTTTTCTCCTCTACCCACTACATGCAAATGGAAAGTACAAGCAGTTCCCTTCAGCCAAGACACTCAGAGATACCTATAAAAGCAGTTTCTATTCTATACCAACCAAAAAGAAAACATAGAATAAAGCTGGTGCATTTCTTATTAATCCAAGGCATGATTTTATCTGTTTATCTGCTTTTTTTTTTTTTTAAGCCTAAACCTCAGGCTTACAATTACTGACATGCCTGGATTGATAATGTAGTCAACCATAAAGCTACTGCTCTTATCTTTCTGGGTGAATTGTATGTGGGCCATTCTTGCTGTTGTTGTTATTACTTTACAGTAATGAAATATTATTTTTAATAGCTAACATTTATCATATTCTCATCATGTGCAGATAGTATACTAAGTGTAGTACTGAGTTGTATTATTCTTTTGTAACAATGTTGTGAGGTATTAGAAGAGTCACAATTAGAAAACCGGACAATTCCCAGTTTATTAGACTATAAAATATCTAGTTTTCTTCATCAATTCTTATTTAGTAGTTGTATATTAATTTTTTCTAAAGAATAATAGTACAGTTGGGAGCCATAACTTAATGAGTGCTAAATTCCAGGTATTACTTTAATAGTTTTACAGAGTTTCTAATTATCTCATTTAGTTGTCAATATATGGTGAGTATAAGACAGAAGCAATATTACTATAGTTGCTGCTTTAAAAAAATTCAGTTTATGAGACTCTAGCAGAAATATATAATAGGATAGTTCACAAAATCTTCCCAGGTTAGAAATCATCTCATGAGTGTTAGGGGAGCTGATGAATTAAAGCTCAGCAATTCCAAGGTTTCTGTAAAATGATTTCAGATGGTACACAGCTCAAATCCTGGGTTTGTTTCAGACAACACAAAAATACTAGTTTTATCTTTGTTAGGAGAGTTATAAATGTGGGCCTGTCACATGAATCTGTAGAGGCAGATGTGCTATATTGAAGAGTATTAGGCAGAGAAGAGGAAAACTTATTTGTGTCTCAGATATCAGGTACTTTATACTATCTATGAAAAACTAACCAAAAAATAGGTCTTTGACGAAGTGAGAGAGTGGCAGGGACATATATACACTATCAAATGTAAATTAGATAGCTAGTGGGAAGCTGCCGCATAGCACAGGGAGATCACCTCTGTGCTTTGTGACCACCTAGAGGGGTGGGATAGGGAGGGTGGGAGAAAGGGTGATGCAAGAGGGAAGAGATATGGGAACATATGTATATGTATAACTGATTCACTTTGTTGTAAAGGAAAAAAGAAAGTATATCACACACACACAAAAAAGGGTTCATTGGACCCAAAAGGTAAATGATGATGACTTTATTTCCAAGTAATTGACTCCTTGTAATCATTAACTTTTTTCCATGTCTGTAATTTTGTCATTGCAAGAATGTTATGTAAATGGAATCATACATTATTGAATCTTTTGAGATCGGCCTTTTTCATCAGCAGAATCCCCTTGAGATCCATGCAGTTGTTATGGGTCAATATTTTGAATTTTTCACTGCTGCATAGTTTCCCATGGTATTGATGTGCCATGATTTATTTACCTCTTCATTCACTGATGGACATCTGGGTTGTTTCCTGCTATTGACTATTATAATTAAACCTGCTATGAACAACAACAACAACAACAACAAATAGGTCTTTGAAAGCTCAAATTTGGGACAGAAATTCTATTTGTTTATAAACATTTGAAAGTCTTCCTTCAAAATATGCTCATCGGAGAGTTGAGTTTAGTAGCTTTAAATAAACTTACTACAAAGTAAGAAAAGATATATGGAGAAAAACGTTTTAATAAGAAAACCTACTATATTTTTATTAAAAATCAGTAATCTAATTATGAGTAACGTTTTTAGAATATGTAGCCAACTATAGTACTTCACATGTGGAAGAACAATAGTTTTTTTGTTATGTTTGTTAAGTTTATTAAAGTGTAATTTAATAGGATAAAACTCATACTTTTTAGTGTACAGTTCTATGAGTTTTGACGAATGCATACCATTATGTAACATCAGCTAATTTAAGACTTAGAACATTTTCATCACTCCTAGAGAGTTCCCTTTTTTCCATTTGTAGCCAACTCCTTGGCCCCTGAGACAAATCTGTCTTTTGCGCTTATTATTTCACCTTTTCCAGTATGGTATTTAGGTAGAATCATACAGTATGTAGCCTTTCATGTCTGACTTCTTTCACACAGCATAATGCATTTGAGATTGATCTATGTTGTTGTGTGAATCAGTAGTGCATTCTTTTTTGTGAATTCCATTGTATGGATGTATCACAGGTTGTTTACCCATTCACCAAACTGGAAGGCATTTGGGTTTTCCCAGTTTGGGGTGATTATGGATAAAGCTACTATATAATTTCATGAACAGATTTTGTTTTAACAGACATTTGCCTTTCTCTTGGTTAAATTTCTAGGAATGAGATTTCTTGGTCATATAAGCAAGTGTACCAATTTATAAGAAACTGCCAATCTGTTTTCCAAAGTAACTATCATTTTGCATTCCAACTAGAAAAGTGTGAGTGTTCCAGTTGCTTTGCCTCCTTACCAGTACTTGATATTGTCCCTCATAAATAAAGACATGATAAAAGTCATCAACAAAATATTATTTTAAAATGATAATACATCATGACCAATTGATGTTGATACTGGGAATATAAGGTTGTTTTGATATTCAGAATCAATCAATATAAGTCACTATTTCAAAAGACTAAAGAAGAAAAGCTGTATTATTTAAATAGATATAGAAAAGGCATTTGACAATAGTCAGCATGTATTCATGCCAAAAATAAGCTCAGAAATCTAGGAATTAAGGTGAAATTTTCAACATAATAAAAGACATTTAAAAAAATCCTACAGCTAACATCATTCTTAATGGCCAAATATTGAGTTCTCTTCCTGTAAAATCAGGAACAAGACAAGGATGTATGCCCTCCCCATAAAATTCAACATCATCCTGGAGGTCCTAGCCTGTCCAATAGGCAATAAAACAAAATCAAAGACAGGTTGGAAAGAAAGAAAAACTATCTCTATTTTTAGTCAATGCGATATTTATTCTAAGTTGGAAATCATCAAAGAAATGATAAAAAAAATTTACGAGAACTTATAAGTGAGTTTAGCAAGGCTGCAAGATACAAGATCAAAAATCAATTACATTTCCTTATTCAAATTGATTTTGACTCTCAATTAAAGGAATTGAGAGAATGGTTGGTCCAATAGAAAGTTATTGGAACAACAACTAAGGAGTGAGCATGGTCCTTAGGCTTCTAATCATTCTGTACTTCTCATTTATCTATAATCCCCATAGCACATGCACACAAACACAGTCGAGCATATTCAAATAGGTCAATTATAATCCAGTAACTGATATTGAAGTCTTCCATTTTGTCTTTTTATTTTAGAAAAAAGGAAACATTTTATGTTGAATTAAAGGTTGCCATTATGTGTTCCTTACTTAAATCACTTTTATTTCTCCTTCCACAAAACTGTAACATGGTGATTACACAGTTGAGAAGTGTCAGACTACTTCTTGGAATTCTTTCATTGTTACACGGAAGGCAAATCCTATCTAACCGCTTTCCAGAGTTTAAAAGGAGATACAGCACATCTCAGTCATCTCCAAAACATTAATATGGTGCCTAAATTGAATTTTTTTTAATTTGAAAATATTTGTGAATTACATTGACTGTACCTTCCCCATAAACTTTATCTTCTATATGTCTTTGAAGCTATATCAAAATGTCCTTATCTCTCTCTCCTTGGAATTCAGATGTTAACATGAATGCAGCACTCTTCATGGTCAAAGCTGATGATATAGGTGATACTCTCTGCACACATGCAAAACTTCTATCTTCCCTTCTCCCAAAGGGAGGCATTATGGTTATCCTTATATATGGGCCTTGAGCTCTGTTAGTTTCAAGAATAGCTTGAACTATAAAATGAATATGTGTAAGTAAATTTCTGGTCCATTTTTGCTAAACTGAAGACATATTAGGCCTACTGGATGTGAAAGAAAATTTATCTTTTCCTGTTTTGGACATTGTAACATTCTGACTATCCTCATTCCTGTCATCTCTGGGATCAAACAACCTTCATCTTATTGGCTAATTTAGCTCCTCTACATCTCTTGTAGGGAGTTGTAGTTATGAACCACATTCTGACACATGGAAAGAATCACCTTTATAATTTCTTTTTCAGAGCCACTAGCTTCTTTCCCTGTGCTATTATGTGAGGACTGGCTTCTTTCCCTGTGCTATCACGTATTTCTCACAGAATGGTCACAAATGCATTAGTCAGGGTATATAACTAACTAGATGCTGCAACAGGTAAACCCTGAAACTCAGTGGCTTAGTTATTACTTGCTGACACAAAGTTTGATGACTCTCAAAAAGTGTGCTTGGCCACATGGTGTCTCCTTTTCATGGCATTGTTGTCTCATCACAAGGATTCCAAGGTGGTCATTGTAGGGGAACAGGGACCATGGAAATAGTACACTGGTTCTTAGTTTCAGCCAGAAGTAATGTTTGTCATTTGCTAGCCTAGTCACACATTTCTGCTTAAAATCAAAGGGGGCTTAGAAGTGTTGTTTTTCTGTGAACCAAAGAAGAAGAAGGAAATCAGAAATGGGTGAGCACAAAAAGTCCCTGCTATGCCAGGGAACTCCTCATTTATTTGGTCTCCAGAGGGGTTACCACTCCCATATCTATCCACCCATTAGGAATTTGACAGTCTGCATATATTTCTCAACTCACATCTCAGACTTGAGTAAAACCAAAGGCATTACACCATCCGTAAGAGAAACTAGGCTAGAATTAAGAAAACATTGATTCTTATGGGTGACAATGTTAAAAGTGGTATAAATAATCATATTGAAGTGAGTGCCATATTATTAATACAAGAATTTTAAAATTACCATATCGTATTTAAGAGACTGGAGATAAAATGAATTAATATATAATCTCCACATCCCTACTGTTTAAGTTGAGGAAGAAGGAGAAAGAGTGACAAATTGAATAATCTGGACTTTGGTTGTTTGACACAAGAAAACCAGACATCCTGTTTTTATTATCTCTACAAATCAAACTACATTCTAAAGTGGTTAGATATTAACTCTTTAATCAAAGATATAAGTTTGTAAACCACTTTTTTATATGAAAACATTACTTTTTTTGCTTAGATATACTGTCGGTGAAAAGACTAGTTAAGTATTTTACTATTAATTTACTAAATAATTACTTAAGATCACATAGCTGGTGGTATAGAGCTGGGACTAGGATTGCAGCACATTCACACAATTTTTCAATTAAATATCTACCTCAGAGTATACAGAAATGTGAATTGTATCATCTGTCTTATGAAAATCAAGTTTAAAAGTATACATGCACACTATATATAGGTTTAATCTGATTACAATGTAAATAGTAAATGCCTAGCCCATATTTATCTTCAAGTGTTCTTTCCACCACCAACATATGTAATTTTTTTCACTTTGGGAAGATAAAGGTAGCAAATGAAATTAGTCATGTTTGTTAATTGCTTTTAAAATTTTCACCGTGTATATCTATACTATATGATACAAACATTTTATATGTCTTACTGTAAGATAGATATATAGAGTCATTTCTTACCTGTAAAATTATGCACAATAACTCTTAAGTACCAACAAATGTGATCACTTTAAAAGAAATAACTAAAGCTGAATAAATTAATTTTATCACATTAACTGTTTTAACTATATTGGAGTGTCTTAGTATCTAATTTTCAAAATGTTGATTTTTTTAACAAGTCCATTAATGAAAGTTAAAAGAGTAAACATTTGTCTAATATATTTCAGAAAAATAACATTGAAGATAGTTTAGAGATATTGAATCTATTTCTTGGTAATTAATATCTTATTGGTAATTTATATTTTATTAGTTATTGAATGTCTATTCATTGTAACAGAAGATATAATTCTCAAGAGATTAATACTGGTATTATCTGATATATAAAATCTAGTATTTAATCTAACTTATGTTATTTCCACATGTATAATGGAATATTTTCTTAGGTCTGCTAGAGAACGTGTTGTGCTTCATAAAATGCTACAAATTTCAAATAACACAGTATTTCACAACTAAGTAAAATAATAAAGATAAAACAGTAGACAAAATTCATAGATTTAGAGACTAGAAAAATAATGAAAACAAAAGCAGTAAGTCTAGTTCTGTTAGGAATAGATGTGGATATATTAGGAAAATTTTCAGCCTGTCAATCCAGTAGTTCAAAATATGAAGTCAAGTAAAATTACCATATGATAAAGGAGATTGGGTTCACATATTTTGACTGTAAGATCTTTGGATATTGTAGAGTATAGTGCTAAAGAACTTTCTTCTTTTTTCATTGATTCTTCCCTGCAAGCCCAGAAGTGAACTCCTTTCTCCCTGACCTTCTATTCTGGTAATATCTCAAGTCACAGAACTGCCTACTTTAAAGAAAATACGCTCATACTTTGTGCACCTAACAGCAGAAGCATACTAATGTACAACTGGGGATAAATTAAATTCCTAGTTTTTCTGCCAGAACTGACTGTATTTTGCAACCAGGGGCTACCATGCCACTCTTTTGTCATATATAAATCCTGACATGTACATAGTGCCCAATAAATATTTATTAATTATGTAAGTGAATAAATGAGCAAGTGAACTAAATGGTCTCTACATTTCTCCATAGGTTTAATATTCTCTGTTTCTGTGATTGTTTGGGAGACCACTCACTGCTGGGAGTCTGCTCTTACCTCTTTCTATATCTGCCCTGTTTACATTTTCTCTTGGGAGAAAGCATCTCTCAGTTCTCTTCAGAAAGGATCTAACACCATGCCTTGTATAGAGTAAATGTATAAATAATATGTGTTGATCTGAACTGAAATGGGGAAAAAAAAAAAGCTTCTGTGAAAAGCTGACAGTGCAGTTACTTTACCTAGATCAACATTCCTCGTTGACCATATGCTCAATGTTCATGAACATATGTTATGTTTGTTTTTGGTAATTTCGCTCTCTAACTACTCTACGATGGTGAGTTTTGCTCAAACTCCATATGATCAGTGTCTAAAACACTGTAATTCTTCTATTCTTCTTCTTTTTTTTATGAGTGTTTGTTGCTCCAATTCAGAGCTGAATATTTAGGACATCATGTTACCAGAAAAAAGGAAAAGTAGGACATGCAAAGAAATGTAGTCATAAACCAAAGCAATTAACTTTATAAGAAAAAAAGGGGTTAAAGGAGAGTCTGAGATAATGGAGCCTAAATGGGTAAAGGATAATGTCATTTTGTCATAAACATGCATAAAGCAGAAAGTGGGGCAAAGTTTTATTAATTAGAAATAATGATTTTGAGGTAAAATCAATTACTGTTTAAAAGGGGAGGGGTTGAGTTCAGTCTGAAATTTTATCCTCTAGAAAATTTGAAGGCACTTTTAAAATATATACTTGAAAAAGTCAATCTTCACCCATGACATTATAAGCAGCTTCCAGTCATGTCTGGCAAGTATATTTTGATTATTAATAACCCATTGGGGGTGGGATACTAGTTATATAACTCACTGCAGCATTTTTCTGGAAGAACAATTCAGTCTGTAAATATCAAAACTCAAGCAGAAATCACTTATTTCCAGCCATCCTCTGGGAGGTGATAATTAGACAATATTCCCGAACCTTCATGTGTTTTTGTACTATAAAACGACTCAAGGGCCGATTTCTGACAGAAAAGGTTATGAAAGTGAGAGACACGGAAAAAGTTGCTCACGTAGGAGATTTATTTTAAGATTTATTTTTAAAAATGTTCTAAGAAATCAGATGCAGACAAGAACCATCATCATTATCATCATCTTCATCATCCCACTGAAAGCAACTTGCTTGCTTAGCTAGCCCCCTTAGAGAATTTTGGAAAATGTACTTAGGTATCTTTTGTCTGTGTCTGTGTGACTACAGAGACTTCCTGGATTCTGAATAAAGCCAACTAGTGCTATTTATAATTCACAAGAAGAGAAGTTTAAAGTACAGAATTTATTAAAATTTCCTTAAATGATATACTATTCTTCCAAACTTCCTCAAACAAATGCTGCTTTCTGTGCTGTTTTCTGGTTTTTAATGCTGCTTTGTGAGCAAACCTGTGAGGAGAGGGAAGGACAGCCAGATTCTCAGGAGCAGCTAGAGTGCTACTCTCTTTATTTTTGCACTGATTACAGTTCTGTCCACAGAAGATCTACTCACTGTATAGAAAGACGGCCACAGAAAATGCATTAGCTGCGTGAAGAACAGTAGTAGCTAAGTATGTAAATAGCAGGGAAACAGATTTAATATCATTTCTTCAAACTTGTTCAGCATAAGAACAAGGTTTCAAAGTAATGTCATCAATTAGATCCTAGTATTAATGCCCAGTTGGACTGTTTTACAGGCCTGTGTTAGTCCCTTTGCATCTATTTATCTTACCTTATCACAAAAATAAAGAGCCTTTAAACATATAGGGTTAGTTGAGTGCAGTGCTTAGCAACCAATGGCTTGTGGAAGAAAACCCTAGGTAACCCATATGGGGTTTTCCTAAGAACATGGGAACTTGAGTTCTAGGATAAATTGAAAAGTAGGTAGAAATTGTTTTTAAAGCCACCGTTCCCTTTTTACCATCAGTGTCACATTTTCTTTCTTGGGACTTTGTTCTCATGGTCTCCACATCCCACCCTTATCCCCATGTCCAATTTCCTTATTCTTGAGTGCCTTTCCACTAGGACTTGCAATTCAAAAGGACAAATTTTAATCCCTCCTCACCTTATCTCCCTAATGCAAGATACCTATTACCTAAATTAGTATTCTAGTGATGTGAAGTAAAATGACTTGAATATCTGAAAAAGCAATCTATGATAAGGTGACAAGGAGATAAACTCTCTAGGGATATTTTACTTGTAGTCTTGTTACCATTTCTGCTAATTCAAATGAATCTCTAATGTAGTTAAAAGGAGGAGAAAGAATTGAAATATATATATTTATTTAACCTCCCTGAGGTTCAATTTTCACATTTGTAACATGGGAAGGATGACTACTACGCTAGGTTGTTTCTAGAATTAAATAGGACGATGTAGGAAAAGTGCCTAAAAATGTCATGTAATATGGTAAAACGGTATTTTTAAATGTTTTAAAAGGTTTTTAAAAAACTATATGTATATAATTTTTTAAAGGTTTTTAAAAAATTATATGTATATATATTTATTATATGCATATATGTATGATATACATATATATCATACATATATACATATATATGTAAACACATTTGGGTATTTCACGCTAGAGGACCAGTACATCTTATATAAAAGTCTTTTTGGAGGGAATAATTTGAACATAGCTCATCTGAAGCAACAATACAAGAAAACTAGCTCTGGCTCAGAGATGAACACACACTAGAAAGGTATTTCATGGAGTCAGGAATTTTAGAATCAGAAGAATTAATAGAAATGAACTAATCCAATCAGCTTATTTGACATAGGAGGACCCAGGCAGTTAAGGAATTAGTCTAAGCAAATACAAGTCTAGGTTAAGTGATTTGGCCTTAAGCTTGTTACATAACCTCTGTGAACTTCAATTTTCTCTTCAGTAAAGTGGGAATAATTATTACAGCACAGGCTTATTTCTCAGATTAAATGAGATAATATGAATGTTCAAGTAGCAACCAGAGCCCTGAGATTCGAGAATACTGAGAACATTAAGAGATAAAGGTCATGGAAATTTTACACATGTCTACCCACTTGTAGCCAAACTTAGTGATTCTATACATTGTGGGACTTGTGCTTAATCTTTTTTAAAAAAATTTATTTATATTTTATACAGCACGTTCTTATTAGTTGTCTATTTTATACAAATTAGTGTATATATATCAATCCCAATCTCCCAGTTCATCATACCACCAACCCCACCCCACTTTCCCCCCTTGGTGTCCATACGTTTGTTCTCTACATCTGTGTCTCTATCTCTGCCTTGCAAATCGGTTCATCTGCACCATTTTTTCTAGATTCCACATATACGTGTTAATATACAATATTTGTTTTTTCTCTTTCTGACTTAATTCACTCTGTATGACAGTCTCTAGGTCCATCCACGTCTCTAAAAATGACCCAGTTTCATTCCTTTTTAAGGCTGAGTAATATTCCATCATATATATGTACCACACCTTCTTTATCCATTTGTCTGTCGATGGGCATTTAGATTGCTTCCATGACCTGGCTATTGTAAATAGTGCTGCAAGGAACATTGGGGTGCATGTGTCATTTTGAATTATGGTTTTCTCTGGGTATATGCCCAGAAGTGGGATTGCTGGATCATATGGTAATTCTGTTTTTAGTTTTTTAAGGAACCTCCATACTATTCCGCATAGTGGCTGTATCAATTTACATTCCCACCAGCAGTGCAGGAGGGTTCCCTTTTCTCCACACCCTCTCCAGCATTTGTTGTTTGTAGATTTTCTGATGATGCCCATTCTAACTGGTATGAGGTGGTACCTCATTGTAGTTTTGATTTTCATTTCTCTAATAATTAGTGATGCTGAGCAGCTTTTCATATGCTTCTTGGCCATCTGTATGCCATCTATGGAGAAATGTCTATTTAGGTCTTCTGCGCATTTTTGGATTGGGCTGTTTGTTTTTTTTAATATTGAGTTGCATGAGCTGTTTGCATATTTTAGAGATTAATCCTTTGTCCATTAATTCGTTTGCAAATATTTTCTCCCATTCTGAGGGTTGTCTTTTTGTCTTGCTTTGCCAATTCGGGGTCTCTGTGTCTCCATACAAATTTTAAGATTTAAAATTAAGATTTTTTTGTTCTAGTTCTGTAAAAAATGCCATTGGTAATTTGATATGTGTTGCATTGAGTCTAGATTGCTTTGGGTAGTGTAGTCGTTTTCACAATATTGATTCTTCCAGTCCAAGAATATGGTATACCTGTCCATCTGTTTGTGTCATCTTTGATTTCTTTCATCAGTGTCTTAGAGTTTTACCTCCTTAGGTAGGTTTATTCCTAGGTATTTTATCCTTTTAGTTGCAATGGTAAATGAGATTGTTTCCTTAATTTCTCTTTCAGATTTGTCATCGTTAGTATATAGGAATGCAAGAGATTTCTGTGCATTAATTTTGTATCCTGCAACTTTACCAGATTCATTGATTAGCTCTAGTAGTTTTCTGGTGGCATCCTTAGGATGCTCTATGTATAGTATCATGTCATCTGCAAACAGTGACAGTTTTATTTCTTCTTTTCCAATTTGGATTCCTTTTATTTCTTTTCCTTCTCTGATTGCCATGGCTAGGACTTCCAAAACTATGTTGAATAATAGTGGTGAGAATGGACATCCTTGTCTTCCTCCTGATCTTAGAGGAAATGCTTTCAGTTTTTCACCATTGAGAATGAGGTTTGCTGTGGGTTTGTCATATATGGCCTTTATTATATTGAGGTAGGTTCCCTGTATGCCCACTTTCTGGAGAGGTTTTATCATAAATGGGTGTTGAATTTTGTCAAAAGCTTTTTCTGCATCTATTGAGATGATCATATGGTTTTTATTCTTCAATTTGTGAATGTAGTGTATCACATTGATTGATTTGCGTATATTGAAGAATCCTTGCATCCCTGGGATAAATCCCACTGGATCATGGTGTATGATCCTTTTAATGTGTTAGATTCTGTCTGCTAGTATTGTGTTGAGGATTTTTGCATCTATATTCATCAGTGATATTGGTCTGTGATTTTCTTTTTTTGTAGTATATTTGCTTGGTTTTGCTATCAGGGTGATGGTGGCCTCCTAGAATGAGTTTGGGAGTGTTCCTTCCTCTGCGATTTTTTGGAACAGTTTGAGGAGGATGAGTGTTAGCTCCTCTCTAAATATTTGATATAATTCACCTGTGAAGCCGTCTGGTCCTGGACTCTTGTTTGCTGGAAGATTTCTAATCACAGTTTCAATTTCATTACTTGTGATTGGTCTGTTCATATTTTCTGTTTCTTCCTGGTTCATTCTTGGAAAGTTATACCTTTCTAAGAATTTGTCCATTTCTTCCAGGTTGTCCATTTTATCGGCATAGAGTTGCTTGTAGTAGTCTCTTATGATGCTTTGTATTTTGGCGGTGTCCATTGTAACTTCTCCTTTTTTCATTTCACATTTTTTTTTTTTATTTGAGTCCTCTCCCTCTTTTTCTTGATGAGTCTGGCTAATGGTTTATCAATTTTGTTTATCTTCTCAAAGAACCAACTTTTAGTTTTATTGATCTTTGCTGTGGTTTTGTTTCTATTTCATTTATTTCTTCTGTGATTTTTATAATTTCTTTCCTTCTACTAATTTTGGGCTTTGCTTGTTCCACTCTCTCTAGTTCCTTTAGGTGTAAGGTTAGATTGTTCATTTGAGATTTTTCTTCTTTCTTGAGGAAACTTCTATTTCTATAAACTATAAACTTCCCTCTTAGAACTGCTTTTGCTGCATCCCATAGGTTTTGGATAATCATGTTTTCATTGTTATATTTCTCTAGGTACTTTTTTTTTTTTTTTTTTTTTTTTTTTTTTTTTTTGCAGTACGCGGGCCTCTCACTGCTGTGGCCTCTCCCGTTGCGGAGCACAGGCTCTGGACGCACAGGCTCAGCGGCCATGGCTCATGGGCCCAGCCGCTCCGTGGCATGTGCGATCTTCCCGGACCGGGGCACGATCCCGTGTCCCTTGCATCGGCAGGTGGACTCTCAACCACTGTGCCACCAGGGAAGCCCTCTCTAGGTACTTTTTGATTTCCTCTTTGATTTCTTCATTGATCTCTTGGTTATTTAGTAACGTATTGTTTAGCCTCCATGTGTTTGTGTTTCTTACGTTTTTTTCCCTGTAATTTATTTCTAAAATCATAGCATTGTGGTTGGAAAAGATGCTTGATATGATTTCAGTTTTCTTAAATTTATCAAGGCTTGATTTTTGACCCAAGATGTGATCTATCCTGGAGAATGTTTCATGTGCACTTTAGAAGGAAGTGCAATCTGCTGTTTTCAGATGGAATGTCTTTTTAATATCAATCAAATCTATATGGTCTATTGTGCCATTTAAAACTTGTGTTTCCTGGGCTTCCCTGGTGGCGCAGTGGTTGAGAATCTGCCTGCTGATGCAGGGGACGCAGGTTCGTGCCCTGGTCCAGGAAGATCCCACATGCAGCGGAGTGGCTGGGCCTGTGAGCCATGGCCGCTGAGCCTGCACGTCCAGAGCCTGTGCTCCGCAAAGGGAGAGGCCACAACAGTGAGAGCCCCGCGTACTGCAAAAACAGAGTTTGTTTGCGAGTACCGCAAAACAAACAAACAAACAAACAAACAAACAAACAAAAAAAAAAATCAAACAAACAAAAAAACTTGTGTTTCCTTATTAATTTTCTGTCTGGATGATCTGTCCATCTGTGTAAGTGAGGTGTTAAAAGTCCCCCACTATTATTATGTTACTGTCAATTTCCTCTTCTATAGCTGTTAGCATTTGCCTCATGTATTGAGGTGCTCCTGTGCTAGGTGTATATATATTTATAATTGTTATATTTTCTTCTTGGATTGACCCTTTGGTCATTAAGTAGTCACCTTCCTTGTCTCTTATAACATTCTTTATTTTAAAGTCTATTTTATCTGATATGAGAATTGCTACTCCAACTTTATTTTGATTTCCATTTACATGGAATATCTTTTTCCATCTCCTCACTTTCAGTCTGTGTGTCGCTAGGTCTGAAGTGGGTCTCTTGTAGACAACATATATGTGGGTCTTGTTTTTGTATCCATTCAGCAAACCTGTGTCTTTTGGTTGGAACATTTAGTCCATTCACATTTAAGGTAATTATCAATATGTAGTCCCTATTAATATTTTCTTAATTGTTTTGGATTTGTTTTTATAGGTCTCTTTCTTCTCTTGTGTTTCCCACTTACAGAAGTTCCCTTAGCATTTGTTGTAGAGCTGGTTTGGTGGTGCTGAATTCTCTCAGCTCTTGCTTGTTTGTAAAGCTTGTGATTTCTCGGTCAAATGTGAATGAGATCCTTGCCAGGTAGAGTAATCTTGGTTGTAGATTCTTCCCTTTCATCACTTTAAATATATCATGCCACTCCCTTCTGGCTTGTAGAGTTTCTGCTGAGAAATCAGCTGTTAACCTTATGAGAGTTCCCTTGTATATTATTTGTCATTTTTCCCTTGTTGCTTTTAATAGTTTTTCTTTGTCTTTAATTTTTGTCACTTTGATACTATGTGTCTCGGCATATTTCTCCTTGTGTTTATCCTGCCTCGGGCTCTCTGCACTTCCTGGACTTGGGTGGCTATTTCCTTTCCCATGTTAGGGAATTTTTTGACTAAAATCTCTTCAAATATTTTCTCGTGTCCCTTCTGTCTCTTTCTCCTTCTGGGACCCCTATAATGGGAATGTTGTTGCATTTAATGTTGTCCCAGAGGTCTCTTAGGCTGTCTTCATTTCTTTTCATTGGGTTTACTTTATTCTGTTCCATGGCAGTGAATTCCAGCATTCTTTCTTCCAGGTCACTTATCTGTTCTTCTGCCTCAGTTATTCTGCTGTTGATTCCTTCTAGTGTGTTTTTCCTTTCAGTTATTGTATTGTTCATCTCTGTTTGTTTGTTCTTTAATTCTTCTAGTTCTTTGTTAAACATTTCTTGCATCTTCCCGATCTTTGCCTCCATTACTTTTCCAGGGTCCTGGACCATTTTCACTATCATTATTCTGAATTTTTCTTCTGGATGGTCTCCTATCTCCACTTCATTTAATTGTTTTTCTGGGGTTTTATCTTGTTCCTTCATCTGGTACATAGTCCTCTGCCTTTTCATTTGTCCATCTTTCTGAGAATGTGGCTTTTGTTCCACAGGCTGCAGGATTGTAATTCTTCTTGCTTCTGCTCTGTGCTTAATCATTTATTCCCAAAATATTAAACAGTGGCAGCATTCCTTCCTGTAAAGATGATGTGGTTGTGGATCTAAATATAGTTCCTGTCTCTCCATGTATTGTTTTTCTTTACTACACTTACACAAAATTGTGGGTGTTGGGTGGCGTGGAGAGTGTCATTTCCAATCTCAAAGGCTGCTAGAGCAAGGAAGATAGAAATTCCATGTGCGTAGGAGGCGAAATAATGTGTGTTGTCTGCATTTTCTGCCCCATTGCATTTTGTAGTTCGTGGTCATACCATAAATTTGTTTTGAGATGTATTACACACATCATGGTGGAAAATGCAGTCAGCTCTTTGGTGTCCTGAGATAGGAAATGACTGTAACGAGCCACAAAGTCCTGGATAAATACAGCTAGTTTCCACTTTGCCTGTGAAGCACCACTCCCACCAGTTCAACTGCTCTTTGCCTATCTCTGAGCTTCAGGCAGTAGAGTGAAAAGAGCAGATACACTCTATCTAGACAGTGGATAGTTTACTGGAGATAGGACTATACTGAGAGCAAAGATTTCAGAAGTATATCAAGAGCTTGCCTGGGCTTCCCTGGTGACGCAGTGGTTGAGAGTCCGCCTGCCAATGCAGGGGACATGGGTTCATGCCCCGGTCTAGCAAGATCCCACATGGCACGAAGCAGCTAGGCCCATGAGCCATGGCCGCTGAGCCTGTGTGTCCGGAGCCTGTGCTCCGCAACGGGAGAGGCCACAACAGTGAGAGGCCCGCGTACTGAAAAAAAAAAAAAAAAAAAAAGAGCTTGCCTGACCCTTTAGAATCTTTTAGAATCCTCTGAGTCTCTGAGGTAGTGTGTAAACATGCCTAATTCCTGGACTCCTTTTGTAAGACTAAGAATTCAAAGATTATCTTTAATCCAAGTATAGAAAATGGAATCAAGTGAATTAAATCATATAATCTAATCACCTCTTCTTATTTGTACTACAGCAAACTTACTAACACTGGAACTATTTTGAAAGGTGATTTGATTAAAATATTAACGTCAAAACAAAACAAAAATAACAGAAAACAAATACAGAATAAGGACATTATAATTCCCAATTCTCCCAATGCTGTTCAATTTCCCAAAAGGATCCCATTTCTAACATAGCTACCACAGATAATTTGTATTCAGCATACTTATGATTTCGTATAACTATTTAGTTAAATGTGTTATACTTTATCTATATGAATAGAATATATAAAGTTGCATATATTTAATTTTTCATGGATGCTTTATTAATAGTTTGAAATTTTGGTTCATTGGAAATTTTGAGTGTTACTTAAGAAAAAAGTGAAGTCATAAAAGTAAGTAACTTCCATATTTTGGATATCAATTCTTTAGTCTCAGTAGTCGAACATTTTGTTGTAATTAATAGCCCACTGAGATTATGGAAGGCTCTAATTGTCTTCCTGAACCCATTTTTTAAAAATTCATTTCTTCACTTTTTATAAATTTGGCCAAATTCTTTTTGTTCTTCTTCCATTTCCTGCCTCTCCATTTCTTGGTGTAACATATTTAATAGCTTCTCTATCTAGTATTTGGAGTTAGATTTTCTTTATTCATTTTTTTTTTTTTTGTGGTACATGGGCCTCTCACTGCTGTGGCCCCTCCCACTGCAGAGCACAGGGTCCAGATGCGCAGGCTCAGCGGCCACGGCTCACGGGCCCAGCCACTCCGCGGCACATGGGATCCTCCCAAACGGGGCACGAACCCGTGTCCCCCGCACCGGCAGGCGGACCCCCAACCACTGCGCCACCAGGGAAGCCCTCTTTATTCATTTTAAAATTACCTTCCACACATGTCAAAAGGTGCCACTCATTCTTGTAATTCGGGATTTCATGAACAAATCCATGTTCACTGTATCTGCACCATTTTTGATTAAATAGATGTCAATCATGTCACCTTTTAGCCTCTGCTACTCCCAAGCCTTTTTGTCAGTTTTCAGTCCTTCTAGTCGGTTGTCATATAGCAGTTGTAACCTCTCCTCCACTCCACTTATTCAAGTTAAGCTTTTCTGAACACTTTGAATCCTCTCTTGGTTTCACAGGTGACAAGAACTGTGTACTGTAACCCATGGCAGAAATAGCATAGTTAGATTCTTTATAGCACCTTAAATAATGATAATGATTATAATAAAAATATAGTACGTAATAATAATTGTAATGTGGATGGTATCTGGCACATAGTAAACTGCCAGTAAATGGAAGCTTTTATAATCTATTATTAGTTATAATTGATTAGGTCCTATTCTTTGCATGCAGTCCATATATAACATCTCATTTAATCAGGAACTTCATATATAATGTCTCATTTTATCTTCCTAGCACTTTTAAAATAGGTACTTCCTAAAGAGTTGGAGTTACTTGCTTGAGTTACACAACTAGTAAGTGCCAGACAGGATTCAGAAGTTGATATTTCTGATTCTCAAAGTGAAAACATGCTCACTTTATGAAGCCATCATTACTCTGCCAGCACTGATACTCCTAAACAGTCAATCAGGAAGGTATTATTGGGCTTCCCTGGTGGCACAGTGGTTGAGAGTCTGCCTGCTGATGCAGGGGACACGGGTTTGTGCCCCTGTCCTAGAAGATCCCATATGCCACAGAGCGGCTAGGCCCGTGAACCACAGCCGCTGAGCCTGCGCGTCCAGAGCCTGTGCTCTGCAACGGGAGAGGGAGAGGCCACAACAGTGAGAGGCCCGCGTACCGCAAAAAAAAAAAAAAAAAAATAAGGTATTATTGATCATTTACCATGATTGGTATTGTACAAGTTACAGAAAGGATGACATTTCTTCTGCTCTTGAGAACATTAAGCCTATGTGAGACCATGGGATAAACATACACAAAACAGTAGCATATGAATAAAAATTCTGCAGGACAGGGGGTAGTACATGGTGAATTTTAAGGTCTGTTGCAGCTAGCAAGGAAATGGGAACTGGCTCTTGCCAAAATGATTTAACTAGGTCACATTCAGTTTTATAGAATTTGGAGAAGAAAATATATTAATTTTTCATATCCATATTTTCTTTTCTAGTCTTGTTTTAGTCAACAACACTGTGGAAATAGAGAACACTGATATATAACAACACTTTTATTGCCAAGAACTTAGAATTTTGGAATTAAAATATTAAGGCTTATATTGCAAATGAGGCAAAAGATAGTACAACTTGATGAATATGTTAATAAATACATATCTAGATTCTATGTTACTTAAAACATTTGTATAGCTTTTAGCAAAGGGTTTTTAGGATATTCAAAAGGACAATTGTCTAATTAAGGAGAAGAGCAATTAGTCCTTTTTAGGTTCATTATTTTTTCTAACAGTCTGTATTTAAAGTTAGTACCATTCATTCAAGTGCATACATGTTTTCAATTCTTGAGACTATAATTTCTGTGTTAGCTGGCATTTAGTAAAAAGGATTGTATAATTACGACTCTCCCACTGATAAACAATAAATACATGTCAAAGATTTTGTTTAAATCACCAGTTAATGAGAGAACCAATGAGATGTTGCAACTGGTTCAAGGAAAACTCAACCACGGATATATAAGCAAATAAGGAATACTAACTTGAATTTACAAATATACGCAAAATAAGGTCTATCTACAGGGCAAAAATCAATTGCATTCCACACAGCTATTTGGAATGTATATGAACAGGAATCATTTGCATTAATTATTAATTTTCCACAATTTACAGATCTGTGAAATAGTTAATAAGAGACAATAAAAGATTGAGAAAACCCACAAGTTTTTGCTACATAGAATGTGCATTAATCTTTTTTTCGTTCATTGCAATGTATTTTACATTTTTCCACTATAAGAGTGGTGGAGAGAGACTCCTCCTCCATATCCTGTGGTTTTTAACAGAGCACAGATATTAAGATTATCCTTTTTTTTCATAAATTTATTTATTTATATTTGGTTTTGGCTGCGTTGGGTCTTCATTGCTGCGTGCAGGTTTTCTCTAGCTTCAGTAAGCAGGGGCTACTCTTCGTTGAGGTGCATGGACTTCTCATTGCAGTTGCTTTTCTTGTTGCAGAGCACAGGCTCTAGGCGTGTGGCCTTCAGTAGTGGTGGCATGCAGGCTCAGTAGTTGTGGCACACGGGCTTAGTTGCTCCGTGGCTTGTAGGATCTTCCCAGACCAGGGATCGAACCTGTTTCCCCTGCATTGGCAGACAGATTCCCAACCACTGCACCACCAGGGAACTCCCAAGATTATTCTTAAAGTATATAAAACTAACACAAACCAAACTATGGTTCTCTCCTGAACATTTTTATTGCATTAGAATCAGGTTCATTTTTAAAGGGTAGGAGAATTGCAAAAGAAAATGTGACCTAAGGATGTAACTTGAGTAGGGTGGGTTAGGGTCCTCTCCATTGAGAGACTTTATGAATGGACCTGAGCCTCCTTGGCTGGAGTGAAAGGCAGGTCAGGGTAGCAGTGAGGGTCAGATCTCTTCCTTGTATCTCCCTGGGAAGATTCTTATAGTATCAAGAACATTTTCTATACAATATCTATGAAGGGTTACCACATGGTGGCAGATTCGGGTGAATTAATATGAAAATGTTTATGTAAATGTTTATGTAAGGTAGCTTTTGAAGGGACAGTGTTTTCTTAGAGTTCCACATGGTAATATGATAGGTACTTTCTAGCTCTGCTGAAGAAAAATCCATGCTTTACTATCCCAGCCATCTTTTTGAGCAGTTCTTTCATCCTCATGAGTCAAAGATTCTTATTTGACTTTAACAATATGATTCTAATTATCATGTCAGCCAAAGTATGGTGGGAGTGCTATAAATTCTTGAACAAGGAGACATGCTAAAATTGAAATAACATCACCCATCATATCTTGTTTTTTTGTAGTCTTTGACTACTATATCTTTCAACACATTTCTGAGAATAGTAAAAAGCTTAGAGCTCTGGACATAAACATTGATACCTAGATTTTTATTTTTCTGTTTTGATTTAAGGCAGCAAAGTTTATGCTACTTCCACTCGCTTTGCTTTTCAATATAGTCTGTTTCTACTTGAGTGCACGCTCATAACCCATCATCCTGCCTTTGCATTTCATGTACCTTGCAAAATACTTTTACCTCTATAGATGTAGGTTGTTTTTTTTTTCCAAGACTTCAGTCCAAAACAGAACTTTAAAGTGTTGTGGTTAAACACTCTCTAGCTGATAGTCTGAGCAGACCATGTTTTGGAGAGTTAGCAGAAACAAAACATTAAGTCTAATGCCAAGAAACCTAAAAGAGATGCCCAGCCTTGAGTTTCTATGAGCCTGGTGCCATGCTCTCTCATTCTACAAATGTTTTTTCCTAGTTACTTTGTCTTCTGATCCTTTCCTGTTTTGTAGTGATAAATAGTCTTCCTCATTTGGGTTACCTCGAAGCCTTAAATTTTCCTTGACTTTCCTTCCAGCAAAACATATTTGACCTTGCTTTTGTTCCTGCAGCATCTGGCTCTGTGATTAGCTACCTATTGATAGACTAAGTAAATCTAGGGCAATGTGTGTTTTATGATGTATTTCCCATAATGTTGGATTTCATGGACAAATTAAATTTTAAAAATAAAAGAAAGAAACTGTGGCACAGGTAAGGGAGTGTCTACTTTTAATTATATCAAACCATGACATAAAAAAATGAAATAAGCCCTAAATTACGCTGTGTCCGTAGTGTTATAACATGAAGGAAAATTAAACACATGGAAAAAGAAATCATCTAACCTCACAACAACTGACAGTATTTAATAATTTAAATTAAACAAAAACTCATTTGGGGAAAAAATTTACTGTTTCCTGATTTACTCTGGTTTAAAATATTACCACCACCTGGTGGTAATTTGTATTTCAAGTGTTGTTCTTCAAGACCTTTACACCAAAGCTGTCTTTTGGCAAAGGAACAGTGAGGGTAACTCTGGGCTCCCTTCAGTCAAGTTAGTTAGGTCAGCCCTGATAGGCAGCCATAACTGAGAGACCTTCAACTTTCTCACTTAAGAACATCTAGGGGCAAAAAAGAGTGTTTGAGTATGGTCAAGGTGTCTAGGAGCACAATCTGATGTAGGAGACTCTAACAAAATTTTCCTTGGTGCCTTACCCCTCTTCTGTGTGCCCCAAGATCCCAGGTTGAGAAATGCAGGAGATCATTCTAACATATCTATGATGCATAGCTTGTGTGTGCTGTACAGTCAAAGTAAAAAGACAGCAAACCCTCAAAAACAGTGACTTTCAAACTTTAGCAGGCATCATAAACAACTGGGATCCAGTTAAAACACCAATGCTGGACCCTAAGCAAAGCTACCCATTCATTGAGGTAAAGCTGGAGAGTTTGCACTTTCAACGAATCCCAGGTGAGTCTGATGCTATGGATCAGGGAACCACACTTTGGGAACATTGTAATTTTATTAAATCTTTTATTCTTGTGCAAACATAGAACCTTGTATATCCTTTAACACAAATTTGTGAAAGTATATTGATTTTAGAGGAGAAATATGAACAAATTAACATTAACACGTGTTTTAGTTCAGGCTACTCTAAAAAGAAACCATAGACTGGGGGGCTTAAACAACAGAAATTTATTTCTCATAGTTGTGGAAGCTGAGAAGTCGAAGATCAGGGTACTGGCAGATTCGGTGTTTGGTGAGGATCTTCTTCCTGGTTTGTGGAAGCCCATCTTTTTACTGTATCCTCACATGGGAGAGAAAGATCATCTCTCTCTTATCTCTTCTTGTAAGGGCACTAATTCTTTCATCAGGGCTCTCATGACCTACTTATTCCTAAAGGCTCATCTCCTAAGACCATCCCACTGGAGATCAGGGCTTCAACATAGAATATGGGGGAGACACAAACATTCAGTCCATTGCAACAGGGGATAAAATCAGTGTCTTAAAAAATATGTTCTAATAATATGCATCCTTCTACCGAACAAGGGTTATATTTTCAGATTGTTTCTGATGTAGTTACCAATTCAGTTTTGTTAGTTCATTTTCTTTCTTGATTAGACTTCTCTTTTACTTAGCAATAAGTATTTCATGCATGATTAGAATCCCCGCTGGAGAAATTGTTAATAGATTAACAAAACAACTGACCTGGGTGGATTTAACATATGTAAAAATCAATTAAGTTCATGTAAAATTTTAAGAACATCATCATTTTCCAGTCGGGCCCTGGCACTTTGGGGAAGTTAGGCACTTGCCTTGTATTATGTCCAACTAGTTTGTTGGCTAATCAAGAAGTAGTATTCAAGACACTTAAGGATTTTAAGGATTAATGACCAGCTGGGAGGAGTTACTTCTTATTTGCCTCAAAGGTATTAACTTCTCCAGTCAGCTGGTAACTCTTAGAAAATCTAATTATCACTGGTAAAAGAAAATAATTATAAGTAATAGGGTATATGTGGGTTTTTGAGGGGATAATGTTTTGTTATTTTTAACAAAGTATTTTTGGATAGTAATATAAGACTAGAAGTCAGTCCAGTGCTCAATCCATTACTCGGTGTTTCATTCTGTTTATAATTAAGCAAGAGTGACCTGCACGTTAGTCTTCTCTTAGGTGTTAACAACCAGCTGCAGGAGCTGAGGGCTATTTTCGTAATTATAATCTGTGAAGATTGCAAAGCACTAAGGTACATAAAGTTTCCACCTTATTAACAGGGAACTCATTTCCACACTTGGATACATATCAATAGGGGTCCCAGGTTCAATCTCCCTCACTGACCTCTTCCAACTCTTTAAGGACGGAGCATCAGGAGGTGACACCTAACTGCTTTCTGCTGGGCTTTGCATTCCATTTTCAAGAGCCTGGGGCAGGGAGATGGTTCTTGAAATAATAGCGTAAGACTAAAAGCTTTTAAAACCACTTTGAAAGAAAGCATGTTCAGAGAAAGACAAAATACATTTCTGGCAGTAAAAAAGAACACTTCTCTATATTTATAGCTCTGACAGTTATGATGCTGAGTGTGTAGCCAGTAGTCTAGATATTAGTGAAATGTCTATGACCTTGAATAGATCAAAATTAATTTGCAATTATGAAATACACCTGGGGAACATGCCATTTGTCAGATATAAGAAATATCCTCGGGCTTCCCTGGTGGCTCAGTGGTTGGGAGTCCGCCTGCCTAAGCAGGGTACACGGGTTCGTGCCCCGGTCCGGGAGGATCCCGCGTGCCGCGGAGTGGCTGGGCCCGTCAGCCATGCTGGGCCCGTGAGCCATGGCCGCTGGGCCTGCGCGTCCGGAGCCTGTGCTCCGCGCAACGGGAGAGGCCACGGCGGTGAGAGGCCCACGTACCACAAAAAAAAAAAAGAAAGAAAGAGAAATATCCTCAAGTCTCAGCTTTGAAGTAATGTAGTGACCAATTCTGTCTGATTTGACCACTGTAGAAGTGAGAATAGAGATGAATATGCATAATTACTTGACAGAGTTTTGAGTAGTGAGGATTTGAAATCAGCATAAGAGGAGCCATCCTTTTGCTGAAATTGAGTAAGAGAGGTGCATACCAGAACACACAGAAGCAAAATGCTGAAAGAGCACATGTCTATGTGAACACAGCTCTTATGGGAGAGCAAAAAACAATTAACAAGCTCTTCTGGGAAGTAAAACAAAACTGAAATTGAGGGAGGGGAAAAGTTAGAACCAGTCAGAAATCATCAACTGACTCAGTTTAATATTTTAAGGACTGAGCTAGCTTTTTTTCCCCTCCTGATTCTCATTCCATGCTTTAATCTGTCATGTTCTTTGTCTGCAAGTAGTCTTCAATGGAGAGGAATTAGATTTGTGCCCATTTGCTAGTAAGTCACTGGGTGGCTTGGAACTCACTACTTTAACCTTTCTTGGCATTAACTTCTCTGTCTGCCCATGAAAGGAATAGGACTAGATAATTTTCAAGCTTCCGTCTTGCTCTAACAGCCTCAATAACCCCCTTTATAGTGGATCAACTGTAAGATATAGTGAGAATTTCGAGGTTGAAAGATAGTGGCATAGCAAGTGCAAAAGGTAATTCCAATTGAAAGGTCATTGGTAAAATGTGCCTATTACAGAGCTGCAAGAAAACATATCTACTAACTCCTGAGGTTAAATCATTCTTTAGCATCATCTTTGTCCTCAGGATTGAGTGTGAAAGATGGCAGTGATCTTCATGGTTCTCCCATACTGTTTCTAACTTCAGTTCAGAGTCTCATTGTCCTTGCCATCCAAAGCCACCTACTGCTGTATTTCACCTGGGGCATGACCTCCAGTGTTAATGTGTCAAGTTCCACATCTGCCCTAAATCTCTCCTCTGATCCAAATCAACACCTTGTGTGTACCATTTCCTTAAAGCACTGCTCTCTGCCTGGTGAGAACTACAGAATATCAGAAGCAAATCTCTGTTGACTTTATTTCTCTCTTACCTCTTGAGAAAATATACGCCAATTTTCACAGAAGGCTCTGAAAGACAGTGTCTTAACTTCAAGAGATAGCAATGGTGTTAATGGGGGGGATTTCAGTTAGCATTCCATAGTGCAGAGATGGTTTACATAGTAGTGCAGGCAGATACCCTGGGCTGTCCTTCAACTCATCAAGTTTAAATGACCAATGACTGTGTCTATACAGCATGTCAGGCCTAACTCCTATCATGTGAGGTTGAATTACCCAATAAAAACAAAGTGGTTAAAATGTGGGCTCTGGAATAAGATCCTCTGGTTTTGCATCTCACCTTTACCTACGAATAGCTGTGTGATCTTCATAGATTATAGATGACTGTAATCTCTTATCTATACAGTCATTTTTCCTCATCTGTAAAACAGGGGTAATTATAGTTTCTAGCTCTTAGGATTTGGGGGAGATAATTAATTTAATATTATGTATATAAAATGTAGTACAGTGGTACCGTGACAATACTATAATCCCAGTAATTGTTAATTATTCATCTACTCAAAACAATATGATAGTCATCTTGATAGATTTTTAGTTAAAATCAAGTATTATGGAGGAAGCATTCTACAAAGTATGTGACCTCAGTTTGTTCCTGTTGGTGGGCAAAGCCAAGTGGTGGAAGGATGATCATGATTGACCATAAATAGTTTTCAGTGAAAACAAAATCGTAGCCAGTCATTAAATAAGGGGCAATAATTTAATTTCTCCTCATTTCTGAACTGAAAGATCACCTAATTAAAATATGCCTTAATGCAAATTCATGAAATAAGGAAGGTAAACTCCCTTTAAAGCTTATACTGAAAATGCCACCTTTTAAATGGAAAATAAAATAAAACTCTATGTTGGGTATGTCAGTTTGATGACAAATAAAGAGATACAGTATTAGGAAATAAGAAAAAAAAAGTTTAAAGCATAAAAAGATCTGCCTGGAAAATCTCCACCATTTAGATCCAAGTATAAATACTAAGAAATAATTTTGAAAACAAACCAGCAACAACAAAATAGATCTACATGACATGCCATTGAAAGCTAAGGTGAATATAAAGAACACTTAATGACTTTTTAGTATGTAGAAACCTCTGAAACATGTCATCGACACAATGCACACATTCTTAATTTGAGTCTCCTTATACCCTGAGGATATTTACTTTGACGTTCATTGGATTATTTACAACTAGCTTCATTAATACGCTGGGGTAAGCATCTCAAGGAGATCAGAAAGTTATATTGTCCCCAAGTCCTTCTCTCCCACTGTTTCCTGGATGGTGGTTTATTGTCTTCTTTTGATTTTGTGAATAGTATAACCAGCCATGCAAATGATTTCTGACTATGTGCCAATTTGGGACCCACAGAAGTTTAACAAATTAGCTTCTTTTGATTCGATGGAAATTGCCTTGGAAGAGGAAAATAGGGCATGTTTTCATCCAGAAATTGGAATCCCTGTTTAATCTTCCTGTCCCTGTGGGTTGACTTGAAGTAGGGGAAGTATGAAAACTATGTTTTCTCAATTCTCTGGTTCCCACAGGCCACGGGTTTAGTGTCAGGTTTGCTGGTCCATTTACTGAACTCACACTTTAATACAAACAGACTGCTCTCAGAATCGTGTAGTTCAGCTGTTTCTTTTATATTTAGTAACCTGGGGGAAAGAATGAGTGATAGAATAAAGCTATAAAATTAAGGGCAGGACAGAAAGCACTGCAACCCCTGAGAGAAAGAAAATGAAGAGTCTATTCATCAAGTCTGACAATATGTATAAGTCTTGAGAAGATAAAAATGTGAAATCATTTGAGGAGATTTAAGGGACATAGACCATTTTACCTGAACCTGCCTAATAACTTCAGCAATTAAAAGCAATTGCTTTCCCCTGCTTGGTTCAGAAGTGTTTGCAGACAAAATCCACAGGTTTTAGCATGAAAGTGCTTATGCAAGCTCTGTCTTAAAATAAAAACGGTGACTCATGCAACTTTGCTTAATACTATAGCTCATTAAACTTTGCTTGTGGGGCTTTCCTTCGAAGTCTAGTCAGATTTTAGAAGATGAAGGCATGAATCCTCCAGATTCTTGTGGTCCATTCTCCCTCTGAGCCTAATGCTGATAGGTTTTTGTTTGCTGTTTATGTATATGCGCACATGCCATTTTGTTCTATCAGGGCTTTTTGCCTTAAAGCTTTATTATTTCTATAGCTTATCTCTAGTGCAATTTCTGTCCTTTTTTTTCCCTTAAGTAAAGTGTAACTCACAATAATAAAAATTGTTCTGTTTTCTCCTTTTGTGTAAGACTTGTTTAAAGAGGTAAATAATTAAACTGTACTCAAAGGGTTTGTTTTCTTTCCTATATTCTCTCTCAGGTTCAAACTCTGGGGTGGGTTGGAAGGGAGGATCAAACATAGCGTGTATACAAGGTTATAAGGCTACCTGTTGGCATGGTAGTTGCTATGTGGTTTAAAAAACAGTAAGAGAAGGATAATGACTTTTCTATTATGGGAGGAAGAAAAGAGAGGAAGATGTAAAAGACATTCACACAGAGCCAAAGAGGATTTTCTGTGCCATGATTGAAGCCCCTTGTAAGCATCGAACCAGGTCTTTGTAAAGGCACTTTTCTCTGTCCTAGTGTGCCTTAGTGCATTAGTTTTGATTTGCTTCTCTTCATTTTCTGATGGAGAGAAACATCTCTGTTCTTGAGGACTCTTAAGGAGAAACTGAAAGACTGCCATCATTCTTGCTTGGAAGATGAGTTTTAAATGAAATCCTCTAGAAAGCTAGTTCCTGCTTTCTGCTCAGATTCTTCTGAGCTAACCACTTCAGACGACTTTCAGTGCTGAGAACACTAGCTGTAATATAATACTAGCCTTGAAAATGCACCTGCACCCATTTAAAGATAGTACCTTGTTACAGAGAAGCTTCTTCTGTAACTAGAGAATCACTAGAAATTTCACATAACCCAGGATACACGAAAGACAGTCTTTTGTATTGTGTCAGTAAACACATCACTTTCACCAAAATTTGCTGATTATCCTGGGCTTTTCTTATTTCTCTTATTTTTGCCTCAAGATAATTTGGCCAAGTTTAAGCTACCTGCAAATTTATACTTCTCTATTTCCTTTTTATTTCTTGATTTCCTTTCTAACTTTATTTAGTTATCTTTGATGAAAAATAGATCTAGCTAATTATCCATACCTTATTTTGTACTTACAAGTACAGGGAAGAAATCCATAATAGGAAGTAACTAAGGGCATAATGTAGGAATAGAGAGGGAAAAAAAGGAATAGGGTGATTTTTTTCACATCCTCCTTTACAATAGATATTTGGCTCCCTGAAAATTCAATTCAGGCAGTGATTTTCAAACTTGAATGCTCATTAGAATCACCTGGAGGACTTGTTAAACCAATGAATGCTGGGCCCACCCCACCGCCCAGATTATTTAAGTCGAGGGTAAGGGCCTTGAATTTGCATTTGTTACTGAGTTCCTGGGAGGTACTGCTGTTGCTGCTGCTGGTGGTCTGAGCCCCTGAAATGAGGGGGGAAAGAATCACCATTTATAAATTCTCTCTGAAGAAGATACCCTACCCCAAGTGGCTTTTGCTCCCTTTGGAATTGAACAGCTTGGATGATCGCAGAAAACAGCTTATGTGAGTAAGAGTTTTCCTGGGCAAAATGGCAATTCTGGCAAAAGCCCCAGTTTATCCACTGTCTAACTTGATTAGCTCCGAGGATATGTTTTATGAGATTTTCACTTAGAATTTTACCTGGTCTGTTTTTTTTTTTTTTAATTTCCAATTTTAATGAGAAATAATTGTGGTATATCACTATGTACGTTTAAACGTATGGCATGATGGTTTGGTTTACATACATTGTGAAATGGTTACTACAACAGGTTTAGTTAACGTGCATCGTCTCGTATAGATATCAGAAAAAGAAAAATCTCCTTGTGATTAGAACTCTCAGAATATATACTCTTTAAGTTTCCTGTATGTCATACAGTGGTGTTAACTGTAGTTATCATGTTATACATTATAACCCTGGTACTTTTTTTTTGTCACATAAGTGGAAATATATACCTTTTAACCACCTTCCTTCAGTCCCTACCCCACCCCCAACCTCTGGTAATCACAGATCAGGTTTTCTATGAGTTTGGTGGTATTGGTTTGGCTAGGTGGTTTTTCTAGATTCACTATAAGTGAGATCTTATAGTATTTGTCATACTCTAATTTCTTTCACTTAACATAATGCCTTCAAAGTACATTCATGCTGTTGCAAAGGCTGGATTTCCTTGTTTTGTTGGTTTCTTTATTGCTGAATAATACTCCATTGTATGTATTATCAGCTCTCTGTATTGCTGCCACCTGGTCCTAGCAGGTTCTAGGTGCTTTGGAAACCAAGATTGAGCAAGCTGGCTGTAATTAAGCTTGGGTGAGTTAAGCAGAGAAAGTTTGAGACGATGCCTAAAATTTTAAAAATTAGTTATTTGTAAGTGAAAAACTGACTAAAATAATGAGAATAATATAAAATATTCAGAAGATAATTCTGTCTTAGCTCTATTGTATTTTAACTTGCGTGATTTACTTGTAAAATGTTCTAAATATATTTTGTTTTTTGTCAGGCTGTTTATTAATTTCTAGACACAGTTTTCCTATCTCAACTTCTCCCATGTTACGTTAAATTTTTTCACCTGTGGGGAAAAGCTTACACCAGAAATTGGGAAAGGCTGCATAGGTAAAATGGCAGCCTTGGGCTCCTTCTCCTAGGCAGAACTTGACTCTTGAGTTACTAAAGAGTTTTCCCAAGGAACTCATAATCTAACAGAATTAGGAGACTTTGCAGCCAACTACAGTAGTATTAGTTATCCCGTGGGCACCAATTTCTTAAAATATCATTGTTGATAAAATAGCATTTTAAAACAGAAAAAATGTAAAACTGATCTGATACAGTAATTATTTTCTATTATCTAGTTATTGTCCCAAACTTGAGCTGTAGTTGTAAATATGCATGCTATGTGCTGTTTTTTTTTTTTAAACTTAAGTTGATTTTTAACTTAAGTTGATTGTAATGTTTTCCATGTTTATACATGGTTATAAACATTTTGGTTGAACAAACTGTATTAGTCTGCTCAAGCTTCCATAATGAAATACCACAGACTAGATGGCTTAAACAACAGAATTTTATTTCCTCACAGTTTGAGGATGGAAGTTCATGATCAAGGTGCTAACAGGGTTGGTGTCTGGTAAGGCTGCTTTCCTGGCTTGCAGGTGGTCACCATCTTGCTATGTCCTCACATCTGCCTCCATTCTATGGTATTCCATGGTGTTTCAAGGGGGATTCTGAGGTCTCTGTTTATAAGCATACTAGTCCTCTTGTGTTAGAGCCCTATGCTTATTACCTTTTAACTTGAATGGCCTCCTTAAAGGCCATATCTCCAAATATAGTGAAATTGAGAGTTAGGGCTTCAACATGAATGTCAGAGGGACACAATTCACTAGATAACACTAAATTAAGTACTTCATAATTATAAAGCAATATGTGCTAGTGATAGAAAATTTCAAAGTATGAAAGTGTAGAAGCAAATTAAATCTGTAGTACCATCACCCAGGAGTAATCAGCTGGTACATTTTGTTCAGTATTTTCAAATTTTTTTTTGTGGTACGCAGGCCTCTCACTGCTGTGGCTTTTCCCATTGTGGCGTACAGGCTCGGGACGCGCAGGCTCAGTGGCCATGGCTCATGGGCCCAGCCGCTCCACGGCATGTGGGATCTTCCCGGACCGGGGCACGAACCCGTGTCCCCTGCATCGGCAGGCAGACTCTCAACCACTGCACCACCACGGAAGCCCATATTCACTTTTATATGATTGAAATATTTTTGCTTAAATCTAGGTAGTCCATCCTATAATGCCATGGTATATTATCCTTAATATTAAACATTTAGATTTTTAAAAATCTAATTGCTGTTGCACATGATGCTGTAATTAACCTCTTTTGTATCTCATTATTTCTTTAGGTTCTGAGAAATGAAATTGTCCAAAATTATGAAAACACAATTTTTCTTGCATCATCACTGTATGAAACTATGCAGTCACCATGTAGTAGTTTCATTAAAAACAAATAAGGAAACAAAAGAAAAACCTAACACCATTATGGTTATTTAAATTTAACAGATATATTTTCTTAGGTCTTTATTTTTCCTTTTGTTTTATTTTTCTTCACTATGTGATTTTCCTACAAAGTTTGTGCCTTCTTTAGGTCGTTTAAGCTTAGTACTTGTTTTTAATGTAATCTACATGTATTAATTGCAAAATATTTCCCCCTATAAAAACCCCATTAACCCTTCTAGAGAAGGGTACGTAAAGGAAAAAAATTATATTTAGGCCAGAAATTAGCCTCATCTTCAGCCTCTAGCATATATGTACAGTGACACACAGACACACCTGAGATACAGACACACCTCAGAGGTTTCTCATCAGAATTGTTTGGAACCCCTATCATTCTCTCCCTCTGGATATCCTTCCTGCATCTCTAAGTTAAAGGTATGCTCTAGACTCACATCTCTCATTTTATACACCGTGAATAAAACAAATGTCTATACATATGTTGTGTCTATTTTAACATCAAGTCAACAAAATGTAATGAAACATCTACAAAATTGGTAGCCATCCTATGGACAGCATAGGTAAAATTCTAGAAAATGAAGGTTCTCTCTTGCATAACCCCCTCCCCTTTTGAAGGGTTTGAGACTTCCTTTCTATTGACTGCTCTGCTGGAATCATCCATCGCCTTGTTTTCCTTCCCTGAAACCTGGGTTACAGTGAATGGAATACTCAGATCTCAGTGGTGGCCAATTTAAGATTTAAAAGACGGCTTACTGAGAAAAGGGTATTTTTCCCACTTTTTCTCCCATAATTAGTATCAGCTTCACCCAATCAGTGGTTAACAAGTTTATTCTTAATTAAACAAGTAAGAAAAAGGGCAACAATCATAAAGAATACCTTGATTAAAGTGCTTTAAACATGAAGAGAGTGCTGTGAAAATGTATTGCTCAGAAAATAAACTTCTCAGAATTTTGATTCCCAATCTGTGAGCCAAAGAGCCCTAGAGCACCAAGGGAACTCATGGGGATGCTCTGGGATATCTTAAATTCTCAAGGAAACATAGTAGCCCTCTTCTAGACACAGTGCAAACTACTAGCTTAAGGTGGCTTCTGGTTTCAACATTAGATCCTACCACTTTTCTTTTGATGATATCTTTGAAGATGGGTTTTGGGCATTTCCAATGATGAAGAACATAGGCTCCATAGAAAATTAGTGTGGATCGGGAGCAAGGCTGAGCCTGTCCAATCTGATTCCAAAGTTTGAGAAAATATTCAGTGTCCAATAGGTACACACATCCTATTAAAAAGTAATTGTAGGGCTTCCCTGGTGGTGCAGTGGTTGACAGTCCGCCTGCCGATGCAGGGGAGATGGGTTCCTGCCCTAGTCTGGGAGGATCCCGCATGCCGCGGAGTGGCTGGGCCCGTAAGCCATGACCGCTGAGCGTGCGCGTCCGGAGCCTGTGTTTCACAATGGGAGAGGCCACAACAGTGAGAGGCCCACGGACCGCAAAAAAAAAAAAAAAGTGTAGTTTTGTGAAAATATTGTTTTTTGAACTTATTGCTTTTCCAGTGGTTTCTAAGTCAGATATAAATAAGTTTTTTGACCCTTTATGGGGCACACCTGGAAGATATGGGTTTGGTTGTAGAACATCACAAAGCAAAAATTACAGTAAAGCAAGTCACATGGATTTCTGTGGTTTCTCAATGCATGTAAAAGTCATGTTTACACTATGCTGTAGTCTCAAGTATGCAATAGCATCATAGCTACAAAAAAATACACATACCTTAGTTGAAAAAATACTTCATTGCTAAAAAATGCTGAAGGCTCAGATGATTAGCAAGTCGTAATATTTTTGCTGGTTGGTAGAGAGTCTTACCTTGATGTTGATGGCAGCTGACCAATCAGGGTGGTGGTTGCTAAAGTTGGGGTGTCTGGGGCAATGCCTTAAAATAAGACAACAATGATATTTGCCACATCAACTGACTCTTGACAAATGATTTCTTTGTATCATGCAATGCTATTTGATAGCATTTTACCCACAGTAGAGCTTCTTTCAAAATTGTAGTCAATCTTCTCACACCCTGCCACCACTGCTTTATTAAGTTTATATAATATTCTGAATACTTTGTCATTTCAACAATCTTCACAGCATCTTCACCAGGGGTAGGTTCCATCCCCAGAAACTACTTCTTTGCTCATCCATAAGAAGCAGTTCCTCATCTCCAAGTTTTAGAAGATGGAAGCAGTTCAGACACATCTTCAGGCTCCGCTTCTAATTCTAGTTCTCTAGCTGTTTCTACCACATCTTGAAGTTACTTCTTTCACTAAAGTCTTGAACCCCTCAAAGTCATCCATGACGGTTAGAACCAAATGCTTCCAAGCTCCCATTAATGTTATTTTGACCTCTTCCCATGAATCGCACATGTTCTTACAGCATCTAGAATAGTAAATATTTCCAGAGGCTTTTTGGTTTATTTTGCCCAAATCCATCAGAGGAATCACCACCTATGATGGCTTTAGCTGTATTTATTAAAAAAAAATTTTTTAGTTAATTTTTATTGGAGTATAGTTGATTTACAATGTTTCTGCTGTACAGGAAAGTGAATCAGTTATACATATGTCCACTCTTTTTTAGATTCTTTTCCCATATGGGTCTTTACAGAGTATTGAGTAGAGTTCCTTGTGCTATACAGTACGTTCTTATTAGTTATTTTATATATACTAGTGTGTATGTAGATCTCAATCTCCTAATTTATCCCTCCCCACCTTTCCCCCTTGGTAACCATGATAATGACTTGAAAATTAGAATTATTCCTTGATCCATGGGCTGAATGGATGTTGTATTAGCTGGCATGAAAACATGTATTTTGTACCTCTATCAGATCTTGGTGACTGGGTGCATTGTCAATGAGCAGTAACATTTTGAAAGGAATCTTTTATGAGCATCCGGTCTTAACGATGGGCTTAAAATGTTCAAAAAATTATGTTGTAAACATATATTGTCATCAAGGCTTTGATTTACAGAGCACATAATCAGATTCAGTGTAATTTTTTAATTTAACATCTTTATTGGAGTATAATTACAATGGTGTGTTAGTTTCTGCTTTACAACAAAGTGAATCAGTTATACATATGTTCCCATATCTCTTTCCTCTTGCATCTCCCTCCCTCCCACCCCCCCATCCCACCCCTCTAGGTGGTCACAAACCACTTAGCTCATCTCCCCGTGCCATGCAGCTGCTTCCCACTAGCTATCCACCCTACGTTTGGTAGTGTATATATGTCCATGCCACTCTCTCACTTCATCACAGCTTACTCTTCCCCCTCCCCATATCCTCAAGTCCATGCTCTAGTAGGTCTGTGTTTTATTCCCATCCTACCCCTAGGTTCTTCATGACATTTTTTTTTCCCTTAGATTCCATATATGTGTTAGCATATGGTATTTGAGGGCCCTAGGATTTTCAGAATGGTAAACGAGCATTGGTTTTAACTTAAAGTCACCAGCGGCATTAGCCCCTAAAAAAGAGTCAGACTGTATTTTGAAGCCAGACATCGACTTCTCCCTAGCTGTGAAAGTCCTAGATAGCATCTTCTTTCAAGAGAAGGCTGTTTCATTTACTTTTCTTCTGCAGCTTGCTCACCTCTGTTTTCATAGAATTGAAAAGAGCTACAGTTCTTGGTCTGGGTTAGGCTTTGGCTTAAGAGAATGGTGTGACTGTGACTGGTTTTATCTTCTATCAAACCTGAAAAAGTTTCTCCATATCGGCAGTAAGGTTGTTCTACTTATCATTTGTCTGTTCATTGGAGAAGCACTTTTAGTTTCCTTCAGTAACTTTTCCCTTGCATTCACAACTTGGCTAACTGTTAGGCCTCTTGCATCAATGTCAGCTTTTAACATGCCTTTCTTACTGAGCTTAATCATTTCTAGCATTTGACTTAGAACGAGAGACATGAAATTCTTCTTTTCACTTGAACACTTAGAGGCCATTGTGGGGCTATTAATTGGCCTAATTTTGATATTGCTGTGTCTTGGAGTTAGGGAGGCTGGAAGAGAGGGAGAGAAATAGGGAATGGTTAGTTGATGGAGCAGTCAGAACACATAACATTCATTGATTAAATTCACTGTCTCATGTGGGTACAGGTCCTGGTGCCCCAAAATAATTACAGTAGTAAAAAAAAAATTAATAAAATAAAAATCAGAAATCTAAAGATTTTACTTAATTATATCCTCAGTGTCTTAAAAGACCATTCATTATTTTTTCTGTACCTTGATGATTTGCTCGTTTTTTTCCCTACCTAGAGACTTACTTTTGTTTGTTTAATATTCCCCATGGTGTGTTTAAGATTGGTTCTCTGTTCAATGGTTTTGCTTATGTTTGATTTAAATAGCAGATTTTTAAAGGTTGTTAAAACTTTCTTCTATTATATCTTTGAATATTTTCATTGTCCAATGTGTCCAATCATTTCATCAATAATAATTCATAAGTTGGATCTCCTGTCCCTATCATTCATAACTATCATCCATTTCCTTAATTTATTATTCATTTTTCCCTTTCCTCTCTGCATTCTAGCAGAGCATCTCAAGATTGTTTCATATTCTTTTGTTCTGCAATATAAGTTTTGCCTTTCCATCAACATTTTAACTCTGCGGGAGAGTTTAGAACTTCCTGTACTCTTCCTATTTTCATTCTCTGCTTTCCATCCTTTCATATTATCTCTATTTCTTCTTTCATCATGGCTTGCTGTGCTCCACAAGTATGTGGGTTCTTTCCTTCTATTAAGGGTTGCAAACATTTTAGGAAGATTTTTAAAAATAATCATTCTTCAGAGTGATGTTACTTTTTCTTGTCTGATGCATTTCTTTTTCAAAGCCACCTTCTTGGATATTTATCAACATACTTAACTATTATGATTTGGCTGGCCACAACAGAGGTTTCATTTAATTCTGCTCTTTGAATTTTTTTAGAAAATTCATTTTATTGAAGTTTAGTTGATTTACAATGTTGTGCTAATTTATACTGCACAGCAAAGTGATTTAGTTTTATATATATACACATTTTTCATAATCTTTTCCATTATGGTTTCTCATAGGATATTGAATATAGTTTCCCTGTGCTATATAGTAGGATGCTCCTTGAACATTTGATTCATGAAAATCCTTTTTTTATTTTCTAGAAAAAAAGTTGAAGGGCAGAATGACTTTCTCTACTCACTTAAAATCTAATGTCTAGTGGGTACTTACCTACTTTGCTATAAATGTTTCAAAAGAGATGCTTTTTTCATAATATACAGCTAAAAGGAAATAATAACTTTAAAAATGTTAAACATCAAATGAAATACAGTTATCTCTCTACCAGACTATACATTTCTGAAAGGTAGGGTCTTTTCCCGCATCTTTATATATCCTTTGTCTAGTAGAATACCTGGCTTATAGCAAGCAATCAATAAATGAAGAGATGAGCAAATACACACTTTGTTAAATCATTGAATTTGTGAATTTAAGATTTCTTTACTGATTACCTATTGATATTTCACTTTTTTATAATTTATAATATTTGGACATTTCAGTTATGCAGTGTGTGTATGTATACCTATTTGCTACATAAATGATTTTAGAATAGACTTGTGAAGAACTTAAGTATTGGTTAAATACAAACTGTATTTTGATGTTCAGCTTTGAATATTCTCTCAGACTTCTAGATTGTATTCATGGTTCTGAAATTATAAGGACTATTGAGGCTACAATAGCATAAATAAGGTGGGTTATACAAAGCAATATGTGATTTTTTTTTTCATCTGAAAGGAATGCAAAACATTTTGTTATAAGTTTAATACTCCTACAGTACTGGGATTTTTGTGTTTTTTTGTTTTTTTTTTTAAAGGGGGTGGAAGGAGAAACTGTGTTCTTGTCTAGGTATGAATATTCCCAAGGGACTGATGTAGGTAAATGACAAAGTACTTATACATGATATGCATAAATTGCAGCTGTTGAATTTGCATAATTTGTATATCTATACCCTGTTTTGCCCGTCTTCTAGTTCTAAAACTTAAAATCACTTCAAAATTTGTCACTCTTGAGTTTTTTCTCTTAATATGTGAATGCAAAAAAACTTACCTTTCTGGTGTATGTTGCAAGGACTTAAAATAATAAAGTAAGACCAGTAAGCTATGAGGAACTGTTGAAGGGGAAAAACTAAATGAGAATTAGTATAAGAAAGATTGACTGCTCCTTAACTAATAAATGCCCCAAAGCTTATCATGAGCTTATTTATTTTTTTTTTTTTTGCGGTATGCGGGCCTCTCACTGCTGTGGCCTCTCCCGTTGCGGAGCACAGGCTCCAGACGCGCAGGCCTAGCGGCCATGGCTCACGGGCTTAGTTGCTCCACGGCATGTGGGATCTTCCCGGACCAGGGCACGAACCCGTGACCCCTGCATCGGCAGGCGGATTCTCAACCACTGCGCCACCAGGGAAGCCCTTATCATGAGCTTATTGATCTTAAATTTTATTGTCATTATTACTTCCTCTCATTTAGTATTTCTCAAACTTTAAGGTTCATTGATTCCCCTGGGTATCTTGTGAAAACGGCACATTCTGATTCAGTAGGCCGAGGTGAGGCTGGATACTGTGCACCTCTCACAAGTTTCCAATCCATGCTGAAGTTGCTGATAAAGGAGCCTCACTTAGGAATGTGTCTCTGGGTCTCCTGAAATGTATCAAATGGCCAAGGACTTTTTAGTGTTTTTTTGTTTTAAACTGATAGTAAAAGCATTGGAAAGCTTTTTAATATACTTAGACATTTTCTTAAAACTTCCACTGATAATTCTGCTTTTCATATATCATGTAATTAGGACAAAGGTTAACATAACTTGTATCTTAAAGGTTTTTATTTGTAAAATCAAAGCTAGAAAATGTATAAACATTAAATATTCTAAAAGGCAAAAATAATAGCTTTTCCTGTCTACACCGAGGAATGAGTATGTGTGCATATGCTGTGTGTATATATGTATTTGTGTACTTGTGGATATGGATAGATGTACAGAAATATGTGTGTGTATATATAGAGAGACTGAATTATGACTTATCAAACTTAAAATATTTTACCACTCTAACCTTGTTTATCTCATTCCAACATACTTAATTTAAATTGAAATTTAAGTCCTGAATTAATGCCTTTGGGAAATTGGACTTAATTCATAATTCTAACATATTTTTCAGTTGTATGGTGCTGGTCAAATCACTTAATTTGAACTCAAAGTCAAGGACCCTTGTACTGGGGAGAGCTGAGTGGTTTAGTTGTTTGGAAAAGGAAATATGCTTAAATAGCCACAGTTTGATAACTTCAGCTAAATTTGTTTTCAAATGTCCACATACTGATTAAAACACTTGACATTTATGGAGGCATTAATAATCCTGAAGATTCTGGTAAAAGGAATGCACAAGAAAGTTAAAGGAGGGATAGTCATTAATAGGGATTTTTGGAGGTAATATGTTTTGTTGAAGAACAGCTCTTTTTCTGGTCATCAATAACGTGTAAAAGAAAATCATGATAAATAAAATTATAAAAATCACACAATTCTACCTTTCTGTATTATCTTTCCTTTGTATATTTAGTTACATTTATATAATGATTAATTTTATTTATTTATTTATTTTTTAACATCTTTATTTGAAAATTTTATATTTTAAAACTAATCATATATGCTAGATTTACATTTATTTTTTGTTTTGTGTGATTCTTCACATTATCAAAGAGCCAATAAATAGGTAAATTTGGAACCCACACTTTGAATTCCACTCTATGGATTTTACTTCATGGATTCTACTCTATGGGTAGACTAGGAATTAATTAGCCAATTACTTATTTCTAGATATTTATATTGGCTCAAATTTTTATTATGAATAGCACTGCAGGAACATTCTTCATTGTTTTTCAAATACCTATATATTATTTTAGAATAAAATCCTGGCAAGAAAATTTGTGATTCAAAAAGAAACATTTTTAAGACTCTTGATACATATACCAGAATTGTTGCCCTCCAGAAAGTTTTTACCTAGTGACCTCCTCAATATGAGTGAAAAAGATTTTCTCTATATCCCTACCAAGGCTGACTAGTAATGTTGCAGTATAGTTATTCCTTGGTATCTGAGGGGGAATTGGTTCCATGACACCCACCCCACCCCTGCTAGATCTGTGGATGCTAAAGTCCCTTATACAAAATGGTGTAGTATTTGCATATAATCTACTCATTGTCTCCTATACTTTAAATCATTTCTAGATTACTTATAATACCAAACACAAAGTAAATGCTTTGTAAATGTTTGTAAATACTATGTAAATGGTTGCAGTGAATTCAAATTTTTCTTTTTGGAGCTTTCTGGAAATTTTTGGCTGAATATATTTTGCAGAACCCACAGATACTGAGGACCAAGTTAGTTTTTGTTTTCCTTTTTGCCAGTATAACATTTGAAATAAGATGCATTTGTATTTGTGCTTGTTATTAGTTTAAAATTTTTCCTCAAGTTTGTGGTTTATTTCTTGATTTAAAATTTTATCATTTTCAACTGAGGTATTTAAATTAGAATATTTATATTGGTTTGTAAGTATCTGTTACACATTAAGGAGACTAATGGCCACATCTTTTATACAGCCTGTATTCCCTGTTTACCATTTGCACTTTTAAGCAATCTGTGGTCATAATTTAAACTGTATGAAGTAAATTCTGTGAATCTCCTCCACCATAATTACTTCAAAAACAAGTGTAAAATATCTGAGGAATTATCCAAATGCAACCTTTGTATTACACAGAAGTAAGATGATTAACCTCCCCTCCCCTCTATTCCCTTCCTATTATAAGAAGATAGAAGAGTTTGGTATGGTTAATCCTGTATTAAAAAAAGAAAATTCAAATCTGCATTAGGAACCATACATTTCATCCTGAAAATGAGATATTTTGGAGGAAATCTTTTTTCCTTAAAAATAAATGGAATCAAATTCCTAGCTTCCAAATTCCTAAATTTCTAAATCCAAACTCCTAGAATACTAAACATAACATTTGTCTATATATTATTGCATTAAGTTTCACTCTATAAAAGCTGAATAAAAGGTGAAAGGAAGTACAATAGAATGTGAGTGGTCTTGAACTAGATCTGTTTCAAGGCCTTTTCTCAAAGGATCAAGAAATGTGGCTATTTCCTATTAATCTTTCAAGGGATGTAATTGATATAATTAAAGAACGTTGGATATCTCGAGTTTCTTTTTCCTTCAGGCAGCTATTTTATAATTACTTAGGTACTTTGCATTTATTTCTTTTTTAATTTATTTTTTTTTATACAGCAGGTTCTTATTAGTCATCCATCTTATATACATCAGTGTATACATGTCAATCCTAATCTCCCAATTCAGCCCACCCCCATCCCCACCCCCCTGTGGCTTTCCCCCCTTGCTGTCCATATGTTTTTTCTCTACTGAATCTCAATTTCTGCTTAGCAAACCGGTTTATCTGTGCCATTTTCTAGGTTCCACATATATGTGTTAATATATGATATTTGTTTTTCTTTCTGACTTGCATCACTGTGTATGACAGTCTCTAGATCCATTCACATCTCAAAAAATGACTCAATTTTGTTTCCTTTTATGGCTGAGTAATATTCCATTGTATATATGTACCACCTCTTCTTTATCCATTAATCTGTCAATGGGCATTTAGGTTGCTTCCATGACCTGGCTATTGTAAATAGTGCTGCAATGAACATTGGGGTGCATGTGTCTTTTTGAATTATGGTTTTCTCTGGATATATGCCCAGTAGTGGGATTGCTGGATCATGGTAGTTCTCTTTTTAGTTTTTTAAGGAACCTTCAGAGTGTTCTCCATAGTGGCTGTATCAATTTACATTCCCACCAACAGTGCAAAAAGGTTCCCTTTTCTCCACACCCTCTCTAGCATTTGTTGTTTGTAGATTTTCTGATAATGCCCATTCTAACTGGTGTGAGGTGATACCTCGTTGTAGTTTTGCTTTGTATTTCTCTAATAAGTAGTGATGTTGAGCAGCTTTTCATGTGCCTCTTGGCCATCTGTATGTCCTCTTTGGAGAAATGTCTATTTAGATCTTCCCATTTTTTGATTGGGTTGTTTGTTTAAATATTGAGCTGCATTAGCTGTTTATATATGTTGGAGGGTAATCCTTTGTCCGTTGATTCATTTGTAAATATTTTCTCCCATTCTGAGGGTTGTCTTTTCATCTTGCTTATGGTTTCCTTTGCTGTGCAAAAGCTTTGAAGTTTTATTAGGTCCTGTTTGTTTATTTTTGTTTATTTCCATTACTCTAGGAGATAGATTAAAACCATATATATCTTACAGTGATTGGTCAAAGAATGCTCTTCCTCTAAGTTTTTATAGTGTCCATTCTTACATTTAGGTCTCTAATCCATTTTGAGTTTATTTTTGTGTATGGTGTTAGGGAGTGTTCCAGTTTCATTCTTTTACATGTAGCTGTCCAGTTTTCCCAGTACCACTCATTGAAGAGACTGTTTTTCTCCATTGTATATCCTTGCCTCCTTTATTAGTTGATCTTAGGTGTGTGGGTTTATCTGTGAGCTTTCTATCTTGTTCCATTGATCTATATTTGGTTTTGTGCCAGTACCATATTGTCCTGATTACTGAAGCTTTGTAGTGTAGTCTAAAGTGAGGGAGTCTGATTCTTCCACCTGTTTTTTTTTTTTTTTTTTTTTCCCTCAAGATTCCTTTGGCTACTCGTGGTCTTTTGTGTCTCCATACAAATTGAGAAATTTTTTGTTCTAGTTGTGTGAAAAATGTCATTGGTAATTTGATAGGGATTGTATTGAATCTGTAGATTGCTTTGGGTAGTATAAACATTTTAACTTCCAATCCAAGAACATGGTATATCTCCATCTTTTATATCATCTTTAAATTCTTTTGTCAGTGTCTTATAGCTTTCTGCATACAGGTCTTTTGTCTCCTTAGGTAGGTTTATTCCTAGGTATTTTATTCTTTTTGTTGCAATGGTAAATGGGACTGTTTCCTTAATTTCTTTCAGATTTTTCATCATTAGTGTATAGGAATGCAAGAGATTTCTGTGCATTAATTTTGTATCCTGCAACTTTACCAAATTCATTGAGCTCTAGTAGTTTTCTAGTGGCATCTTTAAGTTTCTCTATGTATAGTATCATGTCATCTGCAAACAGTGACAGTTTTACCTCTTTTCCAATTTGTATTCCTTTTGTTTCTTCTTTGATTGCTGTGGCTAGGACTTCCAAAACTATGTTGAATAAGAGTGGTGAAATTGGACATCCTTGTCTTGTTCCTGATCTTAAAGGAAATTTTTTTTTTTTTCCACCATTGAGTATGTTTGCTGTGGATTTGTCATATATGGCCTTTATTATGTTGAGGTAGGTTCCCTGTATGCCCACTTTCTGGAGAGGTTTTATCATAAATGGGTGTTGAATTTTGTCAAAAGCTTTTTCTGAATCTATTGAGATGATGATATGTTTTTTTCTCCAATTTATTAATATGGTATATCACATTGATTTGTGTATATTGAAGAATCCTTGATTCCGTGGGATAAAGCCCACTTGTTCATGGTGTCTGATCCTTTTAATGTGTTCACTTTGTTTGCTAGTATTCTGTTGAGGATTTTTGAGTTTATGTTCATCAGTGATATTGGCCTGTAGTTTTCCTTCTTTGTGACATCTTTGGTTTTGGTATCGGGGTGATGGTGGCCTCAGAATGAGTTTGGGAGTGTTCTTTCCTCTGCAATTTTTTGGAAGAGTTTGAGAAGGATGGGTGTTACCTCTTTTCAAATGTTTGATAGAATTCACCTGTGAAGCCATCTGGTCCTGGACTTTTGTTTGTTGGAAGATTTTTAATCACAGTTTCAATTTCATTACTTGTAATTGGTCTGTTCATATTTTCTATTTCTTCTTGGTTCAGTCTTGGAAGGTTATGCCTGTCCAAGGATTTGTCCACTTCTTCCACGTTGTCCATTTTATTGGCATAGAGTTGCTTGCAATAGGCTCTTAGGACGCTTTGTATTTCTGCGGTGTCTGTTGTAACTTCCCCTTTTGAATTTCATTTTATTGATTTGAGTCGTCTCCCTCTTTTTCTTGATGAGTCTGGCTAATGGTTTATCAATATTATCTTTGAAAGAACCAGGTTTTTGTTTTATTGGTCTTTTCTATTGTTTTCTATTTCATTTATTTCTACTCTGATCTTTATGATTTCTTTCCTTCTGCTAACTTTGGGGTTTTTTTTCTTTAGTTCCTTTAGGTGTAAGGTTCGATTGTTTGAGATTTTGTTTCTTGAAGTAGACTTGTATTGCTATAAACTTCCTTCTTAGAACTGCTTTTGCTGCATCCCATAGGTTTTGGATCATAGTGTTTTGTTATATGTCTTGGTATTTTTTGATTTTTCTCTGATTTCTTCAGTGATCTCTTGGTTATTGACGTATTGTTTAGCCTCCATGTGTTTGTGTTTTTTGTTTTTTTCCTTGTAATTGATTTCTAATCTCATGGTGTTGTGGTCAGAAAAGATGCTTGATATGATTTTTATTTTCTTAAATTTACTGATGCTTGATTTTTGACCCAAGATGTGATCTATCCTGGGAAATGTTCCATGTGCACTTGAGAAGAAAGTGTAATCTGTTTTTGGACGGAATGTCTTATAAATATCAATTAAATCTACTTGGTCTGTGTCATTTAAAGCTTGTGTTTCCTTAATTTCACTTTGGATGATCTGTCCATTGGTGTAAGTGAGGTGTTAAAGTCCCCCACTGTTATTGTGTTACTGTCGATTTCCTCTTTTATAGTGCTTAGCAGTTGTCTCATGTATTGAGGTGCTCCTATGTTGGGTGCATATATATTTATAATTTTTATATCTTCTTGAGTTGATCCCTTGATCATTATTTAGTGTCCTTCCTTGTCTCTTGTAACATTCCTTATTTTAAAGTCTGTTTTATCTGATATGACTTTTGGTACTCCAGCTTTGTTTTGATTTCCATTTGCATGGAATATCTTTTCCCATCCCCTCACTTTCAGTCTGAATATGTCCCTAGATCTGAAGTGGGTCTCTTTTAGGCAGCATATAAATGGGTCTTGTTTCTGAATCCATTCAGCAAGCCAGCAAGCCTGTCTCTTTTGGTTGGAGTATTTAATACGTTCACATTTAAGGTAATTATTGATATGTTTGTTCCCATGACTGTTTTCTTAATTGATTTGGGTTTGTTTCTGTAGGTCCTTTTATTCTCTTTTGTTTCCCACTTAGAGAAGTTCCTTTACCCTTTGTTGTAGAGCTGGTTTGGTGGTGCTGAATTCTCTGTTTTTGCTTGTCTGTAAAGCTTTTGATATCTCCATGGAATCTGAGTGAGATCCTTGCTGGGTAGAGTCATCTTGGTTGTATGTTCTTCCCTTTCATCCCTTTAAGTATATCATGCCACTCCCTTCTGGCCTGTAGAGTTTCTGCTGATAAATCAGCAATTAACCTTATGGGAGTTCCCTTGTATGTTATTTGTTTTTCCCTTGCTGCTTTCAATAATTTTTCTTTGTTTAATTTTTGCCAATTTGATTACTATGTGTCTTGGTGTGTTTCTTCTTGGGTTTGTCCTGTATGGGACTCTGCACTTCCTGGACTTGGGTGGCTATTTCCTTTCCCATGTTAGGGAAGTTTTTGACTCTAATCTCTTCAACTATATTTTCTTGGGTCCTTTCTCTTCTCCTCTGGGATGCCTGTAATGTGAATGTTGTTGGGTTTAATGTTGTTCCATAGGTCTCTTAGGCTGTCTTCATTTCTTTTCATTCTTTTTTCTTTATTCTGTTTCACAGCTGTGAATTCCACCATTCTGTCTTCCAGGTCACTTATCCGTTTTTCTGCCTCATTTATTCTGCTTTTGATTCCTTCTAGTGTATTTTTCATTCCAGTCATTGTATTGTTCATCTGTTTGTTCTTTAATTCTTCCAGGTCTTTGTTAAACATGTCTTACATCTTCTCAATCTTTGCCTCCATTCTTTTTCTGAGGTCTTGGATCATCTTCATTATCATTATTCTGAATTCTTTTTCTGGAAGGTTAACTATCTCCACTTCATTTAGTTTTTCTGGGGATTTATCTTTTTCCTTCATCTGGTACATAGCCCTCTGCCTTTTCATCTTGTCTATTTTTCTGTGAATGTGGTTTTTGTTCCACAGGCTGCTGGATTGTAGTTCTTTTTGCTTCTGCTGTCTGCCCTTTCTCACATTTTGTACAGTCAATTGCAGGCTAGAGTTACTGACCCTTCTGTGTAATGTAATTTAGTTACAGCTGTTGGGTTAAAAGAAGTCTTATTTGGTGTTAATGAAGAGTGGGATTGCTGGTTTAACTCCGTATCTTTACAGGAATCCATTCAGACTATTTCAACAGGGAGACCTCTGAAATACATGTGGCAGGGGTTATATCCTGATGACAATTCACTTGCACATTCCAGTATAATTATCATTGACAGCCTGGACAAAGTTCTAAACTGTCTTCTCCTAAATATGGTTATTATATGTTGGTGAACAGATATTTTGAGAGTTACATAAATGTCTGAGTCATCATGTTATCAATACATTCTTTGAAATTTGTGTTGCTTTAAATATTTCTTGCTGACTACAAGAATCCATGCAATTCCAAATCTGTGACATCTTTTTAATTGCTTAAAGGAAGTAACTTGCTCACCTGGAAAGACAGTGGTACCTTGTTAACTCTCAATTATCCATGCTAATGGGAACTAATCTGTCTGGGGGTTTTATTCACTGCCATACAAATCCTAGTTATCAAAAATGTAAGAGCCTGGGGACAATCTCCAGGAAATGAGATTCTCAGGAAGACTCTAGGGATATGGCTTATGAATTTTAAGTTTCTTATTTTGCATTCATGGATTAAAAATCAGAAGCAAAAACTATATAAAATTTCTCTGGTGACCAACAGGTAACTATAGTTGCAATAGTTCAGAGCATACTGGGAGGGGTATGACTAGGTAGCTATGGCCTCGCATGGAGAAGTCTGAATTCAAAGTGACTTGTTCTTCTCTTTTGGGAATTATCAGTTAAAGTACCTATTCTGTGTATGTACCACAGTCCTGGATATTAGGGTTACAAGTTGATTGGGCTGGACAAATTACCTGACTTTGTGGTGCTGAAATTCTATGTTGAGATTTGAAGAACAAGCAAATAAGATATACTTACTTAGAAATTAAGTGCTATGAAGAAAATAGGGTGATTTTAAAGAGTGATCTCAGCGTTCGCCAGAGGGTCAGGGAAAGTATCATTTGCATGGAGTCTGTGAATTGAGATATCAGTGGGAAGTAATCTGGAGAGTTTTCAATAAGGAAGTAGCTTGATGCTGTTTTTTTTTTTTTTTTTTTTTTTTTTTTTTTTTTTTTGCGCGGTATGCGGGCCTCTCACTGTTGTGGCCTCTCCCGTTGCGGAGCACAGGCTCCGGACGCACAGGCTCAGCGGCCATGGCTCACGGGCTTAGCTGCTCCGCGGCATGTGGGATCTTCCCGGACCAGGGCACGAACCCGTGTCTCCTGCATCGGCAGGCGGATTCTCAACCACTGCGCCACCAGGGAAGCCCGATGCTGTTTTTATATTAAAAATGTTACTCTGACTGCTGTGGGGGAATGGTTGGATAGGACAAGAGTGAAAAAAGTGAGGCAGGTTACTAGACTATTACAGCAGTCTGAAGAAAACAGTTCGAGTGAAAAAGAATCAGCTGCTCTTGTGGACCTGATAAGCTAGGCTTGACCCAAAGGTGTACTCAGGATATGGACGAAATGAGTATTCTTATGAAAACTGGTAGGCACATGTGGTTGCAGATGAGAAAATGAAGCAGGTTATGGGGTCTGTGGAGAATACAACTTGAACAGGAGAAATTATTTAAAAAAAAATGTCAAGGGGAATGATTCTGAAGCTTGGCTGCACTTTGGAGTCATCTGGGGTATTAAAAAATATGAATGCCCGACCCTACACACACAATGCCACCACTACACACACAGCCCACCATTCAGATTTACTTGGTTTGGAGTGTGGTCTGGACAGTGAACATTTTCAAAGCTACCCAGGTCACTCTAATTCGCAGCTCCCTATGAGAAACACTGGTCTGGGCAGAACTTAGATACCAGGCTGAGGCAGAGGTAGGAAAAAAAGTAAATTAAATGGGGATCTGGGTAGTGGTACCCAAAAGAGCAGCATCAAGTGTTTAAACTCTTTCAGGACAGTGTTCAGATGTCTAATTATTAGCAGGAAAACTGTTTGCTTATTACACCAGGCCTCCAGAGTCAAGCAGCTATTTGGAGTTTCTTAGAAAAGATTTCTTCACTTTAGGGCCTTTTACATTTATGTAAATAGCACCTTTAAATTCTCTTCTGCCCTTTAAAAATTCCCCATATACTTAAAAATGCATTTGTAACTACAGCACAAAAATTAAACTTCCTACATAAAGACATTTATGGTTGCCATTAAATTTAAAATTAGTATTGATTTGTAAATACTTAGGTCAAGACTAGTACTAATACAAAAACAAATTATATCCCTCTATGTACAAAATACCGGCTCATTTGATTTTTCACTGAGCTTAATGTATATTGGCGAAAAGTCATCTGTCATTTATTTTTCCAGAAATTATGAAGCCCATTTTAATCAGTTACAAAGATTACTGTTTATTGTGAAATTTGAAAATCTTGTAAGACAGATTGTCCTAAATACATTAATTTGAAACAATATAACACAAGAAACTGCTCTTTAAGTTAAAAAAAAAAATCAGTAATGCTTGATGTTAAAATATGAAACTGTTGGCATTCCCAGTTTTCAAGCCTATGTAAATACTGTGCTTAGATCCTTGCTAGCAAATATTCAGATCCTTTTTCTGTTCTTCAGTTACTTGGTTTTTGAGATGAACTTTAAAGTAATGCACTTCCCTCTTCTAAATAGTCTGTTCAGGAGTAATTGATAATGAAAATACTTTGTAGTGGGGTAGAGGCAAAGATAGGGAACTCTTCATTTGATATAGTTAGATTTTAGTTCTGCTATTTTGCTCTGTTTTTGTTTATGAAATAGCCTTCCAACGAGCACATCAGTCACTCATAATTTCCAGCTCTTGGAACTAGCCTGTGTAACTTTCTGTAGTTGGTGAACACTTAATTCACAGCATATTTATCTTGGTATTCAAGATATTCTAAGACTCCATTGATATAAAAAGATCTTAAGAGGTAAATTTTCAGTGAACTAGTCTAGGACCATGTTTTAAATGTTTTTAATATATTAAAGCACATTTATTCAGTTGAATTTTCCAGTTAAATTTTTAAGTGCTACAAATTCAAACAGTAACTAGGATATTGTCACCAATTCCCTCTGGTAATATAATTTCTAGAAAAAGGAACTTAAAGACAAGTATAATGAATTTATTTCATACATTTTTTTGTTAACTGTTTCCTCCAACATACGATTCCATTTAAAAATGCCAAAAATAAGTAAAGCATTTCTCTTATAGAATGGGAGAGTATGAAGTAATTGTCGTTGCCTACATCTAAATTCTTAAAACTTTAAATATTTCTGTAACTGGTGGATAATCTTAATATTAGGGATTATAGTAAAATGATTGAATCAAAAATAAATGCTGTAAAAATTTTATCATGGAAATTCATCTAAAAATTTTGAAATTGCTACCTAATCATTATTTTTAGCTACGTAAATCTTCCACTAATTATGTATTTCTGATGAATCTTTTCTAACACTGATATTCTTACCTTTTCTGGAAAGAAAATAGATGAAAAAACCTAGAATTCATAGAACTATTCTCATTTCAGCTATCATCACGCAACATACTTTAAATTTTTCACTGTTTAAAAAATACATCTATCTATCTATATCTGATATAATCATACTTATCTCACAGATGCATTGCTTTATTCAAACTACTGTGATCAAATAGTACAGTAGAATATTTATGGTGCTTTGAGAGAATATGTGGTGCTGTTTCTTTTTGCTTTTCTTTAGAAGTGAGTGCAATAATAAAATGATTACTGATGCTTGAAGGGACTTGAAAGGACTAGCAGAGACTCCAGGGATGAGGAGCTTTTTTTTTTTCTTGCCCTTTTAGGTTTAAAGGGAAGCAACTATATAAAGATTGGATTGGGAATTAATATCCAGCTTCAGTATTGAGGATAAGAAATCCCTTAAATTCAGGGATGCCTGATTTCACCTGCGAACTTATTTTTAATCAAAAGCGTCTTTCTAAAAATAGAGGGCTAATCATCATCACAAGTGGAGCAGGGCTATCTTCCAGGTAGCATGAACAGGAACACTAAAATTTTAGGAAAGAAGAACCCAGTGAAGAGATCCCTAAGTTTATTATACCTGTAGGGATTCCGTGAAAAACGTTGGTGCCTCATTCTGGAAATAAATTACAGTATATATTTATACTGAGATATACCAGACATGTTTTAGCTCTTCCTCAGAATTGGTTAAAAAACAAAACAAAACATTGTGATCCCCTCACTGAGTCCTCATTTGAATTTACCAACACTTAGCCTAATTTAGATTACTAGCTCAAGACCATGAGTATTACACAGTAGTTTCATTTCATACCTTTATGGTAGTAGAAAAAAAAAATCACCTCGCTGACAGTCTGGTTCAGTTAGTGACAAATTTCTCAGGTATCTAGGCATTGTTATCATCAATGTCCCCTCCAATCCTCAATGTAGTTTAATACATGTTAAAAGCATGCCTCATACAAGGTTTAGAACTTAGAATATCAGTTAGTGCCAACCTTGTCCCTGTTGTGTATATTACCCAAGTTTCCTTCATATGTTCCACCCTCCATGAGTCAGACTCAATTTTGTTTTTCATAGTATTCTCTTATTTCTACCCTCCCAAGCTCACTGGTTTAAGTAAAATTGCCCTGTTTAAACATTGATGGAATATATATATACATGCCTCACCAATCAAGATCCTGACTTGTTTTTATTGACTCATTTATCAAATGCTGTCATTCAAGTTTAGGTTTGATAGTAATACTCCAATATTTAGTTTCAGTTATGATAACTATAAATACAGGTTTTTTACCCACTATACTCATGAATAGTGTCATTTCTTTGTGTCAACACAGGCCTCAGACATATCCAGTAACCCAATGGATTTGTGTTGTTTTCATCTCTGGAGTTGATTGCTTAAATCTGTTTGTCAATGAAGTAAAGTAATAAAAATCTAGGGCAATAGGATTCCCTTTATAATTACATACCTGTACATTAGAAAATCTGGTTAAAAGTTTAAAAGGCCTAGTTTCTCATATGAAGCCTGAGTTGAAATCAAGGTTTTCATATTCATTTCAATTTCCCAAATGTTTAATGAGGGAATTAAAAAATCTTTGGGAGCATTTGGAGAACTTACCATAAAGGGCCAATTTACTTTTTGTATAAAATTTCTTTTTCTAAACTTGTTTTCTAAAAATGTTTCTATTCCACTCTCTGATTACAAATTTAGACAATAAAATTAAGCCTAAAGACTTTATTATAAGGGTTTGAGCATTCATGTTTGTGTTGGAATCATTCCTTCTTAAAGAATACAGCAGCCCCTTAGCAATAAAAGCCACTATTTCTGGGAGGTAACATCTCATTGGATCAAGGCAGAAGTGATTGCAGCAATTTGTTTCATCCGCATAAGTCAGGGCACTCAAAAGCCCTGGATATTTTCTTCCATTTGGACATCTACAGCCAAAGGCCATCTTCTTTGGGAAAGGCCAGAATGCTTCTAGAATGGAAACCATTGTATCCTCCCTGTTAATGATGAAGAATGAAACTCTCAACCCATGTGAATTTGTTCTAGTGGTACCACATCAACCAAGTTTATAAATGCTAAACTACAGAATAACATCAACAGGATAATACCTGGGGTGAGATAGATGGGTCTGGAGTATTCCCTCTATTGCAGCCCATATGTAGGGCCCTGGGCTGGGTTCAGATTTGTTCAGGATTGATAAGTGAGTGCTTGTTAAGCGGAAGAAGTTCCACTTATTGAAACATCTATCTACCTCCTGTAATAAAGGAACAAATAAAGTTGGGCACTTTTCTTAGAAAACAGTGTTTAGAGTCATGGAGACAATGACTCTCCCAGACAACAATAATAATATAGTCATTGATATAGGCCTTTCATGCATGTTTTTATTATAAAAACTCTACATGGTATGTGTTAATTCTTCACCTGAAAGTAATTAGATTCATTGTTATACAATTTGTGTAAGGTCACACTGTTAACAGTGTATCAGTACTTTGGGAATAGGTATTGTCTAGCTCAGCATATGAAATGTAGGACATAGATGCTTTAAGTTGTTGATTATAAATTAATTATGGCATAATGAGGCATTCTAACTTGTTAACCAAACTAGGTTGGGCATCATTTTATATTATAGGGTAATTAAGAGTTTGCACTTCAGAGGTAAACTGCCAGATTTTTGAATCAGTCTCACTACTAGGTATAGTTATTATTGTCATTAATATTATAATGCTTAATGTTCACAGTCAATCTAGATAGTTTCATGCATCTGTTTCTTCATCTATAAAGATAATCGGAGTAACTATTTCATGATCTCTTAGCATGAATTAAATGAGTTACTGCAAAGATAATGCAAGTAGAGCAACAAGTACACTACATGCAAAGAGTAATTGATGTAAGTTATTATCTTTATTTAATTATAAAGTAGAACTTAGACAATACATAAAAGCAAAACAGAAAAATCACTCCGTGCCTACCATCCAAACATAGTCTCTTGAAGGCTATAGAATGCTTCCTTTCAAAACATTTTTAGGAAGTTTCTCTTAAGAGCATATTCTAGCAGAGTTGTAATCATAGTCATATATACAGTTTACCACCAATTTTACAATTTCTGTTGCTACCTGAGCATATTTAATGCTTATATAGGCTTCAAAAACTGCCTTAACCACTACAAAATATTAGATTAGATAAAACAGTTTTACTCAGTTTGTGGAGCTGGGTTTTTAGAACAATTTTAACATTTCATTTCAATATATAATGTGGCTAAAGAGCTTTGTACAGCAAGTGGTTTCCATATTTAGGATGGAGTATTTCGTATTTAGGCTGGAGTGTTTCTTTGATCCCGTATTAACTTGTGGTAATTGATCTAAGACCCCCGTTTGTATATTCTTTATATCCTTTCCAGTTCTCTTTCGGTTCCACTTAGTGGTTAATAAAATCTTTTGCAGTAGTCTAGCCTGACTTAGCTATGGCGAGGAAGAATAGCGGGAGAGGGTTTTCCTTCTTGGGAAAGGTGTTTTATCTCCCCTTTCACAGACTTTTGGCTTCTGGGTTTTTTCCAACATGAAAGATGCTCCGCAAAATTGTTTTCAGTGCTTTTAAGCCAACTATGGGTCATTGTTATTTGCAAAGGACGAGTACCATTCATGTCTGTATTTTGGCAGCCATGCCTTAAAGATATTAATCTCACGTTTGAGTCTTATTAAGTATAAAAGTTGACATTTATGTATGTTTAATCTTATTTTTGGCTTTTAATTCTTTGGGATTTAAAAAATATATAATTGTTTTTCAGCACACTATCTGTTGTCATAGTGTGTTACATTTGCAAATTTCATGAGGATATTTTCTATGTTCCCAGCCGAGTTACTAATTAGTGTATTATACTGATTACATTGAAGTATAAACGGAAGTGAACCTCCTAGGGGACCCCCCATTGTCCTTATTCCAGACTGTTGGCCACTATTCAACAGTTGTCAACCTAGTGATAAAGATTTCATGGGAAACTTTATTGGATATCTTACTAAAATAAAAATATAACAATGTCATGTCCAAGATGTACCAGTTTTATCTCCAAAGCAGATATGGCATTAGATTGATTTGATTTCAATTAATGAAACAATAATGGTTTTTAAGATCTGAAATTCCCTCTTCTAAGTATTCACAAGCCCATTATTTTTTTACTCTTTTGCTTTCTTATTATGCCTTACCTCAGTCCAAAACTGATTTGTGGTGAATTTTAAAAGATACCGCTTCATATATGTTATAGGAATGTTGCCAGTAATTTGATTCACACAGTGTTTAATCTGGACAGACCTCATAAAGGAAATGAGTCTTGAGCTATGCTTTGAGGAGGAAAAGACACATAGTTCTCTAAGCTCAGTCAGAAAATATATTTCAGGAAAGGTGAACAAAATGGGTTCAGTGGAGTCCAGGCATGTGAGCAAGTAAGTTATTCTGGAAGGATAAGCCTTTCCCTGGCTATAGTATTTTAAGCAACTGCTGCATATCCTTTATTCTTTAGTATTGATAAAAAATTTTAATAGTAGTAAAAATGCCAGAAAAGTTTCATTATATTATATACTTTAGACAACCTCAAAAGTAAAGAGTGGGACTTCCCTGGCAGTGCAGTGGTTAAGACTTTGCCTTCCAATGCAGAGGGTATGGGTTCGATCCCTGGTCAGGGAGCTAAGGATCCCCCATAGCCTCATGGCTAAAAAAAAAACAAAACATAAAAAAAAAAAGCAATATTGTAACAACTTCAATAAAGAATTTTTAAATGGTCCACATCAAAAAAAAAAATCTAAAAAAAAACCCTTTAAAATGAAGAAAGTGTTTACCTCATTCTTCAGATGAAGAAACTGAGGTCTAGGTAGGTTATTTGCTGGGAGTCACACCAGTGGTGTAGACTAGAAACAGAATGGAAACCTACTTCCAGCTCTCTTAAGATTTCTATAATGCTCCACTTACTACTACAAAACAATATGTAAGTATTTGTCTTCTGAAATGAGATGATGAAAAAAATGTCTGTCTTATAGGCGTGTATCTATGTATTTTTATATTTATTTTGGATTTAGGTGTCATTAGGTCTTTCTGTACCCGAGGTTTTGTTTAATGAAAGGTTTAGCAAAGTAGGATAAGCATTCCTAGGAGATTATCAATCTGATTAGCACTTAGAGAAAGGACAACAGAACAAAAAGACACATTTTTAATCACTTTATTTTTATCTTCAGATACCATGTAAAATTTTTAGGATTATTTTAATCTTCTCCTGAGATTTTTGGGGGTTTGTTCCATTTTCAATTAAGGTCACAAATGATACTTTAGCTTTTTATTGCTGCTGCTGCTCAGAGTTTTGGGTAGAGAGTAGGTGTTGATTTATAGTCCTGCTTTATGAGTGTGCATGTGTCTGTGTGAAGGTGTAAAAATTGAATATTGTAGTGGTTTGCTCCAAGTTGAAAAAAATATTAAAAGCAGACCCTCTTGCCTTTTGCACATCTATTTTTTTTTTCTTTTTACAAATACAGGTGATTACTTATCACATGCAATTTGAATAGGATTGAGTATAAAGGAGGGAGAATGTCAATATTTTTCAGTAGACATTTTTGCAGCTCTAGCCCTTTAGTAGTTTTATATGAAAGAGACTTTTATCAAGGAATAAAAATTTAGAAGTGGAAGAATTATGAAATCTTCTTATCCTGGTTAGGAATGACATTTTCTAATAACTTTAACCTTAGAATATGATGTAGCTTATTAACTTAGTGTGTCATAAAACTCAGATGAATCTTACCTTCTTCAAAAAACTGACACAATTTTATTTTCCTTTTGTTCAGATATATATTTCATAAGATCACTGTGACCCGCTTGTTGGTTGTGAGATTTCCATCAAAAGGTGATACATTTTCATTGACTGTGATGAAAACTGTGCACTGGAGTTGTGCAGTGTATAACCTGTTAAACTGTGCACAGTTCTGCAGTGTATGTGTGTATATGTGCATGTGTTAAAAAAATTTTTCTGATTTCACTTGATGATTAAAGCATATCTCTACTACTGGGATACTAGGAGATCCAGAAATAGACTTGCCAGTTGTGAGAGAATTGGGCTTAATTTAGCATAATGTAAATTTTTTTTCTTTTACTTCTACCATTTTGAATACCTATTCCTAGGATTAATGTATAAATCTGTAATGTTCCTATATGTCCATAGTAACTATTTCCTGAAACATGAGTAATATTGATTTGTGGAAAATGTTATACACAGCATAATTTTTCCTTCTTGGAGACTGTTTGTCTCTTTGCAAGAGAGGATCAGCTGGTTTTTTTAAAAAAAAAAGTAATTCTGCCAACTGGATTTTAAAACTAGCCTAAAGAAGTGACTGAAAATGTGATGGAAACTGAGATGTATTGAGAGGACAGCAAACTCTATCATGATGACCCAAAGCAGTGGATCTCTTATGAGAAATAAAAATAAATGAGGTTTTTAACATAGGTGCTTTCGTCTAAGATGTTTAAGTGAAGTACTGGAAGACAGTTTACTTCTCAGGATGACTTAATATGAGCCAATGTCAATAACTGGAGCAACATTAGCATCAATCAGAAGAGCTCTAACATGATTTGCAAGTGATATGTTGTACTATGAATGTGAGAAAGCACAAGACAGGAAACCAACGTTGCCTAAAATTATGTAATTCCACAGACCTTGGTTTTCTTATATATAAAATAATGGAGTAAACTAGACCAAACTGGGGGTCTGCCAGCCTTATTACATGAATTTTTCCCCTTAAGCCAATAATTTATTGACTTTCTTGAAGTTGAAAAATACATTTTGTATTTTAAAACCTATTCCCACAATACCCTGAAGAGGGTTTCTCTGACTTTTAAGAAGCTCTGTATCCTAATAAGCAACAAGTCTTTAGTAAGCCATAGCTGGGATGTTGGCAACATCCATATTCAGAAAAATTGTCCACCTCGGAGAACGTGGTTCCCTCCCTACCTAGGAGAAGACTGGCCTTGTGGTAGGATTTAGATGAAGACTTCACTACTCTGAGAGTCCAGAGGAAATCCAAGTTCCCTTTCCAAGCTGCTTCCATTCTGCATCTCATAAGTCTCTATTAGAAAGAATGTTGTCTCTTCCTTGGGGTCATTCCTCCAATGAATTAGGAGACATATTCTGGTGTCACTGGAATTCTTAAAAGAAGTCCGCTTTGAAAAAGGTAGGTGTCTTAACTGCTATCGCCCCTCTGAGAAGAGGTAATTACAAATGATTCCTGGGAAGCTCAGGCTCATCTGCTGATCTCTACTGCTGCCACTGTAGTGAGTTGCTATTATTCCTGTGATGAGGTTACCATCTCTAGGGGCTGCCATAACAAAACACCACAAACTGGATGGCTTAAACCAAGAGAGATTTATCATTTCACAGATCGAGAGACTACAATCTAAAAGCTGTTGGCAGGGCTAGTTCCTCCAAGACCTTTAGGAGAGCATCCTTTCTTGCTTCTTCTAGCTTCTGGGAACCCCAGACATTCCTTGATTTATGGCAGAATAAGGCCAGTCTCTGCCTTTATGTTCATGTGGCTGTCTTCCTTCTGTGTCTTGTGTCTTCACATGATGTTCCCATCTCTGTGTATCTCTGTCCAAATTTCCCTCTTCTTACAAGGGCACCAGTATATTGGATTGTGGCCTATCCTAATGACCTCATCTTCACTTGAGTACATTTGAAAAGGTCCTATTTCTAAATAAGGTTACATTCACAGGTACAGGGGGTTAAGATTCCAACATATCTTTTTGAGAGACAAAATTCAACCCATAAGAGCATCCATGAGTTTCTTCCCTGCCATCGTCACTAGTACATATTTCAGCCCCATCTAGAGCCATTATGGAAGGAGGAAGGCAGTTTTATACTCAGCCTGGGCAATGTACACCAATTAAAGAGCAGAACATTAGAAACCCAGACTTAGCTCACTTAGACTTTGTTCCAAGAACAACCTGCCCGTAGAGAGGCTGAGGGAGGAGAGCTCCCTGAGTCTCCAGCATCCCTAACCCAGATGCCCTGTTCCCTTTCAATAGCTCATCTCTTTCTACCATTACATAGTTTAGTTTAAAATGCGCAATTTCTCAATTTTGGCTTAAAGTTAGCATTTTTTCTTTCAAACAGCTCTTGTTTTTAGTGCCGTGCTGGCCTTCACAGCAGGTGAGTCTGGATCCAGCTGACGTGCTGCTTCTGCTGGGTTTCCCTAAACCGTGGAGATTAGGGTTTCTAAATACCATCTCCATATTTGCGCAAACTCAGACTTTCTTTATAGGCTTGAGGGGACTGGGCAAGTCCTCCTCAAAGTATTCCCCCACAGGTCTCTCCATTCTGACGTCTGATTATTTTACCCACTTTTCTCATATGCCACCTGCATTTTATTGCTACACTCTTTCCTCTGAATAGTACATTCTAACACACCTATCTCTGCTAGGCTTTGTCTTTCAGATGATCATTTTCATTTCTTAAACAAAAAACTCCCAGCATAGAAAATGACTTAATGTTTCGGAGGTCAAACCCTTTCTTCCTACCCAGGTATATGGCTGGAGTAGGATTAGCTGTACGGTGAGACTTCAGCACTCAAATAGGTATTGGGGGAAAATAGCATATTTCAGTTGTGGTAATTTAGCTGTAAAAAACAAAAACAAAAAACCACAGTCTCTCTACAGACATCAATTCTGGCTGAAAGTTAGCATCCCTTATTTTCAAATAGCTCCAGTTTGGGAAGTGGAGTGCAGGTGCTTAATAACATATTCATAAGGACTCCCCAGTCTGTATCTTTGTTACTATAAAATGCTTTTGTTTGCTGTTTGTATGGTACTAAGACCCATTCACCTGCAGTTTGCAGCACTTGTTATCATCCAAAGGCTCTCGGGAGCATTTCATAATGCTGAGGAGATAGGCAGAGGGGCCCTTAAGAAATATTAAAAAAAAAAAAAAAAAAAAAAAAAAACCAAAAAACCAAAAAAACTGAAACTTACCACAAACAAAAATGCCCTGAAACCAAAATAAAAGTAAATGTCATTTTAAAAATAAAAAAATCATCTCATTAAAAATAATTGCCAGGATAAAGCATATTGGCAACAGATATTACCTTTTAACTGTTTTCCTTAAGTATCTTTATCTTCTCTCTGTTTTCAATACAATGTTTTAAATATTTTTTGTATGGAAAGGTTCTGGTGTTAAAATTCTAACTGCTAAATATAGTCATGAATCTGTACAATTTATATAGCTTAAATTGCTTTCATTTAATTAAATTTATTGCTATTCTTAGCGTTTTAGTTTATTAGATTTCCAAGGTTGATTATATTACTAGAATTTTCACTGTATTTATTGTCTTTCCTCTGTTCCCCTCTCAGATAATCTAGAGATTAATTAATCAATTAAAATGGATTCAGTGTTGTCTTTGGCTTACAGTAAGTGCTTAATAAAGGTTATTTTTTTTTTCCTATTTCAAGATCTAATTGCCAACCTCCTTAGCTGGCAATTTGAGCCTCCTTAGTTATTTAAGTCAGTCAACAAATACTGAGTTCCTCCTATAGGCAAAATATTATGACAGTTCTAGGACTACAAAGATGAGTAAGATATGGTCACTAGACTCAGGTTGTAATAAAATAAAGGCAGATATATAAAGTAATTGCAATTAAGCACTGTAGGTTCTAGTTTGAAGTACACACAACAGAGACATGGAGAAAAGAATGATCTGGTAGTTGAGTACTTAAGAAATGCTTCATAGTAGTCTTGACTATCATGCTAAGACCAGACAGAACATTTACTTGTGTTTAGGCAAACAGAAAAGAGAGGAGGGCCATCTCGTATTTGAGAGCCTCCAAGCCAGGTAACTGATGGTGTGGGAGTTTAGTTCGTGAGATGTAACTGAAAAGGTAAGTGATAGCGGGGCTCAAGGCTCTTCCTTATTCATCTAAGCAATTTAAACTTTATTCTTTAGGCAGTGGGGAGACATTAAAGGGATTTAAGCAAGTGAATAAAATGACAAGATTTGCATTTGAAGAAGGTCATTCTGAAAACCTTGTGAATGACTAGTTGGAGGGAGTAAGGCCATAGCCAAAAGCTAAAAGGCTATCAATAGTCCCTGTGAGAGAGCTAAGGCCCAGAACTAAGAATTAAAGCTATACCCTGGATCTCTGTTAATTTTGTTTTACGTTAAAGTCTATAGGGCCAGTCCATTCTCTGTCTGTGGGCAGACCTTGACAGGAAGATGATCATAAACATTAACTCACAGCAGTAAATGCAGTTCAGGGAACCTTGTGTTTTCATAACCAGACGATTTACTTGCCATAGACCAGACTGTTGATCTAGAATCAGAATAGGTGGAGCTAAAATCGTAGAACATTTAACAGCTTTAGGCAAGCATAGCCTGATAAAACCATCTTGCTAAAAGCTGTCAGACTACTCAGTCCTTGGTTACAACTCCCATCATCCACCTTCACATTAGGTTTGGCCTCGTCATTGAAATTGGAAGATAAAATACTCTAAAGCTAGCAGCTGAAGTTCTTGTTTTTTTTTTTTTTTTGAATAGTATTTCGGTTAGTGCTGCCAAGATCTATCGCTTTGACTTTTTCTCTGCTTCCATTGCTCCTTAATCTGCTTTATGATGGACAACTTATTCAAGTTGCTTTAATAGTAATTCAGGTTATAATCAAGTCTTCCAACCTGCAATCTGAACGACATGTTAAGGTGACTTTGTATACTTTCTGTTGCAATGGCTATAATATTTTCTGCCCCATAATGATGGCTGCTCTGTTATAAAATTTCTGAGGAAAACTCTTGTGCCTTTCTCCTTCCCCCTTTAAATTCCACCAACCTACTCACTATCATTTTTTGCTAAAATCTTTGTGTTTCTCATAAAATTTCTCTCAATCTTTCTGATATTTTTGTGGCTTGACTCTGCAAGTGGAAATTAGTGATAGGGGTAAGCTACCTGAACTAAATTTAAGCCTCAGTTCATGATGTTTAAACAACATTTGTCCAGAAATACTACTGCCTACAGAAAAAAAAAAAAAAAGGTTACTAGAAAGCACAAGTGAAAGCTTTCACACCACTTCCGTCTGGGTTTCAGGAAGAACTAGGTGATTTTGTATGCTGATATGGAAAAGTGCGTCGGAACAGAAAGAGCAGTAACTGGATGTAGTTTTCACTTGACATTTTAAAATTTACATGTGTAAGTAGGAGACAAGTTGGATGGGAATCAGGGAGAGTTGAGGGTGTAGCAGACCATCTGGTAGCACCTAGGAAACGTGAGCAGCTCTACCACTATTCTTAACCAGGAATGTGCCTCTGAGCCTCCTAGAAACTTTGCAAAATGTTCAGGCAGGCAGGCCTAAATACCATCCCTGAATATTCTGAGCCAGAGTGATCCGAAGCCTAGGGAATATGAATTTGGAGGAAGTTCTCTGGATGACTTTGAAGTATACTCTCGTTTAAAAACCTTTTTGTTTAAAAACCTTGTATACATAAATAATTAAAATGTTCAGTATTAAAATGAAAGGGAGCCCTTAGGAAAATCGGCTTTGCTTGGGGAAACCACTTTTTTTTTTTTTTTTCAGTCAGTGACAGAGTCAGTTTTCTTTTTTTCCTCCCATGGCCTACACTTTATTTGGTTCTTATGTTCAACTTATTATTTCCTAATTCCTGACAGGCTATTAGGTCATAGCTCAATACTTGACCCACTCAAGGAGAACTGACATGTTGAGGAGTCTTTACATTTAGGAAAACCTACAAGTTCCACCGGCCCCACCCTGCAAAAAAAAAAAAAAATCTATACAGTGAATGGTGTCCAGCTTGGTAATCAAAAGTTTTGACTTCAGGTCAGATCATAGAGTGTAGGCAACCATGTGTGCATAATGTAATTCCTGAGTCTAAAAACCATGTAATCATGTGTTAAGTAGGTAAGCTTTTTATATAACTCTTAATAATGAAACAGAAGTTTCTTCTAACTCATAAATACTGTATTTAGTGATATTGTTTAACGCTGGCCTTACCTTTTCAGGCACAAATTGTACCTATACAAATTGATTTTTAACTAGCATAATGGGCAGTTGGGGATAAAAGGACAAAAATGTTGGAAATGTCTAATTTGGAAAAGAAATGCAGAGAGGAGTAGCCTTAAAACGTGGGCAGGGCAGCACATTGTTATTATGGTGTTAAATGAGTTAAAGCAGCATTTTCAAATATTTTTGCAAGGAAAGTACTTTTTGCTTTTCCTCCCTGGCGTTCAGATATGGTTCAAATCTGTGGAGGATTCAGCTTCTCCCCTCGGTGGCAGCTCCTCGGTACTCCTTGTGCGGATTGAATCAGTAATGATGATACCAGCAAGGATGTGTCTGACTTTCTGTGCCCAGACCCCGGTTCTCACTCAGCCAATTAAAAGCCTCTCCCATCTGGAGACTGGACTCCTTGTTTCACGTCTTCTCACAGAGTGGCGTCTGAGATGGGGGCTGGATTCTTCGGGCTTCAGATTCTACTAGCAAAGCCCATACTGGCCAAGCCACATGATGTTTGACCAAAATTGGCTCAGGTGGAAATTGCTCTTCACACATTCCTCAAATGCCTGCCCACGGTTCCCTGAGACAGTTTTGCCTTTGTGTCTGCTGAGTGGAGGAAGAGGGGCATAGGCTTCAAACCTCAATTAAATAAAAATGCTTTCATTTAATGCCCACTCTCGCCCAGACCTTGCTGCTTATTCTGTGAGAAATATGACTTGTACCAACTCAGTTCTTTGCTAGTTCAGGCTGTTGCTCAATTGGACCCCACGTAAAGAATTTCTAATGATGATTTTCTATAGAAGTGGGTTCTTTTTTCCCCCCTCATTTTACTCCACCTACAGTATGGCTCAAGCATGAACAGAATAGGAAACGAAAATGAAGAAAATAAAATGTGCTTGAAGACCGTTTTGAAACTGTAAATCCATTTGAAGAATGTCTGAACCTAGTAAAATATTCAGTCATTTTAGATCATTATTGTATTGGTTGGCACAAGCCAGTCTGTACCAACCCCTTTACAAAATGTGGATTTCCCTCCTTGCGAAGGCCCGTCCATCAGACTTCTTTGGAATTATTATGGCTACCCAGTGAGGAGTACATCCTGAGGCTGCACTGCCACTAATGTACCATCTAACCCTGTGATGTGTGATTTGTGATGACAGATCTCTTTATTCTGAACTTAAATTGGCTTTCCCTCTTAAGAGCTGATTATATCCTTAAAGTCTATCTACTAAGACTCTCCTTCAAAACTAATAATGCTTAAACCAGGATGTTGATAATTACTGAACATTTTTAAACTCAAAATAAGATATTAAGCTTAAAAAATAGCATGGCACAAGCATTTTTGTTTGAAGTATCAAATAGCATGTCTGGTTCATGCCCCAATGAGGTCATGTGGTAAAGCTACCAGGGGAAGCTGTAGGGCAAGCACTTGAAAAATATAAAAATAAACAGATTCCAGCTGAGGTCTCCTTAACACATCTCCTTATGGCCAGACTGCTTTTGGCTCACCTTGTTAAGCGTCTGCCTGAAGCCCACAAAGAACCCACTTTGAGGCTCAGCTGCTGTAATAAGCAGAATGAATGCACAGAGACTCTAGCTAACAGATGGGGACTTGCTGATTGAGAGAGACTGCTAGTGTCTGGCTACCTGTTGGCAGACACAATGTTCCTGGCACCTCCCACCCAGAAAATTCAGAAAGGAGGCAGAAAGAGAACTGATGTTTAAAGGAAGAGATGTAAGGAAAACATGTAATAAGCCAAGCATTTCATGTTAGCAGATAGAGCCAGTCAAGGAGGTTGCTTTGCTACAGCCTATGGGATCAGGAGTCTTTCCAGACCAAAGTGAAAGTAAATGGTATGTCTATACTACTTCAAAATGGCCTTTTAATCATGATGCTAGTGAGACATCAAAAGTGTTGAATTTGCTTCACTGATATTGCATTGCTACTGTCTAGTTTACTCCTGAATAGGAGGTGGACGCAGAGTCACATTTTAGGAATGTGTTTGTGGATCTCTCTGATTTACTGCCAGGGTGATTCAGTCTACAGTTTTCTTAACTTTGGGGCAATAGGAACAACTCACTTAACTTGGATTTTATCATTCTTCTTCAGAGCCCTGTGTTTCTACTTGCTTAAAACAAAAAGGAAAATAGAGGAAGAAATCATTCCCTAGGCACTCTCATCCTTTATTAGGAGCTTGGGGGGAGGCTCCTGATTCAAGTCACCCTCACAGTTGAGGGTAAGGTCATGCCCAAGGGCCTGGCACTCCTCTCCTGGGACCAGAGGAGGAGGTTCAGGCAGTTGTTTTTATCTACTGTCTCATGTTCCAGCCCTTGAAAAAAGTGAGTGAGAAACTTCAGCTTGAACAGACTACTATGTATTGGGCGATTGAGATGATTTTCATTTTTGCAAGTTTTCTCCTCTCTACAGTCTTCTTTGCAAGTTCCTCTTCCTTCTATATATATATATATATTTTTTTTTTTCCCACAGCTATAGCACCTTCAGAAGCTGTGTTACATCTCTTGAAAAATACTGCTATTCTCTAGACTAGGTTTTACTTCCCCACTACTGTAGAGCTGAAAGTACTGTTTTCCAAGGGAAAATCAGAGTAGAAGTTTCAAAATAGAAAAAGTCTAACAAAGTGTGATGCTCCTCTTTCAATCCTCTTACTGTGACAACTGGTAGTTTCGTTTGTTTGTTTGTTTGTTTTTTAACAAGGTGGTGTGTCTCTATGGACAGCACTTCTCTTGTCCAAAGCACATCATAGTGTCTTGTCAAATGCAACTCGGATCTTTTCTTTTATAACCCTTCCCTAGGACTCATAACACATTTAAAAAGTTTCTCAGACATACAAATTATTGGCTTTGAGATGAGAATTACATATTAGGCCTAGAGAGAACAGTGGACGTCATCCCATTCTCTTTATTTTAGGGATGTGGAAACTGAGACCAGATCTTAATTAAGGGGCTTGATCAAGATCACACATCTTTTAGGTAGAATTACCAGGACTGTAATACAATGTCAATCTCCTTAAGTCATATTGCCTCAATCAATATAGCTCCTTAGTTTTACTGGAAAGGTGGTGGGCAGGTTAGCTAGTGAGTCATACTGCAAACCTGTGCCTAATTACTGCAGCACAGTGTAAAGGTCTATAGACATTAGAGGAAAGCATTCCAGGTAAACCAGATTTTGGCTCTGCCTCTTACTGTTTGACCTTGGGCCAATTATTTAACCTCTCTATTCTTCAGCGTCCTCATCTATGAAATGGAGCATAAGACCCACCTCATAGGGCCAAACTGAGGATTGTTGGGTATGTGCATGTGTGGTCCTTATGCTACTTACCTATTGCCAGCTATTACCTTTCTCTAAAGAATAGCTAGGATATTTTCCCTCTGGATTTCCTTTCTCTTCAAAACAATATATTAGCCCACATTCAATTTAGAGAATTAAATCTCTATTAGTGGTTCTGCAGAAGTAACTTTTCCTCTGTGTCAGTTGTAAGGCTTTTCAAATTAGTATTAACTGTGCTTTTTAATAAATGTACTACTGATTACCCTATTCTAGGTCACATATACAGATCCAAAATCATACAATTTACAATATGTGCTACTTCCACCAAATAACTCCTTATCCTTCAGAATATTTTCATGTATTATTACTTTCCATCTTCAATTTGTCAGGCAGAGAATTGCATCCACTTCAACTTTGAATCAATTCTCTGAGCAAATGTCATAAGTTATCCCATCACATGCTTTGTTTAAACGTGTTCCTGTAATCAACTAATTCTGTTACTGCACTGGAGGGAAAAATCTATCGAATTTGACTGGTTGGATTTATTTTTCATAAGCCACACTACTTTATTGCTTTTGATTCAAATATCCTCTGGATAGTCGCAGGTTTTTCTTTCATGACATGTATTTATTGGTATACTAAGGGTCGATGTTACTGAGGAATAATTTCCAGGATTGTTCTGCTAATGATGTTTGAAATGGATTATGGTATTTGGCCTCACCTATTACCCCAATTCACGGTAACTTCAAAAATAATGAGTAGAATTTCCAAGTTAACCAATTACCATGCTCCCTAAAATGTATAGTACAGGTAACTTTTTTACGACCCTGATTTTTTTAAACAAAATCATGTATTATGCATTTTTGTTATGAAAGTAATATATGTTTAAATTATAATTCTAAAATCAAGATAAATGAAAAAACAAATCATCTTTTACCTAGAGATAATATTTTTAGTTCATATTTTTTCAATTATATGTATGTTTATGTATTTCTTAAAAATGATAATGGATCACACTTCATATATTTTGTACCTTTTTTAACCAAACAATAAAACATGAATCTTTCCATACCATTTAAATATTTTTCTGAATGATTTTGAATATCTATGTAATGTTTGGACAAAAGTCATACTTATTTTAGACCATTTATGTTTTTTAATTTTTCTTTTATAAATACATTTTTATAATAAATGAGAAATCTTAGCCCATATACAGAAGAATAATAGCTTGCTTTTATTGAGCATCTATTATTTGCTAGGCATTATATACATATATACCTTTTCATATGTTCTTTAGTTTGCAAAGTAGGAATTATTACCTTCTCATTATAGATGAGGAAAGATATTATAGATTAAAAATATAGATTTTCTTTTTAAAGTTAATCTATGCCAAATACCTAGAAAGTAGAGTAGTTAGAATTCAGAACCAGATAGGCTCATGCCAAGCCTAACTTATTTCTACTTTATCATATTTGCCCCTAGAATAAATCCCTAAAAGTAAAATAACTATTTCACAGGGAAAAGCATCCTAAATGATTAGCTATATCATCCCAACCAAAAAGACTATTTGTATTCTTATCTATTCAAAAGACTTACTAAAAAAATCCTCTTTAACAAATTGCAAAATCCCCATTATGGCTAATAAAATTCAAATCTTGTCTTTATTATTTGTTGCAAGTTTAATTACCACATTTAAAAGATTGTGAACATTTTCTCTTAATTAATGATACTTCTGAAATGTCTACTTTTCTGATCTCTGATCAGTCAGCATTTCATAATCAACCGAGTTGATTACTACTTGGGTAATCATCAGTGCAGCAATATGTTAGTTCACAAGATTTCTCCCAATGTTTGAAGAAGCTAAGTTTTTAAAATTTATTTTACTTATAAAATATAATTATTTGAAAAAATTAAAAATAGGCAAAAGCCAGCATAAAACAAACATTACTTAAATCTGTAGTCCAAGGATAAGCAAACCTGTTTGGTGTAGCTTTTATAAAAGCTATATGTATGTACTTTACATATGCATTTGTTCACAAATATGAAGCACCGTTATTTAAAAATTATTAAAGAATTAATCTACATGATATTTAAAAAAATACCCAGTACTGAATTGTATGAAATAAAGTTTTCTGGACAATACCATCCCTTCATCCCTCTTTCTATATTTAGCAGTTTTTGACCATTTGTTTTTAGTTTTCAGATAGTTACTTTCATAACTCCAAATATTAATCTTAAAAATTTACTAATGGATCCCCTCACTGTGAAGGAAACTTAAATTTATTCTTGAAAGGCTGAGTTGTAGTTTGTGAGAAAGCATTCAATTTAATCCCATGGAAAAAGTGTTGTAAAATGAAATATCATGGAATTTGAACTTTTTAGCAGAGTGCCAACTCTCACTTAAAGTGTACTAATGCAAATAAAAGAGGAGGTCAAAGTTAACTGAGATACATGTGTCATGTTTTCTTCATAACTATAGTGTTCTTAAACTAAATTTAATTTTCTGTAACTGACCAGGAAACATATAAAACGTTGGGGTGGGAGAAATTGTAGGGAACAGTTTCTATTGCTGTGAATTATCCACCTATATTTCCTAGGAATATAATTGGCTTAAAATTGTAGTAGTATATTTCCATTTAACATAATTTTTTTAAAAAAGGGCACTTCTGAGTGTGAAAGGTACAAATACATGATTTTCAAGAACAGATTGTTTCACAAATCCGAGATATTGTTCTGATGAACACAGACAAAATAATCTAAATTAAACCAGAGTCCTTATGTTTCCTCTTCCCCCTACTCTGCTGCCATTTCATAAGTTAAAACAAACAAAAATCCAGGAAAGAATGTTCTATTTGGACAAAGTGACCTTGCTTATAAACATATACATTTGAGTTTTCAATGTCATGATTCCTTGACCTAAAGGTTTGTTGGTCTTCTGCCTGAAATTGGAAAACTTTTCCGTCAGAAGTAGTATACTCTTTAAGGAGTTCATTAGTGATGTACTTCAGTATAATTTCTCGCTCAAGTATATAGTTAAAAATGCATGGTTTTTTTTTTATTAGAGCATCTATTCTTGGTTTTGCCAAATGTCATTATAACAGAACCATGTTTAAAGCGCAAATACTAAGAACTTACAAAAATAGACATCCACCTCAACTCTTTCATTAGATCTTAGGCTTATTCATTCGTATCTAAACATTCTCTCACCTACAATTCTAACTGTCACCAATCTCTTAACCTAAGTTGAGAGACACTTTGCCCTGCCTTATCCCAGACACTATAACCTTGGAACTATATCAGATGTCAAAATCCCTTCACCTTTGTTTCTAATTCAGCTTTTAACTCCTTAAGAAAGGGAGAGATTGATTTTAATGCTCATTTTCACTTAGCCGGTGGCAATCATTAGTATGTCCCTATTGCCCCTGCTATTCTTTTACTGCCCCTAACTTTCTGGGTACTTATGGAGAAAGTTTCTCAACTAAAAAATGGTTAGAAGAAAAGGTCAACTGTGCTCATGGCATTCAGTAGCCTGAACACTATGACTATTTCTTAACCTGAAATTTCCTTTTCCATCTCACTGTTCCTCATCCTTCATATCCTATCTAATTTTCACTTATTTCGTCCTTTAGTTTTCTTATCTTTCCTATATGCTTAAGGATTAAATATCTCCTAGTGTTTTCATTTCCTCCAGATCAGTACATTTAATGAGGTATTGTGTGGAGAAAAAAAATTCTGCATGTTTGGTCTTTATCACAGCCACTAGAGCAGAGGGTATCAGCCTTAGATTTTCAGCCTTAGAGGTTAGGGTGTGAATTAGGTTCAAATTCCCTTTGTATAGAGTATCTATCAATTTTAGACATTATCTGTATTATTATTGGTTTTGGCACAGAGCACATACTAGATAAATGTTGAAGGAATGGTGCATTATGAAAAAAAAATTAATTCTTCCATTTATTCTGAACTTTGATCTTTTAAGTTCCATATCTCTTTCATACTAAGAAATTCAACTCATATTTTTACTTGTCCACTTTCACCATGGACTCTATGGTGCTAGGAAATTATACCAAATCTAAGCTTCCAAAAATAATTTAACTAGGATGCATTATATTTCGAAAAAAAGATGAGTTGCTTTTAACACATTTTAAGGCAAGTGAAAACGCTTGTAGTTTGTTTTCTGTTGGTATGTGTCTAGGGGTTGATTATTTAAGAAAAACAAATTAAGATATATGCTACCAAATTTCATTAAACACATTTTCTCATGAAACATATTTAGGTCAGTTTCCAAAATATCTAGGCTTAAAGGTACAGATTTATCTTTTTTCTTGTCTAGCAAAGGTCCTATCAATATTGAATCTTTCCAGGAATCATTTGACTTTTTCTTTCTTCTTGCTTTTCTGGGAAACATGAGGATCAGCCATAACTGGAAGCATTATAAAGTAAGAAACTTACTGTATCACTTGGCCCTATTGCTGCTGACATTTTTGAGTTTTCAGTGGACAGCATGAGAATATATAATTTTTTGCTTTTAGCGTTCATTTATATTTTAGGACATTTTCTGGAATGGCCTGGAGGTGATAATTTGAGGAAAGACACTGGTACATGAAATGAAATTATAGGGAAAAAGTTTCCTCTACAGAAGAATCTTATCAGTTTTTATCAATACATCTTCCTGTAAGCCATTTAAATACTTTTAAATAATACTTTTAAGAAACAAGGAGCTTTAAAAGTCAAGGCCACCTTTTACATAAAAGACAGTAACATACATAGTATTCCCAAATTCTATTCAATCAACTTTCTCTCTTTGGTCTCTGCTGCTTATGAATAAATACTTCATTTCAGTTGGGACACTTTTTATATCTGATCCTGAAGAATGTTCCTTAATCAGTTATAGATATACCACAATGAACCCAAGGAGTTGAGCAAATTTGCATCTCTGTAACATGTTGGTAAACTATTTTTTTCTTTAATGTTTATTAAAGTACCATAGATTTTTTTTTTAAGATACCAGTAACCCTATAGAAAAAGGAAATATTAAAGAATTTTTTTTTTTTTTTTTTTTTTTTTTTTTAATGCAAGTAAAACCACAGGAGCGGATTCTTTAGGATCCTGGTTCACTGGAACCTCTAACTGGTCTGTTGGAACAGAGGAATGGAAAGTCTGGTTTGGTTGTTTTGATGGTCTAGATGGAAGATGTGGTTGACTTAGCATATGGCTATACACATTTTTGGGGAGCAGGGTATTTTGCGCCGTAGCAGTAATTTTTCACAATTTGTTTTGCATCAAGAAAACTTGGTAAACTCAAATAAGTTCAGTATTTTCTTCATAGTTTTGCCAGGAAATTTATTTTTAACAAATGTATGGTTTTGCTTAGTTACTCTTCCTCGTGAACAAATGATCTCTGACCTTAGAAAAATACCAACAAATCTGTCTTTTAAAGTATTATCTCTAAAGTTTGTGTTTAAAATGGAAAATGTGTTTTTAAGCGGCATATATTAATCCGAGTTAAAAACAAGAATTTTTATAAATTAGCAACCAATGAAAAGATAAAACATTGAAAAATGCAGAAAATCTGATATCTTAAATGACTCTGACTAATTTGGTCTTGTTTCAGAGGCTTTTTACTATCTACCTGACAGTTAAGATCTAAAGTACTAGCTCAACCATTACTAGTAAATTAATACGAAGTAACAACAGTCTATAGAGATAAAATAAGAAAATAAGAGGAATAATGGCATTAAATGATTACTTGAGCATACATTAAAACCAGTTGAGCAAATTTTGGAATAAAAGCACAAGAAAAAAAATTTTTTTTGTAAATAAACAATAAAGAACACATTTATAAGAAACATATGCCTTGAAGATTCATTTATAGTCAATTTCAGCATTCTCTTTGCTTGTGGAGTATAACAAGATAAATATTGGGTGCAGCCCAATGCCATATACATGATTGAATAAGTTTGGAATGAAAGAGGGGCAGCAAAGCTTAAAAGAAAAAGACTCTTTTCAAACAGTACAAACAATGCATGTAAATGTGCTTCAAAGCTCTACCTCAGAGTTCAAATAGCAGTCAGAGGTTAATCTCGTTCTTTGCCTTAGTGATGACAGGATAGAAGCTAATGATTGAACAAATTTGTCACTATTATAATAACTTAAGACATATATTTTATCTAACAATTTTTTTTTTGGAAGAATGAGGTTAGCTAAAAGAAATAGTATAGCTTTCTATATACATAGAGCTGTACCAATCAGAAGGAAAATTCTGGGAATGGTATCCAGTCCACAGCCTGAATGCCTGAGCAACCAATGTATCTTCACTAGAGAGAATGTGTCAAAAATGCATCTACTTGATTATCTTTCAATGATCTTAATGTGATAATTTAAATTGAAACTTAACACATGCATTACCAAGCAAGAGAAATGTACTGGAAATAGTCTTCCAATTCACCATTGATTTATTACTTTCCATATGGGAGAAGGGAGGAACATATGTATTTACGACCTTGAATCAACAAATAAATGTATAGTTCATGATAAAAACTGGCTCACGTAGCAAATGCTTTGTTGAGCCAACCCCGACAAATTCAATAACTTGAAGCCAAAATTGTGACAATGAAAAGATGGCAATGGAAGTAAAGCTTGAGAGCTGGGTGAAGAAGTCATGAATATTATGTTACTGACACTAGTCATTTACATGTAATTAGAATTAGTAATGCTAAAATAAGGAAGAATGTAATTTGCCATCTCTATACTGGAAAAAAAATCTTTGGATGAAATACTCAGTAAAAGGAGTGGTAAAAGGCGCAAGATGGTTGGTCACTTATGTGACAAAAGCAACCTTACTGCTCTAAGAAACTACTTAAAATTGCCAACAACAGTAGTTCTGAAAATGTTATACCATACATTTTCTCCCTACATTCAGGTCATCTCTCTTCGGTGACATAGTTTACAAAGCAGTTTTTAAAAAATGTGCCATTGCCACTTATATCCATGTATTTATATAAACCAAAGTTCTAGGAAAACTGTAATACAAAGTAGACGTGAGAGAATTTGTCTAAACATTGCCCCTGATCTTGGTAATGTTACTGAGTCATGCGCTCATTGCCCCATGACAGGCCAATACAAGAGATGAGTTGCTAAAAGGGGAGGGGGTGTGGCTGCTTCTTGCAAACTTCTTGGTGTCAGAATCCTGTGTTCTTGCAGCTGTCCATGTAGGTCTGGTCACAATGTTCCTATAAACTTTCCACAAAACAAATGCTATTTTCTGTTCTGCAACTCTTTATCTCTATATGAATGGAAATGTGTTATACTTTAAAAGTCAGAGCCTTGAGAATGGGCTATCCTGTATATTTCAGGCTATAGACAACATGCTTTTACAAAGGTGCAGAGTCAGCATGACTAAGCACAGCAGCAGAGCACAAGGGCTAGAGCTAAAGGAGGTGGTCCACTGCGGAGTCAGGTTTGTTTTTCTGTTATAGTAATAGCTTTCTTTCATCCAGCACAATTTTCTAAAATTTACCTGTTTGGTGCTGGAAAAAAATGATAGATTGCAGCTCTTTGTTTATAGAGGCAATCTGAAACCTTATTTTTGTAAACCAGTATATTGTGGAGGTGAATGTAAATTTTATGTGAAAATATCAGTTTGTCCTTTATTCATTTATTTTTGGCCTCGTCTTTTCTCCTCTCATCCTAAATCACAGTCTCTTATACCATTAGGCATATGTTTGTAAATGCTTGAAAACATTAGCATAGTCCTTATCTAACCTTTTATGAATGACCAAATGGAGCCCACAGAAGCCAAGTGTCTGATCTAAGACCTTATATTTAGCTGGTTGCCAAGTTGGAACCCTATTGACATGTTTACTGATCCATTTAGTTTCCTACTACATGCAACTCTCTGTCCTGCTCTTGAGGTAAAGAGTAACTGCTAAGGCTAGATGACTTTTCAAGAAAATAAAACTAAAACTAAAAGTTACTTGAAATGTGCCAAGAAACAGAACAAGAAAGAAACGAGTTTGCCTTGAAGTTAGTTGGAAAAAGTGTTGCTCTTGAACCCACTTTAAAACTGCTCAACTTATTACACATGTACATTCTTGTACCACTAGACTTAATATTAGAGAATAGTGATGTCTGTCTGAGATATTCAGCATCCCCCGTGTATGACTGACATGTTTACTCATGAAAACATAAAATCTTGGGAAAAATAGTTTGTATTTTTTATTAAACTCACTTGTGAACTTACATTAAATTTGCTTTAAGTTTTTAGAACTACTGGCAAAATACCCGGTACTTATTTTTAGAATCTTCAGTATAAAGAAATATTTCCTCTTTAGTTGCTGACAAGATTAACCTCTTAGGGTTTTTGTTGTTGCTGTTTTCTTTTTAGTGCCCCCTGCCTTCTGAAGAAGGTAGGCAAACTGTTGAATTTCCTTTTTGTAGAACTAATTGGCAGGATGTGAAATATTTAATCAGCTCTTACCATGGTCCACTCTTCTGTTCCTCTGCTCTGTTAGAAGGTATGTTGTACCCAGACTAATGTTTTCAGTATCTAAGATGCACTTTCTCATTTCTTTTTTTTTTTTTTAACCTCATTCTAGTATAGTTCGTTTATTTATTTATTCATTCATTCATTTGGTTGTGCCACATCTTAGTTGCAGCCAGCGGGATCCTTTAGTTGCGGCATGAGAACTCTTTAATTGTGGCATGCGTGTGGGATCTAGTTCCTGGCCAGGATCGAACCCAGATCCCCTGCATTGGGAGTGTGGAGTCTTAACCACTGCACCACCAGGGAAGTCCCCACCTTCCCTTATTTCTGACCCTTTCACACCATTACTACAGAAGATACAACATAATTACAGCATTTTGGACATTCTTTATCCAGGACTCTGCTTTCTTTTTTAGACATCTTTACTGCAGTATAATTGCTTTACAGTGGTGTGTTAGTTTCTGCTTTATAACAAAGTGAATCAGCTATACATATACATATATCCCCATATCTCCTCCCTCTTGCGTCTCCCTCCCACCCTCCCTATCCCACCCCTCTAGGTGGTCACAAAGCACCGAGCTCATCTCCCTGTGCTATGCGGATGCTTCCCACTAGCTGTCTGTCTTACATTTGGTAGTGTATATATGTCCATGCCACTCTCTTCGTCCCAATTTACCCTTCCCCCTCCCTGTGTCCTCAAGTCCATTCTCTACATCTGTGTCTTTATTCTCATCCTGCCCCTAGGTTCTTCAGAACCGTGGTTTTTTTTTTTTTTTTTTTTTTTTAGATTCCATATATACGTGTTAGCATAAGGTATTTGTTTTTCTCTTTCTGACTTATTTCACTCTGTATGACAAACTCTAGGCATGACTCTGCTTTTGATCCCACGTCTCGTTCCCCACCAAGGGGTTGAAAAATGAAATAAATGTCATTGAGTACCTGAGGGCACAAATAAAATCTTCACAAACATTAGAAATGCTACAGGTGTGCAGGATCATTCCTAGATGGAATCTGAGACTCAAGCAAAGGGGACTTTAAGAGGAATTTGGAGTTAGGGAGGAAAAAACATTCTTCTTTGAATGTATACTTAGTGCCATATACTAGGCTGAACACATTAGACGAGGATCTTGTACCTGCAAAACATGGGTTGTCAAACAAGGAGGAAGAATGGCCAGATAAGGGCACACACCAAAAAAAATGCCAATCAGCTTGTGGTCTAGGAAGGAAAAGGAGGGAAAATTAGTCCTTGGAAAAATTTCTAAGTTTGCTGTCAGGGGTGCATCTCCCTTCCCTCTAAAATCTCCAGAGGGTGTGACAAGTATTATTCCTTCCTGTGACCATCCACCCCTCTCGCCAAAATGCACAGCCGGACTTGGGACTTACAAGCTGTGGTAATTTCTTAGACTCCTTTCCAACACTTTAGCCTTGGCCACAGTGTGTGTTTTCTATGCATACCCCTGACAAAGGTACAATATCAGCATATATTCCTCTACCTTCTTTTTTTCATCAGCTTCACTATCAGCAAAACTTGGATGGCTGTCCAAAGAGGCTAAAAATTACTTGTCCCCTATGTCTCATAGAAGGAGCCAGATCAATTATACCTTTGTTGCAACATTAGTCATGATTATATCTTTTCATTAAGGTCTCTACTTATTTTGAAATTTAAATTGTTACTATTTTCAGTGGTAGCAATAGACCATATATTTTGCTAATAATTAATAGTGTACGAATATGCCAAAAGTGAATTTAATTTATCTGTCCCATGACCTGGGACAAATGTTTTGATCTGCATTTCCTTTATAGAGAGCAGTTGTCCTTAGTTTTAAACCAAGGTGACATTTAGTACCTACTGACTTCTTTATCGACAATCTCAGAAGAAGGACCCTAAATTGAATCAGCTTTAACTGCTGTTTTCATTTAAGATATATTGAGTTATATTGTCAAGCCAAGGTGGCAGGAGCTGATGCTGCCACTAACCGTGGCACCTGACATTTAAAAGGCACAGGAGCTCTGCCACTGGCTCAGCCAATTTAACACTACTGATCAACTTGAGATGCTCTAGAGGAAAAACATATTTTCAACCATAAAGGGCAGACATAAGAGCCATCTTTCAAGTACACTAATATTACCCATCCCCTAACGTTTGACTTTTTCAGTAACTAAAATTTAAAAAGAACTTAGTCCAGAATAATAATAATTACAAATTAGTTGCTGAGAAAAATTGCTTTCTGGGTTAAGATAGAGAAGGTCCTTTGGGGTTGATACTGGACAGAGATTAATTTTTATTGACATTTATATCATACCTCTGAGCCTTCAGAAAATAAAAATGGAATCAAATCAGGTCAAGCAGGTACAAATGAAGAAGATATTGCTGAGAACTGCATGAGCACCTAAACCCAGATTAAACACAAGCAACTCTGAATTGCAACCCCACCTGTGAATCATGCTGTGGGAGAAAATGCAGAGGGTTTATTTAGAAAGTCTTGGCAGTAGGAAAGTAGGGGGAAAAAAGCTTCAAAATTGCTAATTTATTTTGCTAAGGAGCTCATCAAGACTAGTAGACACAGGAAGGATTTCAGACTGTCTCATAAAGTGGCTTACAATCAATTGCAGAGCTAGACATATTAGTCTAGAATCAAAACATTATTGCTTTTAGTCGCTGAACATAACTGAGCACAGCATGCTATAGAAAGATTGCAGGCGGCTAGAACTGCTTGGCTTTAGTAGATCTTTTAGCTTTTGCAAATGACAAAAACACGCAGAGCAGCAGCCATCCTTTCAAGCAAGTTCCTGTTAGCTGATCACCTTAAATTGCAACTTAGAACTTTGTTGCTGAAATAGTTTATTTTCCTCCTGATGCTTCCTGAAACTCTCCCTCCCTACTTTAAGTGATGTATTTCTCACCAAGCATCATCATCATACTGGAGTTCCAGCACTAAAGCAAGTCACTTCCCCGGGATGGGGGTGGTGCATATCGTCACTTTTGTAAAAGAAATTTTCATTAAAACACTAGCATCTGTGACTCTCAAAAGTGAAATAAAATAGAAAGCTTGCTAAGGCATAAAAATACCTGTTCTCCAAATTACAGGACTTCAGCACTGCAATTTTGCTGCCGTGGCTGTTGACCATTTTAAGGAGTGCTTCTAATCCCCTTTATAGCTTTGCTGAATGCAGAAACACTGTTCTCTGGTGAGAGTCATCTTAGAGGTGTTAAGTGTTAGTTGGCTTTTGTAAGGTTATGGAGAACTTTGTGAACTTCTTTTATTACCGTGTCCTACCCCAAAGATGAGTGTCAGCATTGGTTGAGGGATCATCTATGATTCTAACCCAGATCCCCATCTTCAGAGGTGAGCTGCTGAGTTCCACCTAAATTCAAGTTCCTTGACTTTGACTATCAAACAAATAGTCCCTGACTAGCTATGTAGTGGAAGTAAACTTTCCACATTTGGGGGAAACTATTTTAGCAACCACAGTCTTTGAAGCAAGAACCAGTTTTTGCTTCAGTACTGCTCTGATGTAGGCTGCTTTCTTATAAATGGAGACACTATGGAGACTGCTAAATTGGATGTTGATTGTGAGTCAACAAGAATAATACCTCTGAAGTAATCTACTTGTCCACTTTGGTCACCGTTACAAAAAGAATGTGATTCTAGAAACTAACTTGGATCATATGCTAATCCAGTATCACCAACCTTGCGGATTCTGTTAGTGAAAGAATGCCTGAAAATACAATTAGTGTAAAACAAAAATTATAACCAAAATGCCTTAGGTATTTTGGAATTATTTCTTCAAGCTTGTCGGGGCTTCTATCTGCTTTACTAAGTCAAAATTTTTAAAAAATAACACAACTAATACCTTATCCTCTCCATATACATCTGAACCCATCACATTATTCTTGCGTATTTCCAATTTTAATCTGATTTAGAAAATCAGGCCTGCATTTCATTTCCTGCTAACACTATGGGTCATTTGGGCCCTGTCCCAATTTGCCTGTCTGAAAGTAGTTTGCACTTTCCTCTGTTCCCAGCTCTGATTGCTGCTCAAAATGCAGCTTCCTACCAGGTCATGGAATTCTAAAAGTCTCTGCCTATAGCAACTTGTCTGAAGCCTGAAGCTAAAACTTAGGAGTTTCTTTGAAGAACAAGAAGTATAACTAAATAGGTACATTCAGATCAAAAAAGAGGAGGAATTGGCAAATAAAAAGGCTTTTTACATTTTTAATATGAAGTTACAAAACCTAAATACTCAAAACAGAAATAAACTGCCTAGAGAGACAAGCTACTTCAGGATTAAACAAACTGTTTACCACTGAAACAAAGGAAGCAGCACTGCTTATTCAGAGAGCATATTGTGTTGTAAGTACTAATGGTCATCAGCAGTAACATTCATTATCTATTCATCTATTCATCCAGCAGATGCCTGATGAGAACAATTTCTCATTTCATTTAGTACATCTAAATATAATGAGTTAAACCTAGATCCCGAAAACAAAGATTACATACTTAGTGTAGTTATTCACATTGTGGGTTGAGCAGGTTTTACTCCAAATTTTACCACCTGTATTCTTTCTTCTAATCTTTGGTGATTCTATAAGTTTACAGTTGCACTTGCAGACCAAAGAAGAAAGGAATGGAAGTTAAGGGAATGACCGTGGAAATAGGCTGTAGCCCTCTACTGACAAATAACACTGCTCAGTGTTAAAGCCAGCAAATCAGATAGGAAATCTCCATTACTGAATAATATCTAGGCACCAACATAACGTCTGGGCACAAAATCTCTATAGCTTATGATGCTAAGGTGAGAAAAGACATGGCATACAGCTGACAAGGATCAGTTAATTGGTAATTTGTTTGATCTTCAAGGAATTTAAAAAAACAATTATACGACTAAAAGTATTTTTACCCAATGTTTCATGAGAATAGGAGTAAGTTTATTTGAAATAAATACGTTCTTTTTCTATATTTATATTGTGAAATCTCATTCAATTAAATTTAAATGTTTGGATGGCTTTATTCCAGCCATTTGGCAATTTACTAGGGTAATAAAAGAATTTAACTAATAACCGCTCACAAAAGGTCTTCTGCACAAGTTGAGTTTTATTGAATTTGAACCTGGTCTGGCGTTAACATTGCTGTTTAACTGATATAGCATTTACTGTGCTGTATTATACTCATTGCCTGCACATTAGCCCTACCATTTCTTCAAATGCACTTTGGAAAAGTATTGAAAGTGTTCATTTGGAAAAAGTATAGTTTTATTTCATTAATAGCTTTGTCACTGATTTAAAAGTATATTAAAATACAGGGCTTCCCTGGTGGCGCAGTGGATAAGAATCCACCTGCCAATGCAGCAGATATGGGTTCGAACCCTGGTCGGGGAAGACCCCACATGCTGTGGAGCAAGTAAGCCCGTGTGCTGCATCCACTGAGCCTATGCTCTAGAGCCCATGTGCCACAACTACAGAGCCCACATGCCACAACTCCTGAAGCCCATGCACCTAGAGTTCGTGCTCCACAAGAAGCCTGTGCACCGCAACAAAGAATAGCCCCCGCTCACCCAAGCTGAGAAAGCCCGTGCACAGCAACAAAGACCCAACACAGCCAAATATAAAAAAATTAATTTATTAAAAATAAAATATGAACAAATTTAAGAATGACTTGGCCATTTGGCAAAGTAGTCTTTGGACCTCAAGAAGATTCAGAGTTAATTCAAAGCTGGATTAGATTCAGCATCTTTTTAGGACTCATTATTTTCTGTCTTATTATATGCTTAAAAAGACCTTTTAAAAATAGGAAAAATCTTAATAGGATTTTTTTTATATGTCCAAATGGAATTAGGATAATATGTACAATGCACAGCATTTGTATATTACAATACCTTGAACATGTGTAATAATAAAAATAGTTAACACCACTTACTATGGGCAAGCAACTCTTATGTTTACGTACATTATCTCATTTAATCTTTATAAAATGAGGTAGGTACCAATTATGCCCATTTTACAAGTGAGAGCAATGAGATGTGAAGTGAGGCCAATATAGTGGTTTGCTCAGGATAACATAGCCAGTTCTTTGTGCTAAGGATAACATGATCTTTATTTGGTACAACTGTACATCACAAATAGTAGCTGGTCCGTGGAATTTTTAAATAACATTCTATTAAATGAAAAAGATGCTATTTTAGGGTAGTAATTGACATATGTGAGTGCCAGGAATCTTAAATTTTCTGTTTACAAGTTTTCTGAGTTCTGATTGGCATCACATTTTAAAATTAATATTCCCAAATAAGAAAAGTTAATGTTCACATTAATTATAATAAATGGAAAATAAACACTATCTATATGCTTTTGGTTTTCAAGTGAATGTGGCAGTCCTAACTTCTCATGTGGGCAGGGGTAGGCAAGCTTATATAGGAATGCAAAGGGACTAATTGGAGTCCATTGTTTCCACAGGTGCACGTGTGCGCGCGTACGTGTGTGTGTAAGAGACAAATTATACAGTTAGAATGTAAATGCCCTTGAGACAGGTGAAGTTGGTTTGAAGTCACATTAAGCTGTATGTGATTGTGAGCGGGAGTATGCTTTAACAGAGGAAATGGGAACTGAGCAATATATCCCAGGGTGTCTGGATGGAAAGATCTAAGTGGGAAATCAGAACAGTGTGAGTAGGACTTTAGTGTCTGAGAGAAGGGGAGCCTGTGAATGTCACTAAGAACTTCTATGGATTTTGTATTATCTAAGTTTAATATCTATATTAAGGGAAACTTTATTTTAAAGCTGCAGGGGGATTGCAGGAAACTCAAAGAAGAACAGATGTGTTTTCTAGATAGCCCCAAACCAGGAACAAGGGAACTATCAATAACTAAGGCAGCTACTTTCTCTTGCCGGTGTTTCTCTCACTCTTCCTTGCTCTCTCCCTCTCTCTCGCTCTACCTGCTTCATCTACCTTACGCTGAAGACTGGTTTTCTCTGCTTCTGCATATTTGTTAACCAAATTAATCTAACTAGCAGAATTCATTGTTGGTCTAGTTAAGCTACTTATTATCTCCTTGTTCCTATTCTAGTATTCCTTGGTGAGAATGTGGTTGGTAGCTAGACTCAGATGTATGCTACTTGTCAAATCAGCTGTGGTTGGGTTGGCACATTATATTTGGGTGGTTCCAGGGACCATCACCCATGGGGTTTGGGGTACCAAAATGTTTTAAGTATAGTTTGTCATTGAGTTTAATGTCCAGATGAAATTATAGGAATAAATAAGATATGGTAAAATTTGGGTAATTGACAAGGTAATTTTCTTAAAGGCCAGGGATGAAAGGTTAAGAATAATTCCCAGAAAGACAGTCAGTTAGATTAACTAGGTGTAAATATGGGGTAAAATATTTTTTCTAGGTTTCTCCTGGAACGTATAAGAAATTTAATGACAAAAAAATCAATAATGGAGAAAATGATATTTTCTAACTTGACTGATAGTTTATTGATGTACAATGGATGAAAGTTTACTGATATAGAATAGATGAAAGTAATCATTAGATTGAGTGAGTCAATCTGAGCTTTGCTAAGCTGAAATTAATGAATTTTCTGATGATCTGTTCATAGCTTTATTCAAAGGTGACTTTCAGATTAATTCTATTTACTCTGTAGTCTGTATTTGTAGGTCTAAGCCTGAGCTGGAAATATTTTCATTGTATTTTGTTTTTCCTTTTATATCTGAATCTATGACTTGAATAAAGCTTTACTGAGAATTATTTCTAGAGAGCATAAGCACTCTATGATACAGATCTTTTTGCAATGTTCATAATGATTCTTTCTCTGGCTGTTTTAGAGCTAAATTATTTTAACCCGTTTTGGCAAAAACAGTAGATGCTGCAATTGAGAGGAGAAAACTGATCCTGAAATGTTTCCTGTGTCTATGCTCAGAAGCCCACTGGAATTCTATAGTTTACTGTGATGATCATAGGGTAGCTGCTCTTTGCTTTGTAACCACTGAAGACGTTTGGTAAGAGTAATAATAATGTTTAGAGTTTTCTGACAGGTCCATTTGAGGTTTTCCCAATCAAAAATCAGTATCTGTATCCTTAATTACATTTATTTTATTTTTTTAAAACATCTTTATTGGAGTATAACTGTTTTACAATAGTGTGTTAGTTTTTCCTTTACAACAAAGTGAATCAGTTATACATATACATATGTTCCCATATCTCTTCCCTCTTGCATCACCCTCTCTCCCACCCTCCCTATCCCACCCCTCTAGGTGGTCACAAAGCACAGAGGTGATCTCCCTGTGCTATGCGGCAGCTTCCACTAGCCTTAGTTACATTTAATAGATAATGTAGAAGAGGAATGTTTAAAAAAAAAAAAGATATTGAGAGGAGTTAAAAAAAAAAAAAAAAAAACTAGGAAAACATTCAATAGGTTGAAGAGGATTGTGATAATAGTGTGAGAAAAATAGTATTCAATTTGAATTTTAGAAATGTTATTTATGCAAAAACAATGCTGATCTTATTGAAAATGGTCAGCTTGCCACAGTTTACCTTCTAGCTTTTACCTACCTCTTTCTTTTGTCCTTTTGGGCCTCTTACCCCATCTACCACATACCGTGACTTCTGTGTGGATTTCCCTTCTTCTCTTCAGGCCTTGTTTCATCAAACCGCTGTCAGGAAAGGGTATGATGACCTGATGTACAACTAATAACTTACTAATAAGTCTTAATACATTTTTCCATCCCAGTACATTTCAACAATGAAAGCTTAAATCAGACAAGGAATCTCTAGTCTTGGGCTTTAACAGATACTTTAAGAAATCATTAGTACTTTCTGGAGATCTCTTAAAAAAAAAAAAAAAAAAAAAGTATCTCTGCCAGCTTGTAACCAGACCATAGTTGAGATGAGTTGGGATGAGAACAATCTGTTTTGGAGAACATTATCCAAAAGGGATCACTTTTTAACAGTTCTTAAAGGTTATGTGTTGATAGAATGATGTACGTATTAGCTTGCTAATGCTACCTTAACAAAATATCACAGGCTGCGTGGCTTAAACAACAGAAATTTATTTTCTCACAATTTTGGAGGCTTGAACTCTTAAGATCAAGGTGTCAGCACGTTAGGTTTCTTCTGAGACCTCTCCCCTTGGCTTATAGACAACTGTCTCATACTGTGTCCTCACGTGGCCTTTGTGCACATGCACCCCTGGTGTCTATGTGTTCAAATTTTCTTCTTTTATAAGGACACCAGTCAAAATGGGTTATGATCCACCTTGGAGACTTCGTTTTACCTTAATCACTTATTTAAAGGCTCAATCTCCAAGTAGTCAGATTCAGAGGTGTAGGGAGTTAGAACCTCAGCATATGAATTTTCAGGGGACAAAATTATCGACTATGATAAGACATTAAAAGAAGCACTTTAGAAAATTTAAAACATCAGTGGACTTTGAAATGTCAGAAAAGTAGTCCAGAAATTGCATCTTCAACTATTTTACAATTTTTTTTTTAAATGTATACATTTGTGTGCTCATATCAGCCATGTGTGAATCTATCAGCTCCCACCCTGCCCTCACGTCCTGCTACTTGTGAAGGCAGAAGCTAACACCTACTGCTAGTTATTTGATTGCTGTTAAAAGCAGCCTGAGAAGGAATTCTTTCTGGCATCCTGGAGAGAGATGTGTATTGTATTGCTGATCCTATGATATCATCGATAAAACAAGGCATTCCAGAAACTAGAGCCTTTATATATATATATATATATATATATATATATATATATATATATATTTTTTTTTTTTTTTTTACATAAACATTTTGAGTGGGGATGGTTGTTTATTCTGGGAAACCTCAGCAAAAACGTCAAAAAAATAAGAAACGCCTGGCTTTTTCTTCTTTTACCTTCCCATTTTCTTAACATTGGAGTTCTGAGAGGTGCCTAAGCTAACGTGGCAATTAGATGGCATTTTTCTTCAATATTTCAAAACTGCTGATTGAAGCAACACAAAGATCACTGCAAATGTAGAAAAAAATTGTCTGCTAAGTGTTGGAAGATTTTCATTTTTTAATTTAAAAATTTTTGTGTACAAATTTAGCACCTAGAATAATGCTTATCACTTTATTGGATCTTAATAAATACCTGTGGTTGAGTGAATCAGTCAGGTTGTCTCCTGTACTTGTGGCGCACTTTGCAGCTGCCTCTCTTACAGCATTTCGTACATTGCATAATGATCATGCGTTGCCATGTTTGTCACCCTAACTAGATTGCATACTTGATTCATTACTGTCTCCACAGGCTATAATGAAGTGCTTGACACATGGCAGACACTGAATAAATATTTCTTGACCAAAGGACATGAAGAACCTATATTTTCAACAGCAGCGTTGACACAACTAGCTTTCCATAACCCCATGTGTGAAGTAATTGCAGGAGTGCCTGTAGAAACTTGACACAGATGCCTTAAACAGCGTACTTCTAATATTAGAGGTGGAACTCAAGGACCAAATATTCTCGGGGATGATAATATAATATAAATTCATAACACAGTATGGTTAATTGGTAACAGATTCTTTCTACGAATGGATTTTGATGGCTCAGTTGAGGATGCTGAGAAGGAACAATAAGACCTTTTGTGCTTAGTCATTGAGTGTTCAGGATGAGGAATAGAAAGGAGATCCTTGGCAGGTCTTGACCTTTGTCTTTCTCACTGTCACTGTAGGATTTAGCCTGGAGTCAGTCCAGTGATAGTGATATATAAGAGGTAGTGAGCAGTAGTCCAAACTGTCATCAATTCCAGAAGTCTGTATAAATATCTTCATTAACCTGAATGCATTTAGAATGCACTTATTTTCCTAATGCTTGTATGTATTCGGAGACCTTTATTTTCTGGCTTATCCATATTTACTTGGCCGCTGTATTTCTTTTGTTGCCTGTATTTTGGTAATTTGACCGTCTGTTAATAAAAAGATAGGAAAAGAAAAAAAACTGAAATTAAATCTACACAGCATATAACTTAGCTACTAAAAAGTTTGGTAGTAAAGGATTTTATTGCCTCATATGGGGTTTAGAAATTATCAATAGGACGATAGAATAGAATCCAATATTATAAGTATTTAAGCAGTGATTGAAATTACATATTAGTATAATTTACAGATATAATGGATTTAAAGATGACTAAAAGTATATATTCCTTAATTTTTTGTGGTCATGGGAATTTGACATAATTCATATCTTTCTTGGCCCAACAAGAAATAAGGAAGCAATATCAAAGAATTGAAAAATTATAATTATGAGTTAAGATATCATTGCTTTCTGTGTTTAAATGCATTTTTTCCACATAGAAACTCCACGGATGATGATTTTCAGTAAGAAATTGACACGGAGAACTTAGATTTTTTCCATCCTGCCAGAGGACTTGGAAGCAAGCTAGTATAATGGGAAACTCGCCACTCTAGGAATTAAGACTTGTAAGATTTAGTCCAGTGCTGTCACTGATTATTAACTATAGAGAATTCATGTAATTGAACTCAAGAAATGTTTACTGAGTGTTTACTATACACCTTGCATAGTGCAAGGCACTGAAATAGAAAGATGAATGAGAAGCAGTCTCTGCTGTGTCCTGTCATCTGCCTTCTTGAAGGATGTGAACATTTTAAAGGGGTAGAGCAGGCAATCCAATTCAGAAGCATAGCCTGGGAAAAGACTTGAAATTGTCCTAATTTATTCATCAGTATTGGGGTAAAATAAGTGTTCTATTAAGAATGAAAGATACAATATACTAAAAAAGATCGCATTGTAGTTAAGTGTGATAGTCTGAACGGTCTTGAGAGTCATTCTAAAGATTCTGGACTTTATTCATGCAAGCGTTCCTAAAGTTCAACATGAGTGTTTCTGGATATATACTTGGTCATGTTCTGTTTACCTTAAAGAAAAAACAGGTTTTTATTGAATGGTGAAGTTGAGTCCATTACTACTAAAAGAAAAATGAAGCTGGAAATGTAGGTTGGGGCCTCAAATTCTATGCTATATTGTTTAGGTAGCCAATAAATGTCTTAAGAATAGACATGACAAGATTAGCTCAACAGAATTGTAAATATGGAGGAATGTTTAAAAGCATGGAGTCTGTTTGGAGTCAAATAGAAATGCATTTCAGTCCCTGCTTTTCCACTTAGTAGATGTGTAGCCTTGGAAGAGACGCTTCAGTTCTTTAAACCTTCCTGTCTCATATGTGAAACAAAGACAACATCTGAGTTAGTGAATAGTGCCTGGCACAGAGTTAGGACTGACTAAATGGTAGTTAAGGTTTTTGAGTTATTCTTTCTAAAGGAGTAACTGTGGGAATGAAGTGAATTGGTGGAAAAACTTTTACAGAAGTAAAACTAACGTACTGTGTTAGTAAAATCGATTTGAGTAGGAAAACCAATTAATTAAGCACTACCTGTATGTAAAGGTAGGGTGGCCTAATTTCAGATTTGTCCAGGACTCGAAGTTCTTGAGATGGGGGACTTTCAGTGCTAAAACTGGGAAAGTCTTGGGTAAACTGGGAAGGGTTGGTCACCCTATATAAAGGGGTTTCTTCACAAAAAACCTGTGAGGAAATATGCTTATCCAACCTAAAGATGAAGAAACTGAAATTCAAGGAGATAAGGTCAAAGTCACCCATTAATAAATAGCAAAAATTAGGGCCCAAACCTAGATTTTCCTGTTTAGATAGGATGTTAATGTATTTAAATACAGTGGGTTTAACTACTGGCACACCATCTACCGGTTACCTGGCTTTAATGACATTAATATTTATGCTTCAAATGTCCCTATAAAAAGAGATTTTTAGTGTTTTTTCTCATATGTAGTTATAAGGATTAAATGAGGTAGTATATGTTTGAAGTTTAGATCAGTACTTGGCACATAGTAAACTCCCAAAGAGCAGGTGTTATGGTAAATAAATGTATTCTATTGCATAATCAGTATTCTGCACAATACAGCTTTAAGGTGAGAAAGGTATAAGGGGCTCAATTTTATGTCCTTTGAGTTCCAGTCATCGGGTAGCTACTAAATGATCATGTTCAATAGGAAACTGAAAATAGGAATTTGGAATTTGTATGAGCAGCCTGAACTGGAGATATAGGCCATTAGACCAGCTAATGGTTGATGACATGGCAAGATATGAGTAGATCCTTGAGTGGCTATGAGAGAAGAGCATGTAGTGAGAAGAGACTACTGCCAGGGCACCACTGATATCAGGAAGAAAGTAAGTATCAATTAAACGCTTTCAGGCATCTAGTGTGGGATGACTGCTAAGCTGATTTTTAACAAGGGAGATAAAGTTTGGGCTCAGTATGCATTATGAATGTTACATAATGCTTGGAGATGAAGAGGTGGGCTGCAACTGATAGCAGTGGGGACCAAGAAGCAATTGAACTTAGATGATTCTCCAAGGGCCTTACGAAAAGTTTAAGGATAAATTTCAAATTCAAGAACCTGGAGGGTTTTATGTGTTATGTTAATAAAAGTATACATACTTCTTTGATTCATATGGTACTTCAAACGTGCTGTATTTCAAGTTGTTTTTTTTTTAACCACCCTTACATAAGTTTAGAATTTCTGGTTAATAAAGCATTTTAACTGATCATTTTTTAAATAATATCTTTATTGGAGTATAGTTGCTTTACAATGGTGTTAGCTTCTGCTTTATAACAAAGGGAATCAGTTATACATATACCTACATCCCCATATCTCCTCCCTCTTGCATCTCCCTCCCACCCTCCCTATCCCACCCCTCAAGGTGGTCATAAAGCACGGAGCTGATCTCCCTGAGCTACTGATATCATTTTGAATAAGAGAAAGGTCAGTAAATGAAACAGAACAAAAATGCAATGGAATAAAATCCCAACACATCATGACATTACATGTACTTTGAAAAATATTCTTGATCTAAGCATTAATGCAAATAAGTCATTCACCAAGAACATTATATGACTTAACAATCCTTTGAGTTCAACATTTTTCATTTTTCTCATTAAAATGGACCACTTATTCGGCTTTAAAAAAAAAAAAAAATGAGCCTGAGTTTCTGCCATTAAGCTAGATGTAAAGACTCATCAGAATAACCAGGGACCTGGAAGGTATGGAGTAATCGGCAACATATGGAGGAGGAAATATTAACAATGGTAGGGCTGGGGGTGGCAACTTCAGGCATCCTTTGTAATGACAGATTTTCTTGCATGAGAGTATATGAGGATAGTTGAGGAAGAATACTCTGGGGAGATTGAATTACTACCTGAAACCAACATAAGCAGCTCATTTGCAAATGAGCAAGGCCAGTTAGGCCTACATAATCCCCTTCCCTCACACCTGCGTTTCTTTCATATTCATCCTCAACAATACCGTTGTGGGAAAGTGCTAAAACCAGTGCATGATTAGGGATGAAATGACTAGTTCATTTTGCTGCCTGCAGGATTCATTTCAGAAAGCTCAAGACAGGGATTGGTGTGTGAGAGTTGAATGAAAGGACTCTAAAATTAAAAATAATATCCCTCTAAATCTCAGAGAATGAGCCAACAATCTGAAATGGCTTGGCACAGGTCTGTAATGGTTTTCTCTCTGTATTGGGAGTAATGCACTCAGTAATCGTTGCTGAGTTGACTGATGTTCTGTGAAAGCTTTTAATTTCATAAGAAAGAATTACCCATAATCATTGTGTTATTAATACATAAAAACAGACTACCATGAGCCATAGATTAACCATTGCTTTTTAATGTAACACCCTGGAGAGGAAAAGCCAGGTAATTATGCTTTATCACTGAACAGGAAGCACGGATTTGTCTTTCCTGGATGTCTTTGTAACAGCATGCAAAATCTTCAGCCAAGAGGTCCCTTGTAACATCTCGTGCATTTTACAATGTGATATTCTGTCCTTAGGTTGGAAATGATAGCTGCTTATTTATGCTGTTTATAATTTTCAAAAGCCTAAGTGCAAAGATGACTTTTCCTGAAAATCATATATGATTGTACTTACTTGTTTGAGGACATATAAGAAATAGGACTACTTAGCACAGATGTCGAAAATGCTCTGTTTATCCTATTATGTATAATCAGATTAACCTTTCCTTTTGTGCTATAATTATTACACAAAATGGCAAGGTTCATTTGGTGAGACGTGGCTTTCCTTTAATGAGCCCACTTATGTAAATCTCTTGATTAAATGAGAAATAAGAGAAATGAGAGCAATTAGCACAACTTGGGTAGACAAAAAACTCATTTGAATCAACTAAAATTAGAGAGGGGCTCAAGTGGTTTGCTTTGAACCTTCGATCACTCCCTTTACAGTCTCACAACTAACACCTTAGTTGGGGCCTTAATAGTTCAACCTGGATTAAGAATTTCTAAACTGTACATTTTGCTCCTCAATTCTTTTGTTTTCAATAATCCATCTTAAAAACAATATTCTGGAACAATCTGCGTAAAATATTCCTGAGCATGTAACACTTCTGTTCAAAAATCTTCGATGGCTCCTTACTAACATGAATTATAAATGTCTCACCTGGCAATTAGACCTATGCATGGCCACTTCAAACTTTTCCAGAAGTTAGAAATTGGCAGCCAGAGACAACAATCTTTGGCAAGCATAATTTATTTGATCTACAGTGTTTTAAAATGTTGAAAATAGTCCTACTTAAAAATCGGGGGCTTCCCTGGTGGCGCAGTGGTTGAGAGTCCGCCTGCCGATGCGGGGGACGCGGGTTCGTGCCCTGGTCCGGGAAGATCCCACATCCCGCGGAGCGGCTGGGCCCGTGAGCCGTGGCCGCTGAGCCTGCGCGTCCGGAGCCCGTGCTCCGCAACGGGAGAGGCCACAACAGTGAGAGGCCCGCGTACCGCAAAAAAAAAAAAAAAAAAAAAAAAAAAAAAAAAAAAAAATCGGAAGAGATCTCATTTTTAAGCACATGTTCTAGCAACATTGCTACCCATCCCTGTGGGACAGTAGTTTTATTACAGCTGGGGGATGGCTGCCTCCTTTACTCAGAAAGTTTGCCCAGACGCCCACGTTCTTATTGCCTAGACCTGATCTGCTCCATTTATCTACTTTACCTGCCTGTAAATGGTGTAGTTTGCAACCACTGATTTTTAGTAAGATCCTACAAAATCCTTCTGCATAAACCCTGCCGATCTTACCATGATCATCCATATATACAATCATTTTACTACTGCTTCCAAGTTCTCCTTTTTCAAGAATATTTCCCAGTTCCTTCTATCTTCAGGAATTGTGCCTGCCTTGACACCTCATGTTGTCTTTGGTCTATAGAACTCATTTGCCATTTGGTTTTGAAAACAATTAGCATAGTTGCCAAAGTTCTCTGTATAGTTAATTTCCCCAAATACATTATAAACTGCTTGAGGATTGAGACAATTACATTTATCTCTTTATAAATCCAGGGGTAGCACCAAATTATATGAATAATAGGCATTAAATGAATGCCAAAAATTGAATTACGTTGGATACTGTTTGGGGTATTAGACGTAAGAATAAAACACTGTCTTTTCCTATGTTGGTTTATAACCTAGCATGGATGAAAATTGTAGAGCAGTATAAAATGAAAAAGCCTATAGAATGTTTTTGAAAATAATATATCATTTATTAAATACCTACCTTCCAGGCACTGCTCTAAGTAATTTCCTTGTATTAGCTCCTCTAATTCTCACAATTCTATGGGGCAGGTTCTGGAGAAACTGAGAGTTTAAGTCCTTTCATCAGGATGTCTAGGTTGTAGGTGATAAAGTCAAGATGTGAACCCAGACACTGAGTCAAGTAATGGAATGAACTATTTTGTATTGTGAATCTAGAATGGCTTCCTAGAAGGGTTCGTGTGTGGAGTGGCCTATGAGTCCATCATATCGAGAGAGGTGAAGCACTCCAGCAGCAGTGTGTTCAACGTGCTTAAAGGTAGAGTGGGTGGAAAGTGCCTGATGTGTTTAGGACATGGTGAGCAGCTAAGTATAATTAGAACACTGGATGTGGCAGAATGTAGTGAGATATGCTAAGGAATTTGGGTATTTTTCTGTGGAGGATGGAAAACATTGCAAGTTTATAAAGGTAGGATGCGATCAGATTAACTTCTGCCAAGGCCAGGATGATGTACTGCATCTGGCTGGGTGGCCAACAAGGATCCAGAAGTACAGGTCAGGTGTGAATCGGGCAGTAAATTCAGATGTCAATTGGGAAACAAAGAAGAGTGTTCGATTCCAGGAAGCTTGGGGAGAAAAGGATCTGATAGGACATCAAAATCTCACACTTAGTTACTGATGCTATTAATAGAAGTGGGGAAGTCAGGAGACTTGAAGCAGTAAGAGGTGGGGAGCAGACTTTGCAAATGCATCTCAGGTATCTTGTCAGCAGTTTTTATTTTTTTCTTTTCTACTCAGCTCAAATTGAACCCATAATTCCCTGAGAAAATTCCAGTTCTTCTTGGCATCAAGCACAGGTTCTCCTTAAAGGATGAAGGCTCCCTCTATCAATTAATCTTATTTTCTGGTCAGAACCCTTTTGAGTGTTCTGTAAGTACACATATGCACATGTTAGTAACTCAGGAATCTGTCTTAATAGTCTTCTAGATCACAGAACTCATGACACATTGATCATGAAGTGTATTGCCGGTATTTCCAGAGAGATTTTTACCAGCTTTCTTGTAGAACCCCAGGAATAGGGGCTGCCCTTTCTTATTATCTAATATGTCCCTTAAAATGTTTATGAAAGTCAAATGTCCAAAAGTTTATTACTACACTTAAATTATGTAATGGGATTTGACATATAGAAAACTAGTTCCAGTTATGGTGTAATTTTATTATATATATGCACATAATATTATAGATTAAATGTAAAAATTAAAATGTTTCCAAAGAATATTTAGCTCAATATATTATTCTTTTAGGCCATTTGAGGTTGTAATTTTAGAAAAAAAGAAACTAATTTGAACATCAAGAGTAAGGCATTCTTGTGTGTTTTCCTTTATTCTTTTGATAAATGTTTGTGGAGCATACATTCTGTGATAAGTGCTGCTTAGGCACTGGGGATATGGAAGTGAATAAAACAGGTATCTGCACTCGTGAGGTTAGAGTCTACTAGCTGAGACAGGCCACAGACAAAAGCCAGCCTTTGCAAAGAGTTTGAGTAGAAAGTTGCAATAATGTTGAAGATAATGGTATCTTACGAGGTTTTTTAATTTAATGTCAACAGAAAAATTAATAACTGCAGTACTATTTTACCTAAGTTTTCTTTAGCAAGCTGTATTATCAAAAGCTGAATGGACAGGAGGAGTTTACCTTAAGATTGCGAGAAGAATGTGTTTATATTTAAAGCAATAAATTTAATTCTTTAATTCTTCAGACTAAACCTCACATTTAGCTTCAATGGTACAGTTCCACATTAGTATGTTCTTTTGTTTACTCTTTTTCTTAAGAAAAAGAGTAAATAAACTAGCCCACTTCAAAGGAATGTGTTCTGGAGACTAAGAATATACCTCATTTGCCCCACCTAATAATGCCATCTTTGCTTCAATTTTACCATGTCTAGTAAAATCTACTAATTTTTTCTACTTGTCATATTTTTAGAATGTAGCAGAGTTCAAGATACAACATATCCATATGCTTGTGAAAACACTACTAGAAAGGCTATTTTAAAACCTGATATTATTGAATACATGCCAAGCACTGTGCAACAGAAAATTATATAACACCTCCAAAATAGAACTTTTGACTGGAAGGCCATGCCACCATGCAAAACATATCTTAGTATTGGACAGGTGATCTAGGGTGGTAGCAGATTACAGGTTAAATATATTTTTTAAAAAAAACACCCCACAATTTGTATTGGGGATAAAAACAAAACCTGAAAATAATCATAGGCATTGAATTAAGCAGCTCAAAATTGTAATCCTGACTCTCCCTTTAGGTCATTGAGTGATCAATCTTTAGGCTTACTATCAATATTTATAAACTACATGAATATTAAAATATATATGTCTATTTAGATATATACATAGATACGTGTTTATAGATGTATTCTATATATGGATATATAGATATGAAAGCTTTTAGCAAAGGACCTGTAACAGTGAATACTATGAATACTAAATAACTTCTCCTTCTCTTTCCTTTTGCTTGTAACTCCACCTTCCCCCATCCCCCCCCCCCACCCCAACCACCATGCATATTAGAATCTCCAGGGAAACTTAAAATACTGCTAGGGATTGCCCAAAGTCTAGAGGGACTGAGCCCGAGTGTCAGTAGACTTTTAAACGTCCCCAGGTGGTTGCACTGTGTATCCAGGCTTGGGAAGTACTCTTCTTTCTCTTCTTTCTCTCTTCTTACCTATGGATAGGGTTTAAGATATGCACAGAGGGGCTTTGCTGGTGGTGCAGTGGTTGAGAGTACGCCTGCCGATGCAGGGGACACGGGTTCGTGCCCCGGTCCGGGAAGATCCCACATGCCGCGCAGCGGCTGGGCCCGTGAGCCATGGCCGCTGAGCCTGCGCGTCCGGAGCCTGTGCTCCGCAACGGGAGAGGCCACAGTAGTGAGAGGCCCGCGTACTGAAAAAAAAAAAAGATAACGCACAGAGAAACCTCTTCACAATCCCTGTGGCTTGAATAATAGGACGTTGATGGAGAGGGATAAACCAGAGAGTAAATTATCTCTGCTATCCCCAAGACCTGCTACCTCTGTATTTAGCACATCCTTTAATTTAGTGTTTCTCAAGGTGTGAATTTGGAACACCTGCATCAAAATAAACCCAGGCCCTGTTTAAAAGGGCAAAGTTTTGAGCCCTGCCCCAGATCTCCTGAGTCAGAGTTTCAGTAGAAGTTGTGCAAGGGCAGAAATCTAAAATCTTATTAAGCACTTTAGAGAATATCATGCACCCAGATACTGAGACTTGCTGATCTAAGTTAGTACCCTAAGCTCCCATGAGTAATATTTTTTTTCTTCCTTGAATTTTTCCTAACCTGGGCACAAACATTTTGTGGTTGCTATTGAATGTCTGATTACAATATGTATCAGCTCAAATAATCAGAGAAAAAGAAGGGGTTCTGTAGAGTATGGAAATCTTTTAGCTGTTACTTGAAAGCTCAGAGAGAGGTGTATTTCATAACCCATTTACCATTTGGTTGACCTAATGGGTTAAATCTGTCAAAAGCAAAAATAAATTCAACACCCTTTTTTTTTTTTTTTTTTTTTTTTTATAAAAGTGCTCTAACTGATTTTATAGCTGGGTCTTACTTGGAGATCCACTGAGCCATTTTGGTTTCTGCTTCCTCACCATTTTCTCAGAAAGGCTTTCCTTGATCTTTGGATTCATTAGACCAACTAGCTCTAGGTTTTCCCAGCACCCTGTGGAGCACTCACCTTACTATTATCTCCTTACTATTATCCTCTGTTTAATTGTCTGGACTCCCTGATAGGCAGGATGATGTGTGACAGCACATCCTCATTTGTCTTGTTCACCATTGTCCCCTCCCCACTCCCTGCTCCCTCTATGGGAGTTCTAAACCCCAGGGAGGCACTCCTTAAGTGAATAAGAAATGGCACTGCCCCCCACCAAAAGTCTGAACGTGCTTGAAAATGTAGGCCCAAAGTAAGAATGTTTTCATGAAGCCACTGACCTTTAAGGATTTCTCCAGAGAAGCAGCACCTATTCTTGTGAGACAAATTAGTAGCCATTCTGTGTAATACTATGCTATCTCCTCACCATATTTGGGACCATACAGCTTAGGAATGTAAGATAGTGGATAAACTTGACAAGGGTAGAAGCACCATAAGTAAAAACTAGTCATTAGCACCATAATCATCATCATATGATAGTATATAACAGTTAAGGGCACCATATTTAACTTTCTGATATAGTATGCTTTTTGCCATTTAATCTTCTACTGGTTTTGAATGCCACTTGTAGCCAGTTTTATGTAAATGGTGCTAATCATTTTTTGTAGAGGAAAATCCATACTTCTGTAGTCTCTTGACTCTGGATTTTTTAAAGCGTGTTTGATATTCAGGTGGCCAGAACAAACTGACACAGCCTGAGCAATGTATATGTGCAACATAACCAATAAGGCTTAAGGGATTTAGGAAGTAACCAGGTACAAGCCTCATATTACATTACCAGTTTTGCTATCTTTTTTGGAAAACATTTAAATTTGTTGTGTATTTTCATATTTAGATCACTATCATTACTTTCCAATACTGCTTCAGGTAACCTAATTTTTTTTTTTCCTGGACTGAATCCTAATCTCTACATACATTTCAAATGTAATATGAAAGTAACAAATGTTGTATTTGCCACCTCTTTCCACAACATTAAAAGAGAGTAAATGAGGTTGAACCTAACAGCAACCCTATACCTGTGAGAGAGGAATGCTGTACTGAACTGTTTCAGTGACTCACTGTGTTTTACGATCCTTAGTTTACAAACGATTAGCCAATAGTTCAGCTAATACACATTCATTTTTAAGCTAAAGTAGGAGGGGTGACAACTTGTATGCTGATTACTGTGTTTATTTTTGGATCACTAAAATAAAGTAGAAAAGAGGTGGCTGGGTTTTTATCAACTATAAATTACTGATTTTGAAAGAATGCCATGTTAAATATTTTAATATGACAGACAAAAATGGGAAAAATGATATATATAACAAACATGTCTGATTACCAAAAAGAAAAGAAAATGATATAATTACTTACAAAAATGACTACCTTTGATATTAAGAAAACTTGATGCAAGCCAGAATGCTGTATTAATCCCTTTAATCCCTTTTATTTTTTCTAAGATTAGTCCTACAATATATAAAACATTATCATAAAATTACTATTTTTTATGTCTGAATGTTTCCTTTAATTCCTATTGCCTTTTACCACATGGTAAACCATTGTTTTCCATCTTTGAAGATATCCTTAAAATATGACAATATTTACCCATAAGTCTTCTCAGTTGTCTCTAAGCCATATTATACATATTTAGTTCTTAAGCTTCCCTCATAATTGAATCTCTTCAGCTGCTTAATCATTGTAGTGATTCATCCAATTTGTCTGCTGAGAAATGGTTGGGGGAAACTTGATGAATTATATTTTAATTGTCTTGCTCCTAAAATTTCAGAATGGAAGGTTGAAGCACGATTATGTACAGATATATATTTTTTTCATGAAGTTTCTGGTGTTCAGATCTCCTTTGAGTCTTTATCTGCCCCCTTCCATTAATATAATAATTTAAAGTACCCAAAATGCTGAACAAGAATTAATGTGGAGATGAAAATCTTAATTAAAACATTATACAAAAAATTTAAAGCAGGAACACAAGGTATATTTTGTTTATGGTTGCAGAATTATTTCTTTTATCCAATAATAATTAAAAGTAACTCAGTTTCCTTATATCATGACTGTTTGATTTCATGCAATTCTTTCCTGTAATTACTTTATGCATTTATATTTTACATATCAAAATATGTACCCTGTATTTGATTCTGCATTTAGTTTGACAATGTTGCACTTCTTACTCAAAACCTATTTTTTAGTAGCAATTTGTCTTTTTTCAGGGTTGTCCTGAGTCGGTTAAAATTTTTCAAAGAGAGGAAAAAATTGATAGTTTTATCTAGAACACATATGCAAGTCGACATTGAGTTGGGTTCTGATTAAAAAATATATATAAATATATGTATATATCTTAAATGGCCTTTGTGAAGAATAGGTTTATAAAGAACAAGGTTTAGATTTAAGTAAGATTGTTTTCTCAAAAGGTGGAAATATGGGGCTTCCCTGGTGGCGCAGTGGTTGAGAATCCACCTGCTGATGCAGGGGACACGGGTTCGTGCCCCGGTCCGGGAAGATCCCACATGCCGCGGAGCGGCTGGGCCCGTGAGCCATGGCCGCTGAGCCTGCGCGTCCTGAGCCCTGTGCTCCGCAAAGGGAGAGGCCACAACAGTGAGAGGCCCGCTTACCACAAAAAAAAAAGGTGGAAATACAGGTAGTTCAAAGAAATCTAACCACTCTTTTATTTCAATCCATAAACAGAATTTTTATTTATAAACAAAGTTATTCTATAGTGCATAATAAATGACAGAATATACAGGACATATCTAGTTTTTTTCTCTAGATTTTGACAGTAACTGAATCACTGTAACATTAGATCAACAAGTTTTACAGTGTTTTCAGATCTCAGCCATGGGCCTTTGTACATGATATTTTGAACTTCAATATTTATATTTTTTAACATTGCAGTGGCATTACAGTTATTAAGTGGATATATGTGTTTTGGTAGTCAGGGTGATCTGGGAGGTGGTCATTGTCTAATCTAGCTGCTTTTATAATTAGAATATCTGGATGAAGTCAGGCAGACCTGGTTCAAATCACAGCTGCACACATCAAGAGCATGATAATGCCAAATTATAGCCTCTAAGACTTAATTTCTTCATCTTCAAAGTGAGCCTAACAATGCCTACTTCATAAATCTGTTGTGAAGACTAAGTTAATGCACAAAGAATTTATAATTGCACCTGAAGACATCATCATCATCATCATCGCTAGATAGTGTTGCAGTGATCCTTTTGGCAGACCAGGCATATTTTTATGTTGGACTACTGGGCAGTTTTCAAGAAGGCAGAATAAAACTTGTCTTTTTCATGTCTCTTGAAAAGTACAATAAATTTACCCAGAGGCATCAGAAAAATGACAAATTACTTTGTTTATTATGCACTTCCTCAAATGACTAGAACAGATCTTAACCTAAGTTAGGTTAAATGGGGAATAGAACAGTTGTAAGGAATTATATGCAAGAGGGGTAGTATTGCATACTAATATTGTACGGGGAAAAATAAACTACACAAAAAAGACAATTTGCATGGTACAATCCCAGCTGTGAAGAGTCCACAGTTCACTGTGGACAGTCATTCCACAATGTGGCAATCCTGGCATTAAATAGCCAAACATTGTTTCTTATAAAGTGTTATAGAATACAGGATTTAGGAGTAATGTTATTTTATTCAATCTACTGAAAGAGAGACATAAGGCATTTTTTTTAAAAGAACCATTAAAAGGAATATCAGAGGTAATGAGTGTGCAGAACAAGGTCTGTGAAAAATTATTCAGCAAGAAAAATAAAAGGCAGAGATGGGATGTAATCATGTGCAGGAATAGAAGGCCCAGAAAAGAAGTAACAAGATGTTCTTCTCTTCCATTGCCATTTAATCTCTCCTTTCCTCTTCGAATTTTGTAAGAATTACATGTTTATGCTCATTGTAGTTTCTAAAGAGCACCACTTGTTTCCCTAAAGATGTCTAAAAGAGAAGATTGAGATGTGTTTTCCTTTGTTTTTTCAGGAACAATCCAGTGGTAATGAGCCCACATTCTTCAGTATGTAGTTTTAGGGATTTCGTAATCGTGTAGACCTAGGAAAGCAGGAGGTCACGCTGAATGATTTCAGATTCTAAACCTGTCACTCACTAGCCAGGCAATTTCACTTCCCAAACCTGTAAGATGAGGATGAGAGTAAGATTGCTGTGATGTGTACATGACCTACACCCCAGAAGCTTTTGAAACAGGGCTTTTGCCACATTAAGCCCTCCACATGTGATGCTGCAACATGGCTGGGTTAGCAGGACAGGCTCGTCCTTAGTCCCCTGCGTGCAGGGTGCTTATCTCGGCCAGACCTTGTTCAGCGTTCTCCCTCCTTTCTTTCCACTTACGTGAATCCGCCGCAAGGTCCTGCCTTTTCGAGTCTGAGAAGCAGGTGATGGAATGGTAAAGCTCACAAGAACCATGGAAGCTGTAGAATCCCACTATATCACTACAGATGAAGAAACTAAAGCTCAGAGGCTGAGAGAGAAATGGGTACTTGAGCTGCTTTGAAATTTACATTTCACAACCTTGTACTCCATTCAACATTTGGATAATCCTCCTCTTTCTGACAAACTGCAGTGTGGACAGGTTTTCAGGGCAGCACAAGAAAATGTGAGGAAGACAGAGTGAATCTAAAATCCCAGGTGGACTTAGGAGAGGACATTGATATAAATGATATTGGAACATTGATCCTTTAGGATTAATTTATTTAGGTTAACGAATGAATTAGGGAAGGAACAAAAATGGACAAAATATGAAAGAAACAAATTGTCTATATAAGTTTAAATCTAGTGCTCCTTGAATGTTTACATGCAATCCACAAAAGTACTGCAGTACTTAACTATTGAAGCTCCCTGGGCAGCATAGTGAAACCTATGTTCCACTGAAAGACTAGGAAGGATTACAATAATGATTTGTTTTTATATTTATGTAAATTTATATGATATATAAATTATAATTACATATATTTGTCATATAAATTGTATATATATAATATATATTAGCCATTGCTATTATTAAAAATAATATCAGATTTTATAATGCATGCCCTTAGCTACTGTCCTGAATGACCTTGGGAGTGGTTATGCATTAAAAGAAGCTTAACATTAATCCTAGCCCTGGAGGCGCCCAATGACAGCATCTGGCCTAGTCCTCTCATTGTACAGGTATTAGCAGGAGACTGATGCCCACGTTGAGACTTTCTCAGAATGGAAGATTGAATCAACAGATATCTTTGGATCAGCTATTATGGACAAGGAAAATGCTAATTGCTAAAGAAATAATGGGGAGTAGGACAAGGTCCCTGACTCTGCTTTCCAGGAGCTTAAGATTTAGTGAGCACTAGAGACATGTAAATGACAATGAAGAGTACTCTCAGGGTATGTTATGAATGTATGACCTGTGCAGTCACAAACTACCCTATACTTAGAAGAGCTCTTTACTTGGTTAAGTGCTCTGTTCTCACCTTCTTGAAATTCTTAACTTGAACAAGGGGCCTCTCATTTTCATTTTGTACTGGGCCCTGGCAAATTAACCCATCCTGTGTACTTATTAAAGTACTACAGTAGGTAAGAACAGGTTAACCTGGGAACACTTAGGATGGACATAGAAGCCAATCTCTGGCTGGAGAAGGCTTTTTTCAGGAAACAGTAACAAACAAACGCGTGCAAAAATGATGAATGGGAATTCGTCACATGGAAGAGAGAATAGGAGAAAAGAGATATAAGGAGATGGAATAGTTTTATGCAAAGGCTGTGTTAGGCAAGAGCATGGAGAATTCATAGTATGTTACTGTAATTTTAGAGTGAGAGGTAAGAAAAGATGAAGAGCACACATCATAGATAACTGTGCAAGTCATGATATAGATCATTTTATTCTGAAAGGCTTATTGTCATTGAATGAATTTAAGTGGGAGAGTGAATTTATCAAATGTTTGTTTTAGAAAAATGGCTCTTAATTCCTTTGTAGAAAAGCCATCACGGGGCTAGTTAGACGGCATTTCCATTAATTTAAGCAAGGAAGGATGACTTGGACCCCAAGGATCTGAGAGGGAGATAGAGAATTCAGACAACATACTGGTTGCCAGGATTTCTGAAGGATGGGATGAGGACTCAGAGATAATGACTGCATTTTCAACTGGGAAAATGAGTGAATGTTCATAATGTTTGCCGAGATATCAACTACTGCACAGGGAGTGGCCTTATGCAGAAGATCATGATTTCCATGTGAAAAATGATGAATTCAAGTCCATATGACGTTCACATGGAGAGATCCAGGGACAGAAGGATAATAGATTCTGGAGTGCGGAAGACATTCATGTCGAGGAAAGCGTTTGGGAAAGAAACAAGCCATGTGAGTGGAGAATTTTGTACGGGTTGCCTAAAAACAAAACAAAAATGTGGAAACAACCAAAAACATACATTCAGACATTCTGCAGAACAGAAGAATTAAGATTTTCAAATGCTGTTAAGAAATCAAGTAAGTCAAATATCTAAATGTGCCCTGGTGCATTTAGAGTTAATATCATGCAGTACAGAAATTAAGGAACTCCTACATGTGCTTTGATTTCCTAAAAGTATAGGATCCTTAGTACCTGTGACATGCCTTATGATTCTGTGGTAGAACTCAAAGTATCTAGCAAAGTGCCTTGCGGCACATACATGTGTGTGTTGGCTGATTGCTTTGTTGATTTTCTTCTAACTTGAGCAGAAAAGGGATTCTGCTTCCATCTGGGCACTGGAACATTGCAGCCTCCAACCACTGAATCACAGAGCCATGAATTCTGGGACTGAACCAAGGGGAAACTAGAAAATATCTCAAGTTCTCTTATGTTCCTATACTGAATATTCATTATAGAGGTGTATTTTTCTCCCAAATAGAGGCATCATTCCTAGCCATCAGATACTTTCCAGCACTCATCTGAGTATAAATGGACCAGGTTAAGAAATGCCTGCTTGGCAATCTATTAGTTGAAGTAAACAGTAACAAGGTCCTTTCAGCAATTACTTACTACTCTCCTCCTTGAACCATTGGTTTTCTCATCTTTTATTTCAGAAATCAGTTCAAGTCTATCCAATATTGCATTAGAAATGCCAGAGTGTCAAGAAATTCTTGTTGGCTTTCACCTTAAGAACTTAAATTATATGCACTCTTAGAATATATCTTTTTCTCCTCTGTATGTCCCATGTGGTCCTGATGGTGCACCTCATAGAAAAATTTACTATAATAGAAAGGGAAGTAAAGAATACATCATTTAATTTTATATGATGGAAGCCAACTGAATGCAAATGAACTCTGAATCAAACTGCCAGGAAATGTTTCTTTTTGATTGATGGCTAACACTTTCCTCTAGAATTTAGTATTTTTAATTAGACTTTGACATAGACACTATACCAGATTTTGGGATCAGAATTAGAGTTCTGCCAGTTTTAAACTAAAATATGAGATTTGCAAAGATAAGGGTAAAGTCCCTAGTTACTGATGTCAGCTACCCAAATCTATACTAGTATATTTGTTAATCTCTTTTCAGTTGACTCTGATTTTACCTCATCCTCTTTCATACAAACCAGGTTGTAAAATGAAAATACAAACTAATGTTGGAAAAAAGAATCCCCATGATCAATTTATTTAGGCTTTTGATTACATATATAAATTTATAGATGTAATCATTTCTCTCGATTTAACTAACATATTTTTCCTCCCAAAAATATAATTAGCTTGAACATATGGGACCCTGGTACCACAGCATGGACTAAAACATTCAAAGGGACATAATTAATTGGAATACCAAGAAACAGCATGCTTGTACAAGCACAGTAAAATTCAAGATAATCATTTTAGCCTAATTTATGTTCTAAATTTTTGAAAGGTGAAAATGACTGAAAAAACATTTGGAATTCAAACTTTTGCCTTCAAGCAAATGTTTTGAAATTCACTGAAAAGCAATTCTCATAAAACAAATGTATAAAGTGGGAAAGAATGTAACTAATAATGGCAGAAATTCCATTTTTCCTATTGCATTACTATGTTTACCTTATGAAAGACTTGTAGCCTTTTTAAAATTAGTCTTCCAAGTGTTTACAGGAGTAGATAATGCTGTTAATGTGTCCATATTTTTATTGTAGCTATCAGAAATCTTATAGAAATTTACATTTCAATTGCTCTTTTTACACTGGAGACAGGGATGATATTTTCATAATAAATTTTTATAGGTGGTTTAAAAATAAGTCAGCTGACTAGTGTTTATTCTGTTACCAATGCAGACATTTATGAGGTGGAAAAACTGCTGGCTTAAAATTCAAAGGTGTACTAAATTAAACAAATTTTATGCAAAGAAGTTTTCTAAGGTTTTATGAAAAACTACATTTCCAGCATTAATTAGAATCATTTGCAAAATAAAATTGAAGAAAATAACCTATTAGCTCATTTTAACTTTGGTTTTTAAAGATCTTGAGCTGTTTCACATTAAAGTTTGTTTCTCTAAATTTCCTTATGTAACACAAAAAGCAATAGCGATGCATCCCCAAAGTAATACATACACATCAAAGGGCACACATCATGTATGTGTTTGTGTTTGAGGTACAATAAATTGTTTTCAGCCTCATCCACATATGCAGAATGGAATGTATTGGTGTTTTTGTGTAGCTATGTGATTAAGTGGACACAAGATAGTCGTTTGAGGCCAACTGACCTGAATTTGAATCCTGACTATGCCACTTACTAGCTAATCTGTCTTGGATACCTTACCTATTCTTTAGAATTTTCCTTATGTGTAAAGGGGAATACTTTCTTGGCTAGATTGTGTTGTGAGGAATAGTGATGATATACACAAAGTGCCTAGAACATTGAGTAGCACATACAATGTATTTTATCTGTATATGCAAATACAGCTTCAAAGACCAACACAAATAGTGATAACAGAAATTAGTTTGTGCAACACCTGTGGTTAGCATGGAAAATTCCTTAGGGAAGAGTTAGGTTGCAAGGAGGGTAAGACAGCACTTTAATTTATAGCATCTACAGTAGATTTTATAATTTTATTCTGAGAATTGATGTTTAAGGGAGAAGGATTTGGAAATAATCAACAGGCCAGATATGATTTGAACTGTATGTGCACTGGGTAAATGTTTGGCTGAGGAAGGTGGTAAATTAATAACTTATCCTTTAGTAGATAAGTACTTTATCATTACCCACCCATCCTTGGTAAAAGGAGAGGCATTTGATAGCCTTGTTCCTTTCTGTGGCCCCTTGATTGAAATATTTTTTGATACATAGGTGTAATGACTTTTGCATAGTCAGTGGTTCTAAAAAGGCAAATATCTAACAAAGTGGCAACATATTGAGTGGACAGGACTGTGGTTTCTAGAATCAGATGACATGGGTTGAAATTCTCATGGCACTACTTCCCAGTTATTTGACTCTCCATAAATTATTTCAACTTTCTGTGCCTTAGTTTCTTTAATTATTAAATGAGGTGTGTGGAGATTGTTATGAAGATTAAATGATGACTTCTGTCTTCAGGTTGCTTTGGTTCAAATTCCTGTAGTACTGTTTATTTTATTTTGATTTTGGAAGAGTGACTTAGTGTCTGTGTCTCAGCTTTTTTCTAATACATAAAATAGAGATATTAATAGAACATACCTATTGCTGTAAGGATTAAATGTGTAAGTTAATATAGAGTACTTAGACCAGTGTTTGGGACATATTCCATGCTCAATAGCTATTAGCTATTATTATTAATACAAACACATGAAGAGACCATACCCTGTGTGTATGTAGTATATGTATGAAAACATCTAGATATGTGTATGTATGTGTATATGTATAAATTGGAATTAAAATATTTATGTTAGGAAGAAAATTGACAGGAGAAAATGTAGAATTCCTAAGTTACATTGTGCATCACAATGTTTCTATGGAGAACTTATCCAGAGTACCCAGCAGTCAAGAGCCTCTATTTAAAAATGTCTAGGGCTTCCCTGGTGGCGCGGTGGTTGAGAGTCCGCCTGCCGATGCAGGGGACGCGGGTTCGTGCCCCGGTCCGGGAGGATCCCGCGTGGGCCCGTGAGCCATGGCCGCTGGGCCTGCGCGTCCGGAGCCTGTGCTCCGCGGCGGAGGAGGCCACAGCAGTGAGAGGCCCGCATACTGCAAAAAAAAAAAAAAAAAAAAAATGTCTAAATTCCTGAATCATTTAGTGACTATGCTTTAACTCTCTGAACCGTAAGCTGTAAATATGCCAGATCAGTTCTAAACTGGAGGTCTTAATGTTGACGTTTAATTGGTAGAATTGGTCATTTCAGACTCTGGTAGCCTGCAGATTTAGAGAAATGTTTTACATGGAGGAAAACATTTCTTCGTCTATATCTCAAAGGTAGATATGAAATTGTATTTTAAAAGATTAAATGGAGCCACAGAACAGGAGAGGTTTGCTATCAATCTACTGACACTTTACTCTTATACCTTAAAAAAGCAAAAGAAAACAAAACCAAAAACCCTTTATTCACCTTATTTTATGTGGTCCAGGGCCAACAGCTATGAAATATCAAGATGTTGTAAAAATGCAATATAATTTAATACTTTTTCTGGTGAAAACTATAAGATGAATGCATGACTATGTAGTAAATTAAATAAGAATGTAGAATTACTTAAATACTTTGGACTGTTCATCTTTAAAATTAGGATGTTTGGCTTGTAGATATGTTATGAAATTTAATAGGGTAATTATTGTAATATTAGGTTTTCATTGACAGTGGATAACATTTTATCTAGAGAGTCTTGAATTTGATAGACTGTATTTCTGGTAATAACAAAATGGTGCTAAAGTTTAGGACTGAGTTTTGAGGGTTTTTTTTTTCCCATTTGCCCATAATGTATTAGAACAAAATGAACATTGGGACAAGTAAATTTATTATTGCATTTAATCACAGGTAGAGTGTGGGTTTTTCATATTTTAAAAATTACACTTCTTATCTATATTGGGAAAATATGAATTCTTTGAGATGATGGCAGAAGCCCTTTCCAAATTCAGAGGGAAATAACATGGCATAATAATCTGTGAGCTTTAATAGTAGCAGCCCATTGCTGACAACTATCATAGACATGTATAAGGCCATGAGAATATTACTGAAATTCCCTGGAAATCAGCTATCATAATATTTGTGTTAGCCATTGTTAGAACTAGCAATTAGGTAGTATGTATATATATATACAACGCAGCAATTTCTTGGATATGGGAGTAGTCTACAACATATATAAATTATCATAATTATTAACACTGGACTGGCCCAAACAATTCTTTTATTTCTCCCTTTATATCTCCTGTCTTTTCACACTATAGCATGACATATGGCGTATATTTATGCTATAAATTAAAATGAAGTATGAGCTTTTGAGATTTATATTACATGTTGAAATAGTGGTTAAAATATTTGGGTTCTGAAGATCAGACATAGGGCATTGCTTCTGTAAGAGATTATTAAGAAAAATATATAATTACAATGAAAAACTCCTTAGGTGACATCTGAGAGTCTCAAATTTAATGTGAATTTTTTTTAATATCCTCGTGACTGTTTCTTGATTCTAGATATAACCGAATCATTCTCTATTTTTCCATGTGAAAACGTATGATGCTTACCTTGGAGCTTGTTTGGATAAATGCATTACATGTACTTAAGTATTTTATAACGCTATCTAACTGGAGTATGCTCTATGTCATATTTGTAAAAAAGTGAAAATAATCTTTGAATTAATGGACTAAGAAAAAACATACTGCATAATTCTCTATTGCTGGGGGCAAAAATCAAGGTGTCAACAAGTTGGTTTCTTCTGGAAGCTTCAGGGAAGAATCTGTTCCTTGTGTTTTCCAGCTTCTTGAGCCTACCAGCTGTCCTTGGCTTATGACTGTATGACTGTAATCTCTACTTCTGTCAGCACATTGCCACCTTCTTTATCTGACTTTCTACATCCCTCTTACAAGGATCCTTGTGATTACATTGGGCCCTCCCACATTATCCAGAATATTCTCCCTACCATAAAATCCTCAAGTTAGTCCCATCTTCAAAATCTCTTTTGTCATTAAAGTAATATTCACAGATTTCAGAGACTAAGATACAGACATCTTTAGGGAGGAGTAGACATTATTCAGCCTGCCAAAATCTGCCTTCTGGCCCCTAAAGATTCATATCCATCCACATGCAAAATACATTCAACCCATCCCAACATTTCCAAAAGTCTCAACCCATTACAGCATCAACACAAAGTCCAAAATCTCATCTAAATATCATCAATTCAAAAGACCAAAACATCACCATCTAAATCACCTAACTCAAGTGTAATTGAGCCTCTATATGATTCATCCTAGGGCAAAATTCCTCTCCATCAGTGGACCTGTGAAACTATAAAACAAGTTATCTGCTCCATAAATACAATTGTGTCATGGAAATAAGATACAAGTTGTAGACATTGCTATTAAAAAGGAGAGAAAATGAAAGGGGGACAAAAATCTCACTGGTCCTAAGCAGATTTAGAAGTGCAAGTAAGCAATCTCCACTAGGTTTCAAGACTGGGGAATAATGCTCTGTGGCTTTTGCCTCCACCATCTGGACCCACAGTTCTGCTCTGGGTCATTCTTCCTTTTTCTTGAAAGGATAGTATATGTTTGTAGCCATGTAGTTCTATCAACCTTTTTCCCGCCTTTATAATTTTGGGAGTCTAACAGCCTTCTTTCATGTGTGCTGCCTCGTCCCTTTTAGTTTATGCTGGTAGTGCTCCTGCTGATATAACATCAAGAACCTTATGGGTCTCCCATGTATGTCACAGGGATTCACTCCATTTAGACAAGAGGCTCCTCCCCAGATCTTTTAAAAATGGTCCCATCTCTTTTCCTGGCTTCTTCTGAGATGGCTGAGCTACTCGGCTAATCTCTTCAAAGCATCCTGTATGTGATTGAATACTCTGCAATTTTTATCCTTTCAAGGCACTAGCAAAGGATTGTTGAGTCACACCCTTGGCTTTCTATTCTAGAGCATACTTTACTGATAGTGAATCTCCTAATTTTGCATCTTTTGAAATCAGGATAAGCTGATAATTTTCTAAATCATCAAGAAGTAGTTCCATTTTCCTGAACAGTTCTTTTCTCAATTTGTCTTTTGTATTTATTATTTTTTTTACATTTTGCTATAAGCAGAAAGAAGAAACCAGGCACACCTTTAATATTTTGCTTGAAAATCTCTTCAGCTAAATAATTCATTGCTTATAAGTTCTATTTCCATGTAACTGTAGGGAACAGTACAGCTCAGCTTCCTTCCACGATATAGCAAGGATCTCCTTTCTTCCAGTTTCAATAATGTGTTTCTCATTTCCTTCTGAGCTCTCACCAGAAACACACTTAACATCCGTATTTCTACCAACTGTTTATTTCAGACAATTTAGACATTTGCTAATATAATGTAAGTTTTCTCTACCATGTTCCTCACTTCTTTCTGAGCCCACATCTTCAGCTCCTTTAACATTCACATTTCTACTAACAGTCTGTTCAAGGATATCAAGGCTTATTCTCTCATGTTCCTCAAAATTCTTCCAGACTCTGTCCATTACCCATTTCTAAAGCTACCTCCACATTTTAGTTATTTATTACAGCAGAATCCCACTTCCAGGTACAAAAATCTTTATTCATTCCCTGTTGTTGGGAGCTAAACTCCAGGTATCAGCAGAGCTAGTTCCTCTTGGATGCTCCAGGGGAAAACATTTACCCTCTCTTTCCAGCCTCTACCATCTGCTGGTGTTCTTGGGTTTGTGTCCATATCCCATATGCAGAGTGAAAAGACAAGCAAAACTTCCTATCCACACGTACACAAGACATAATTCTAAGTAGATAGTATGCACGAAAACACTGGATCTGATTGCTTAAAAAAAAAAGGCACTGTAAAATCAAGTTGATCATTATTCTCATAATATATCTTAAATGAGAAGAGATTTCCAGATTTAAAAAAAAAAACTCATGGGAATTCATATTTAAAACAGTTTAACATTGTCCTAAGGCACAGATAAACAGTCCTTCTGTTACATGTCCCATTAAATATATTTTCCAATCAAGTAAGTTATGTAAGAAAATGCTCCCAATCCCCCAAATCACAGGACAAATTGTGTTCAGTTATGCTTACCATTTTAAAAGGACACATGTACTTGAAAAGCTTCCTAATCAGTCTTTCTCTAACTTCAGCACTGAGCCTGGTTATGTGAAGATGGAAGGTAAGTTTGGCATTTGTTCAGCAGAGATATGGTTTGTGAAAGGGAAAATTACCAGACCTTTACCCAAATAGAACTATATTAATGGGATATTAAGTAATTTTCTCATACTTCACTTATTTTCTGAATGTCAGGTCAGTTGTTACTATTACACATCAACAGGGTAATTATAAGGCCAATTGCTTAGTGCTCTCCTAGAATCCTTCTTTGCCATCTACTTTTGATTTTCCTGAAATTCTCATCTCTGATTTTTCTAACACTGTGTTTGTAACAGATTTAATAGGGCTTATAAGCAATGCTAGTTGATGAAACTGGGACTAAGAAGATTACAGATACTGTTGCTTTTTAACTCTCATCTCAACCCAGTCTTTCTCCATTCTGGTTCATTGCCATCTATGTCTTTTCAGGACATTATATCCCCAAAGCTGAAGGAGGAGCACCCACTGCAGTCAAGACACCAGCTTGAATACACACATACTTTTATCCCCTTTACTTCACTCTGATTTTTACCTCTCTCTACTTTTGCTTTTGAATTCTTGCTGCCTCTAAACCTGAAAAGAAGTAACTAGGTTACAGAGCAGACATCGAGAGCACAAAGACAGTGATGTCAAAGAGATGTTGTTAATCCTCCACACAGCCTGACTGTGCTGAGGACATTTCTCATTATATAGTTGAAAACTGGAAATATCTATGACTTTATTAGGACTCTTCTTTCCCAAATTCTATTGAACTGAAGAAGAGTAAGGAAGCTTAAAAATGGTAGGATTTGGAAGATCATTTAATCCTCTACTTTTGTAGACGAGGAAATCCAGAGGAATTCAGGGACTTGCCCAAGATAGTGCCAGGATTGGAATATGAGCTTAATGACTCAGTTGAGTATTCTTTCTGCCACACTTTACATCCTCAGTCAAATGAAGAATAAAATCAACTTTGTTCTGACACTGTACCTTGCTGTCTTAGATGATTTTATTCCTAAATCTTACCTTCAGGAAATCCAAATGTCACATATATCAAAATTATTTAGTAACATATCTTAATGCTCTAATAAAATATACATAAAGTAGTAGGATAAAATTAAGGAAATAGTAAATGTAAAATTATAAATTATTCTAGTTTTTTCTTCTACGTGATCTAGAAAACTCTAGGGTTGATTTGTTATTGTTAGCCAGGTCTCAAGACTGTATTAAACTCTCTGAGAACTGTTGATTTTGCATTTTTTTACTTTGCCAAGAAAATCACACATTTAAACAATGTTATTTTTAAGATTATGAAAGTTTACCCTTGCCTTAGATGACTTTGGGTTTGCGGCAAAATGCAGTGCATCATATTCTTACAGTTAAACTTGGTATTTAAATACTTGAATAAAAAGTACATTAGACAAAAACACCATCCCAGTCTTCCCAAACAACAAGATTACAGTTTTAATTTATTTAATAAATATTTGTTAGTTACTGCTACACACATTTCTTTCATGAACAATTAGGTGAGTTGATAACACCGTAGATGTCAGTTGAATCCTTAACACTCCCCAGAAATCTTGCAACTTTTCTTTATTGAGTTCTCACTCATTCTTTGCAAATAGTGTTTCTTAGCTTCTCTCCCATCCTCAAATTGCAAACTGTCACTTCTTATCCCTCTATTTTTATGCATGTGCCTCATATTTCCAATTAATCATAGTCTTAACATGAAAATTATTTTCCTGAATGTGTCCTCATCTTCCTCCTATCTTATGTTACAATGGAAGAAATATCAATGACTAATTTTGCATTGAGTTCTTCCTATGTTCTCGGAGACTTTACTTTGCTCTCTCCTTTATCCTCTTTATTTACTGGACTTTCAATGTCTATCTCAGGACAAGTCACTCCCATTATCATCTACATGTATTCTAGTTTCTTCCATTTAAAAAATAATAAAGCAATTTCTTTCTTGCCCTCACAAGTTCTTCAGCTACCTGTAATGTTCCCATCTCTTTCATATTCCAGCTTAAAGTGTTTGCTATGAGCATGGTCTCTACCTGAATCAGATTCACCATTCCTAAAGTTTAAAATATTGTGAAATATTTCAAACAACATGAAAAACAGAACAATATAACCCATAGCCATGGACCACCTCCCCCCAGATTTGATTAATGTAGTTTTTTTTCGTTTTTGTGAGGGTTCTTTTGGCTATATTTGCTTTGGATCTTTTTTTCAAAGAAATAGTATATTATGGATACAAGTAAATCACACCTCATTTAATTCCCACTCCTTTTTTCCAAAGGTTGACTATTGAATTAGGTATGTACCATTTCCACTCTAATTTCTATACATTATAATTTTTATACTTTTCCTTAAATTATACATGGTATTTATGTATTTTATATGTACATAAATCATCCAAGTATTAATATACTTTTGTATTTTAACATGTAGAGGTCTAGTTCATTTGTTATCTTTAATATAGTGTTCCACAGCATGAATATAGCAAAATTTATTTACCAATTCTCATACTGATGAACATTTAGGTTGTCCAGTTTTTATATAATCATGTAAGACACTCATATGATAATCATGCTTATCTATATTTCTTTGCTTGTATGAAATTGTTTCATTAGAAGGGAAATTGATGGCCAAGGATACAGTGTCTTCAATTTACTAGGGGTAGTCAAATTGTTTTCAATGCGATTGAACCAATTTATACTCCCATCAGCAGTACATGGATGTTCTCTTTTTCTCCACATTCTTATCAACTCTTGTTTTAATCAAATTTTTAGATTTGTTGCTTATTGAAGGGTATAAAATGGTCCTTGCCTTTGTTATTTATTAGCGCATGGCAAATTGCCCCAAAATGTAATAGCTTAAAACAGTAAACATTTATCTTATAGTTTCTGAGTCATGAATGCAGCCTTGTCTGGGTATCTCTGCCTCAAGTTCTTTCACGGGTGGCAATTAAGTATTAGCTGGGGCTGTGTTTTTATATAAAGGCTTCATTGGGGAAGATCGACTTTCTAACCTTATGGCTGTTAACAGGGGTTAGTTCTTTCTGTGCTGTTATATTGAGGATCAGACACAATGATCCTCATTGGCTATTGGATAGAGACCGCCCTCAGTTCTTTGCCACATGTGCCTTTGTATAGGGCAGCTGACAGTATGGAAACTAGTTTCACTCAAAGCAAGGAAGAGATTTAGAGAACATAAGCATGAGGGAAGGCAGTCTTTTTGTAACTTTATCTCAGAAAGAGACATCTCATCACTTTTTTTCATGTTTTACTAATTAGTAGCAAGTCACTAGGTCAAGCTTGCACTTAAGGGAAGGAGATTATACAAGGGCATGAACACCAGGAGGCAACAAATGTCATCGAAGGTCATTTTAGAGGCTGCCTATCATAGTATTTCATTGTCACATTTTCCCGATTATTAGTTGTACACCTTTTCATGTTTTAGCCATTAAGGTTTCTGTTTTGTGAACTGTTCTTATTCTCATTTTTCAGTTCAATTATGTCTGTTTGCTATTCTCTTAATATGTAGATATTATGTGTATATTCTGGATGCTAATCTTGGTTAGGCTTATGAGCTGGAACCCACTAACTCTTCAGCCTGCTTTACTTTGATATCCTTTCCCACCCATTTCCCCAAACCCCATTATCAAAACCACCTTTGTAGAGTCGTCATTGGTTTTTTCATATTGTTAAATTCAATGGATGCTTCTCAGCTCCCATCTTAATTGACTTGTTGGGAGCATTCAATACAGATGAGTAGTTTCATTCATTTATCTTAAAAATATTTTTTGAATCTCAACTTTATGTCAGGTATACTATTTGTTCTCTACTTTCATGACACTATCGTATATTAGTTTTTCACCTTCCACTATGGCTGTTATTTGTCAGACTTTTTTGCCAGTTTTTCTACCTCTACTTGACCTCAAAATGTTTGAATTTATTGCTATTATTCCTGATATTCTCTCCCTGGTGATCTTATTCAGTCCTATAGACTTACGTTTATCATTATGCTAACAATCCTCAAGTTTATATCTCTAGAACCACACCACCAATCTCCTACATAATGTACTCACTTGGATGGCTCACAGGCCTCTCAAACTTAATAGGCTTAAGTTTGAAATTTTGATCATCCCTGTTCCTTGGTTGCATCACACATTTCACTCAGGTGGTGATACCAGAAAACCAGAAATTATAATACCTCCTTGTTTCTATAAACAGGAAGTCCTGTGTATTCTACCAACTCAAACCTCTTCTCTTCACCCAGACCCCCCATCTCTACAGCTCTCACCTTATCCAAGCTACTTTGCTCTCTCCCCAGGGCTTGAGGAGGTCTCCCATTTTCATTGTGCTTATGTTACCCACATTTTTTTTGTTAACATAAAATTCATAGCAGGCTTTTTTTTAATGTAAAAATAATGGCATATCTTCTCTGTAATAACTTTCTAAAGGACTGATTATCCAGCAAGATTCTCAGTCCTCAGTGAGAGACCTCACTGATAGACAGTATACATAGTGCTCAACCTAGCTTTCCTGTCATTTTCACACTCAGTTTCCCCTCACTCTGTTGCTCTAATCATACTGGGTTTCTCTTTTTATAAATTGAAGTATAATTGACTTAAAATATTATGTTAGTTTCAGGTGTACAGCCTAGTAATTTAATATTTTTATAGATTAAACTCCATACAAAGTTATTATAAAATATTGACTATATTTCCTGTGCTGTTTATGAAATCCTTGTAACTTATTTATTTTATACCTAGTAGTTTGTACCTCTTAATCCTCTTCACCTATTTCACTCCTCCCTGCACCCCTCTCCCCCTGGTAACCGTTAGTTTGTTCTCTATAAATGCAAGTCTGTTTCTATTTTATAATTCCTTTGTTTTATTTTCTTAGATTCCACATATAAGTGAAAAACAACAGTATTTGTTTTTCTCTGACTTATTTCACTAAGCATTATACCCTCCAAGTCTATCCATGTTGTGGCAAATGGACAAAATTTCATTCTTTTTTTATGAATGAATACATTCATATGTCACATTTCTTTATCCATTTATCCATTCATGAACACTTAAGTTGCTTCCATATATTGACTATTGTAAATAATACTGCTATAATATTGGGGTGCATATATATTTTCAAATTAGTGTTTTTGTTTTCTTCTGATAACTTCTCAGTAATGCAATTGCTGGATGATATGGTGGTTCTTTTTTTTTTTTTTTTTTTTTTTTGAGAACATTCCAAATTGTTTTCCACAGCAGCTGTACTATGTTCCCACCAACAGTGCACGAGGGTTCCCTTTTCTCTACATTCTCACCAGTACTTACTATTTTGTCTTTTTTTTTTTTTTTTTTTTGTGGTATGCGGGCCTCTCATGCTGTGGCCTCTCCCGTTGCGGAGCACAGGCTCCGGACGCGCAGGCCTAGCGGCCATGGCTCACGGGCTTAGTTGCTCCGCGGCATGTGGGATCTTCCCGGACCAGGGCACGAACCCGTGACCCCTGCATCGGCAGGCGGATTCTCAACCACTGCGCCACCAGGGAAGCCCACTATTTTGTCTTTTTGATGATAGCCATTCTGACAGGTAGGAGGTGTTATCTCATTGTGGTTTGGATTTTTATTTCCCTGATGATTAATGATGTCAAGCATCTCTTCATGTTTCTCTCTTCTTCTGTCAAATTGCAAACTACTTTCAGGAGCAAATTTTTTGAACTTGCAGTTTTTATGCATGAAGAAATCTTCTCCCACTTTGTCTGCCTAACTTGTACTCATTCTTCAGATTTCAGTTGAAATGTCACTTCTTTGAAAAATTATTCCTTGCCCTCCAGCCTAGATGAAATGTTCTAGTGTCTATTTCATGGTGTTAGTTCTCCTTCATAACTTTTATCACAATTTCAATTACCCAGTGATTACAGTTATTTTTTGTAGTTGTTAAAGTCAGCTTTATCCATAGGCTATGGTTATATAAAAGTCAGACATATCTGTAGTAGTTTCACACTTCTAAATTCTAGAATATTGCCTGGCCCATAGTTGGCACTTAATATTTGTTCAATGGATTGCTGAATCTACTGCTAGTTCTAGTTCTAGAGGAGCTTTTAACCACATTGGTACAAAATTAGAGAAATACAAAATTGAAAAGTAAAATGTGAGCCATGGTCATTAAGAGTACTCTGAGGGAAACTTTCATAACCTCGCTAGCAATTAATTTCCCCATTTTTAAATGAAGGCTTTAACCTAGATCAAGTCTAAGATTATTTTTACCTGTAAAATTAAACAATTCTAACTGCTGGCTCAGGAATAAAGAGAAATAAATGTGCTCCCAAATAGTCAAGGAGAACTTCATGAAGAAGCTTTGTTTTTTGTTGTTGTTGTTGTTGTTTTGTTTTGTTTTTGCGGTACGCGGGCCTCTCACTGTTGTGGCCTCTCACTGCTGTGACCTCTCCTGTTGCGGAGCACAGGCTCCGGATGCGCAGGCTCAGCAGCCATGGCTCACAGGCCCAGCCGCTCCGCAGCATGCGGGATCTTCCTGAACCGGGGCACGGACCCGTGTCCCCTGCATTGGCAGGCGGACTCTCAACCACTACGCCACCAGGGAAGCCCATGAAGAAGCTTTTAATGATAAAAGCTGTAAAAGATGGGGAGGAAGTAGAAATCAACATAGGTATTCTGAGATAGTGAGATGGACCAGCTGCCTGGAGTAAAGGACTATTTTGGGTATTAGTGGGAAACATTATTTGCATGGAGCCACTCTCTGAGGTATCTAAAAATGAGGACAAGGGTTTGGAATTTGAGTAACCACAAGACATTGTGGGATTTTGAACAGTGGTGCAATATATCATTGCATTATTTTAAAAATAATTTCTACTCAATTCAGTAAACATGTATTGATTTTTGGCTACATGCTGGGAACTCCTAGGCACCAGGGTTACAGACATGAATGAGACATGGCCCTGGCCTCTGTGTACCCCAAAGTAGTTGGATGACAGTCTTAAAAGTGAATAATATTATATCACCAAAAAGAATGTTTAAAAAGGATATGCATAACTAAAATATGAACTATAATATGTTCATAAGCGTTTCATAACAAAAGGCAGGGTTGTATGGCAGAAAGTTCATGTTACATGTCCGTATTCTTTGAAGAAGTAAGACCACTTCTATGAATCCAGGCATTTTGGCAAGATGTAGGTGTATTTTTCAGATCACGTATGACTGTGTAACTTTATCTCTTTACATCACCTCTCCAAATCTATTTCTTCCTGTGTAAAACAATAATAAAAGATTGAAAGTATCAGAGCATAAATATTACAAATGTTGGAGAACAGATCAATATACAAATGGAATCTGAGTGTACAATTTAAGTGAATCAGTGAGGAAATGATGCAAAATTTAATTTTAAAAAAAGTGTAATGGCAATTGCTTCCCCATTTTGGAAAAAATAGATCTCTAACTTCTGCTAAGACAAATATGTATATATCTCTGTTGAATTTAAAATGGTTGAAAGCTAATATTTGAGTATTTAATCCACATCAGGCATTTTCAAGCATATCATGTGTATTAACTCATATAATATTTGAAAGATCCCTATAAGATATGTACCATCATTAGCCCCATATTAAACACGAAGAACTGAGACATTAACAGGTTCAGTAACTTGCCCAGGGTAACCCAGCTCACTATGATTTGAACTCAAGCGCTCTGGAACCTGAACATGACTATTTTTTCATTTTTATGTATTTATTTTTATTGAAGTACAGTTGAATTGCAATGTTGTTAATTACTGCTGTACAGCAAGGTGACTCGGTTATACATATATATACACATTATTTTTCATATTTTCCATTATGGTTTATAGTTCTCTGCTATACAGTAGGACTTTATTGTTTATCCATTCTATATATACCAGTTTGCATCTGCTAATCCCAAACTCCCAATCCATCACTTTCCCACCACCCTCCCCCTTGGCAACCACCAGTCTATTCTCTATGTTCATGTTTCTGTTTCATAGGTTGGTTCATTTGTGTCATATTTTAGATTCCACATGCAAGTGATACCATATGGTATTTGTCTTTCTCTTTCTGACTTACTTCACTTACTATGATAATCTCTAGTTGCATCCATTTTGCAAATGGCATTTTTTTTGTTATGGCTGAGTAGTATCCCATCATATATATGTACCATATCTTCTTCATCCATTCATCTGTCAATGGGCATTTAGGTTGTTTCCATGTCTTGGCTATTGTGAACAGTGCTGCTGTGAACATTGGGGTACATGTATCTTCTTGAATTATAGTTTTGTTTGGATATATGCCCACAAGTGGTATTGCTGGATCATATGGTAGCTCTATTTTTGGTTTTTAGAGGAACCTCCATATTGTTTTCCATAATGGTTGCACCAAGTTATGTTCCCACCAACAGTGTAGCAGGGTTCCCTTTTCTCCACACCCTCTCTAGCATTTGTTATTTGTAGACTTTTAAATGGTCATTCTGACCTGTATGAGGTGGTACCTCATTGTAGTTTTGATTTGCATTTCTCTAATGTTAGCGATGTTGAGCATCTTTTCATGTGCCTATTGGCCATCCATATTTCTTCCTTAGAAGTCTCTTTAGGTCTTCTGACCATTTTTTGATTGGGTTGTGTTTTTTGTTGTTGAGTTGTATGAGCTGTTTGTATATTTTGGAAATTAAGCCTTTCCAGTTGCATCATTTGCAAGTATTTTCTCCCATTCTGTACGTTGTCTTTTTTGTTTTGTTTATTGCTTCCTTTGCTGTGCAAAAGCTTGTAAGTTTGATTACGCCCCATTTGTTTATTTTTGTTTATATTTCTGTTGCCTTGGGAGACTGACCTAAGAAAATACCTGTACAAGTTATGACCATGACTTCTTAATACTATGTTCTATACCCTCTATAAAGATTGAATTAAAAGTCTATAAATGTTGGATTAAAGGTATAACATCAGGAACAACCTATGAATTTGTTTTTATAACTTTGTGGATAAAAATCACCTTAAAGCAAGCACAAAGCCACAAATGTGATTTCAGAAAATTTTCAATAAGCATTTTACTGTGCATGATGCTTAAAACATAATAAAAAAGGAAATATTTGCAGTGCATATAGTAGGCATTATGCTAATATATGAAGAGTTTCCACAAATCAATAAGAACACAAATCTGAATAAGAAAAAATAGTAAAAGGGCAAAGATAAGAACAGCAATTAACAGAAAAATTAAAAAGTACCAAATCACTTTCAAATGCATGCTCAAATGCACAAGTGAGTTAAAATGCAAATCAAAACAAGAAAGATACAACAAATACAAAATGTTAACAGTATTCTGTGTTGTTGAGGGCACTAACGTACATTACTGGTGTGTTTATAAATGGTTCCATGCTTTCAGGAGTGTGATTTCTAATATCTATCGAAATGTTGAATGTGTGTTTCCTTTGATAAAGCAAATTATTTTCTGGAAATCTGCCCAGTACAGTTTAGTGGTTAAGGACTTTGGTTTCAGAAAACTCTGAATTCAGTTTCCTACTATACCATTATTATATGTGTGCCCTTTAAGAAATTCCTCACTTTCAGAGGCCTCATATTACTCATTTGGAAACAAGATAAAAAGAGCAAAATTGCCTCACAGGGTTGTTCTGTAGATTAAATGAAATCGTGCCTGTAAAGAAATTAACACATTTTAGGAGTTAATAAATGTTAAATATTATTATTAATTATACTGTATCTCAAGTGTGAAGGGATAGCTTTATAATAATGTTTATTGTGTTATCAAAATAATAATTTCTATTAATAGTATTTAATGTAGTCTTAGAATCACTGCACTTACCTTTGTAAAACGGTGGAGGATAGGGCTTTTCTGGTGGTGCAGTGGTTGAGAGTCTGCCTGCCGATGCGGGGGACACGGGTTCGTGCCCCGGTCCGGGAAGTTCCCACATGCCTCGGAGCGGCTGGGCCCGTGAGCCATGGCCGCTGAGCCTGCGCGTCCGGAGCCTGTGCTCCGCAACGGGAGAGGCCACAAAAGTGAGAGGCCCGCTTACTGCAAAACAAAAAAAAACAAAAAAAAAACCCCAAAACTGTAGAGAATAAATTGATCCTCAGACAGGAGATGGGTAAATGTTGCTCTGAGTAAAGTAACATATATAGTAGGTACAGATTCAGAAAATGTATAGCCGTCAATGGACAAGCCTTAAAATGATTAAGTAGAGATCAACATAAATTTATAAAGAAAAAGTCAACTCCTCTCTCTACATGAGGGAAGTGCTGGGTTGTCATTTTAAAACACCTTCGTTTTTATTTCAGGAAAACGTAAGAATTTCCCCTTTCTGTGGGTAACACTGTGAAATATGACTGGGCAATAGGGTGCTAGGAGACTTGGATCTATTACTAACAATAGAAATGATGGGATTTAAACACAGGACGGTTCAGATATTAACCTGAATGAGATGTGTCTAGTGGACTGACTGATGGTTCTGCTAACGGAGGTATCCTGTTTAACATTTTTATCAGGAGAGTTATTAGAGGTGCAATTCATAAATTTGCAGATCTCAGAACTGCATAGATTGACTTATGTAGATGATCGAATCAAATTGAAGTGATCTAAGGAATGTAAGGTACTATGTTAGAATCAGCAAGATACTACTTAATAAAGAGAAATGTAAAAGTTCAAAATGTCAATTGCACAATTACAGAAGTTCATATGACAAACTTATGTACGAAAAACATGGTCCCAAATAATGAGGCAAATGTTACATACGCTTACATTGTTTGACCAGCTTGCCATTTTTTCAGTGTTCAGATTATTGTATTCCATTTTGGGAACCACATTTTAAGAGAAACCACGACATACTGAAATATGTTACAGATTTAAGAGTTGAAGGAACTAGGAATGTTTTCCCTGGTGAAAGGAAATAGAGGGGAGATGTGCTAGGTCTACTCAAACATCTGAAGGGTTTTCTTGCAGAATAAGGAACAGAATTGAGATACCTAGTTTAGAGCACAGCTGAAAGCTGAGGGAAGGTGAAATTCATTTTAGAACAGATCTTTCTCACAATTAGATAGGTTGAACATTGCAGTAAGCTTTTTTAGTGGTAAAACCCTCATAGTTGGAAGTACTTAAGTAGACAGTAGGAAAACCTTCAGGGTTGTGGATGAGGCTTTGTTTATAAGGGAAAGTTGGATTAAAATATTTCTGATTTCTTTTGTGAAAGAAGCCTGGTAAAGTGAAGAGAATACTAATCTTGAAGTCAGAAGACTTCCAGATCAAACTTAGTCTACCATCACCCATGTTTGAAGGAAATTTAACTTACAGGAATGTGCAAGATTGTTTTTAGGGTAGGAAAAAGTCAGTTCACGATACCCAAAATGAGACTTGTACGGTAACTCTGCAAAAACAGGTTTGCAGTAGAGTGGCATATTGGGACTCTTCTCAACTCTTTCTCAGGTGAGAAAGGGAATTTGAGACAGGAATCCTTCTTGATATACACAACTTCTTCCATTGTTTTATCTCCAGCTATATTAGTTATAAATCCTATTCACCCCCATCAGCTATGCCTTATTTTGTAGTTCTTTAATATCGTAGAAGCAAAGGGCTGAAAAAGTCCTTGTGGTTCAGCCTACTTTCATTTCAGTCGTCATGTGTCCTATTTTTATGCATTTTCCCCTAGTTAATACACTTGCTAAGCTTTCTCAGGAGGGTACTTTGCTGGCCTCTGGGATTCAGAAAAAATAGAATTGATATACTTAACTCTAGATGGTTTTACAAACCAAAGTACCTGAATTGAGGTACAGAAAACTTTTCATGAGACCCAGGCATTATTATTTCAGTCCTTGAAGCACAAAGGATGTTCTTCCATTTGATTTTGTAAACTCTGTTTCGGGAACGGGCTCAGTGGACTAGAAATAACATCATGGAACTCGTGACATTTCAACCCTAGCACCTCCATGCATCTCATGATGACCTCCCTTCCCTTCCCTTTGTGTGTCCGCAAACCGTTAGTACCTTTAAGTTCTCTCACTGTCAGAAATCTTCCTGAGTGTTTACTGTGATGAGGAGTGGAATTTTTTTTTTTTTTTTCAGCCGCAGCTGGTCTCTTTTCTTTCCTCAAAGAATCCTTATTTACTGTTACCTAGTTTTACATAGTAGAAGCTGCCTCAGACCCTGAAATACACGGAGTCTTGAAAATTGAGAGTTGATGACAATCTTAATATTTTCTGAAAGCCCTCTGTCACCTTCCAGATGAGATTAGATTCTAGTTCATTATATGTTGTCACCCTCTGCTTTTATTTTTTTAGCATTTAATCACAACTAGATTTCATTAGCTGTTTATCAGTATAATTTTTAATATCTGCCCCTCTGCAAAGAATGAGTGTTACAGTGTCTGCCTCCATGGATCTGTCTGGTTCAGTGCTACAATTTCAAGATGCCTACCAGTGCCTGGGACACAAGAGATATAGGAGATTCTCAATGATTATTTACTGAATAAATAGAATTTTGTTTATGAAAAAAGAATTTGTTGGGTGGGATAAGAAAGGACTTGAACATTTAATGATAACATTCACTTAAATACATGTATGTATATACTATATATAATATTACCTATTGTATATATTGCCTATTTTATGCCAGGTAATATACTAGATTCTAGGAATACAAAATTAAGTCTTTGTTTTCACCAACTCAGAATGATGGCTTAAGGTCAGGATTGTATCAGAAAGAATCCTAGAAGAACACAATGTATAGATGTGAATTAGTTTTTAATTATATTACACCAGAAGTGCCTTATTGTCCTTTCTCCTTCCACCCACATTCAGCTTCCCCCTCCTCTGCATATTTAACCACTGACAGGTATGAGTAATCCCTAGCCATCTTGCCTTGAATAGGGCTCACTTGAGGCTTAACATATTTCCGAGCTCCTCAGTGCAATCAGGCTGACATCCCCCTCTGCAGGGCTTTGCCTGAGAGCCATTCTTTCTTGGCCTGCTTCCCTTCCCCACTCAGCCTCTTTCACTTCCTTACCAGTCTCCCAAGAGAGGTCTTCCTCAAATACTTGCACATACATCCTCATCTCATGATCAGCTTCTGGTGAACCTGAAAACGTTTTTCCTCCTATTTACAGTAATTTGATTATCTTATACTCGGTTCTTCTCAGTAGCAATTATCAATAAAATCATTACCTCTCAAGGATTATTTTAATTCAAGAACTAGATGTTTCTTCAAAATTCTTACCTCACTAATTGATATATAGTCCTATTAAATCCTGAGTATTTCTATATGGCACTAGTCTGCACAAAATTAGTAGAAAAGAGTCTATCAGCATTCATCTTCTTAGATAAGAGGTCTCAGATATTACTGGGAATAAAGTCTAAACTAACCACAGCAGCACATGATAGTATTACATGGTTAGCCTTAGTCTAATTGGAATACATTTGGGCAGTGGTAATGTTGAGAAATATGAGACTGTAGTGTTCTAGATAGTCCCAGTCATAGTTTAAAGCAGAGTCTGACATGTGAATCTATGACAGCAAGAGATGACCCACTGGGACTCAGTTGAGAAACTTCACACCTAATTTCAGTTGAGAACTAAGTGCCAAAGGTTCCAAGGCAAGAGTTTCCTTTTTGTTTGTTTTAAATTGGGGTATAGTTACGTTACAATGTAGTGTTTTTTCTGCTAAAAACTGGCTAAACTGGCTAAAACTTCCTAAACTACGTTGAATAATAGTGGTGAGAGTAGGCAACCTCGTCTTGTTCCTGATCTTAGTGGAAATGGTTCCAGTTTTTCACCATTGAGAATGAAGTTGGCTGTGGGTTTGTCATATATGGCCTTTATTATGTTGAGGTAAGTTCCCTCTATGCCTACTTTCTGGAGGGTTTTTATCATAAATGGGTGTTGAATTTTGTAAAAGCTTTTTCTGCATCTGTTGAGATGATCATATGGTTTTGATCCATCAATATGTTGATGTGGTTTATCACATTGATTTGCGTATATTGAAGAATCCTTGCATCCCTGGTATAAACCCCACTTGATCATGTTGTATAACCCTTTTAATGTGCTGTTGGATTCTGTTTGCTGTTTTGTTGAGGATTTTTGTATCTGTGTTCATCAGTGATATTGGCCTGTAGTTTTCGTTCTTTGTGACATATTTGTCTGGTTTTGGTATCAGGTGGCCTTTTAGAATGAGTTTGGGAGTGTTCCTCCCTCTGGTATATTTTGGAAGAGTTTGAGAAGGATAGGTGTTAGCTCTTTGCTAAATGTTTGATAGAATTCAGCTGTGAAGCCATCTGGTCCTGGGCTTTTTTTGTTGGAAGATTTTAAATCACAGTCTCAATTTCAGTGCTTGTGATTGGTCTGTTTGTATTTTCCATTTCTTCCTGGTTCAGTCTCAGAAGGTTGTGCTTTTCTAAAAATTTGTCCATTTCTTCCAGGTTGTCCATTTTATTGGCATATAGTTGCTTGTAGTAATCTCTAATAATCTTTTGTATTACTGCAGTGTCCGTTGGTACATCTCCTTTTTCATTTCTAATTCTATTGATTTGAGTCTTCTCCCTTTTTTTCTTGATGAGTCTAGCTAATTGTTTATCAACTTTGTTTTCCTTCTCAAAGAACCAGCTTTTAGTTTTAGTGAACTTTGCTGTTGTTTCCTTCATTTCTTTTAAAGTTATTTCTGATCTTTATGATTTCTTTCCTTCTGCTAACTTTGGGCTATTGTTCTTCTTTCTCTAATTGCTTTAGGTTTAATGTTAGGTTGTTTATTTGAGATGTTTCTTGTTTTTTTATTTTTTTAACAGCAGTTTCTTATTAGTTATTATAAACAAGTTATTATCTTGCTTCTTGAGGTAGGAATGTATTGCTTTGAACGTCCCTGTTGGAACTGCGTTTCCTGCATCCCCTAGGTTTTGGGTCGTTGTGTTTTCATTGTCATTTGTTCCTAGGTATTTTTTGATTTCCTCTTTGTTTTCTTCAGTGTTCTCTTGATTATTAAGTAATGTTTTGTTTAGCCTCCAGGTGTTTGTATTTTTTACAGATGTTTTTCCTGTAATTGATAGCTTGTCTCATAGCACTGTGGTTTTAAAAGATACTTGATATGATTTCAGTTTTCTTAAATTTACCAAAGCTTGATTTGTGACCCAAGATATGATCTATCCTGGAGAATGTTCCATGAGCACTTGAGAAGAAAGTGTATTCTGTTTTTTTTGGATGGAATGTACTACAAATGTCAATTAAGTCCACCTTGTTTAATGTATCATTTAAAGCTTGTGTTTTCTTATTTATTTTCATTTTGGATGATCTGTCCATTGGTGAGAGTGAGGTGTTAAAGCCCCCCTACTACGATTGTGTTACTGTCGATTTCCCCTTTTATGGCTGTTAGTATTTGCCTTATGTATTGAGGTGCTCCTATGTTGGGTGAATAAATATTTACAATAGTTATATCTTCTTTTTGGATTGATCCCTTGATCATTATGTAGTGTCCTTCTCTGTCTCTTGTAATAGTCTTTATTTTAAAGTCTATTTTGTCTGATATGAGAACTGCTACTCCAGCTTTCTTTTGATTTCCATTTACATGGAATATCTTTTCCCATCCCCTCACTTTCAGTCTGTATGTGTCCCTAGGTCTGAAGTGGATGTCTTGTAGACAGCATATATAGGGGTCTTGTTTTTATATCCATTCAGCCAGTCTATGTCTTTTGGTGGGAGCATTTAATCCATTTACATGTAAGGTAGTTATCGATATGGATATTCCTACCACCATTTTCTTAATTGTTTGGGTTTGTTATTGTAGGTCTTTTCCTTCTCTTGTGTTTCCTGCCTAGATAATTTCCTTTAGCATTTGTTGTAAAGCTGGTTTGGTGGTGCTGAATTCTCTTAACTTTTGCTTGTCAAGGTTTTAATTTCTCTGTCAAATCTGAATAAGATCCTTGCTGGGTAGAGTAATCTTGGTTGTAGGTTTTTCCTTTTCATCACTTTAAATATGTCCTGCCACTCCCTTCTGGCTTGCAGAGTTTCTGCTGAAAGATCAGCTGTTAACCTTATGGGGATTCCCTTGTAGGTTATTTGATGCTTTTCCCTTGCTGCTTTTAATATTTTTTCTTTGTATTCTGTTTTTGATAGTTTGATTAATATGTGGCTTGGCATGTTTCTCCTTGGGTTTATCCTGTATGGGACTCCCTGCACTTCATAAACATGACTATTTCCTTTCCCACATTAAGGAAGTTTTCAACTATAATTTCTTCAAATGTTTTCTCAAACCCTTGCTTTTTCTCTTCTTCTTCTGGGACCCCTATAATTCTAATGTTGGTGAGTTTACTATTGTCCCAGAGGTCTCTGAGACTGTCCTCAATTATTTTCATTCTTTTTCTTTATTCTGCTCTGCAGTAGTTATTTCCACTGTTTTATCTTCCAGGTCACTTATCCAGTTTTCTGCCTCAGTTATTCTGCTATTGATTCCTTCTAGAGAATTTTAAATTTCATTTATTGTGTTGTTCATCATTGTTTGCTCTTTAGTTCTTCTAGGTCCTTGTTAAACCTTTCTTGTATTTTCTCCATTCTATTTCCAAGATTTTGGATCATCTTTACTATCATTACTCTGAATTCTTTTTCAGGTAGACTGCCAATTTCCTCTTCATTTGTTTGGCCTGGTGGGTTTTCACCTTGCTCCTTCATCTGTTGTGTGTTTCTCTTTCTTTTCATTTTGCCTCACTTACTGTGTTTGGGGTCTCCTTTTTGCAGGTGGCAGGTTCCTAGTTCCTGTTGTTTTTGGTGTCTACCCCCAGTGGCTAAGGTTGGTTCAGTGGGTTTTGTAGGCTTCCTGGTGGAGGGGACTAGTGTCTGTGTTCTTGTGGATGAGGCTGGGTCTTGTCTTTTTGGTGGGCAGGTCCGTGTCCTGTGATGTGTTTTGGAGTGTCTGTGAACTTACTATGATTTTAGGCAGCCTCTCTGCTAATGGGTGGGGTTGTATTTTTGTCTTGCTAGTTGTTTGGCATGGGGTGTCCAGCAGTGTAGCTTGCTGGTCGTTGAGTGGAGCTGGGCCTTAGCATTGATATGCAGATCTCTGAGAGATCTTTCGCCATTTGATATTACGTGGAGCCAGGAGGTCTCTGGTGGACCAATCCTGAACTCGGCTCTCCCACCTCAGAGGCACTGGTGTGCCATCTGGCCCAAGCACCAAGACCCTGTCAGCCACACATCTCAGAAGCAAAGGGAGAAAAAAGAAAAAGAAAAAATAAAGTTATTAAAGTAAAAAATAATTATTATTAAAAATATAAAAATTCAAACGTAATTTAAAAAAGAAAAATAAAAGAGGAACCAAACCAAAAAACAAATCCACCAATAATAACAAGTGCTAAAAGCTATACTTAAAGAAAAATTTAAAAAAAAGTTCAGACAGAACTGTAGGACAAATGGTAAAAGGAAAGCTATACAGACAAAATCACACACCGAAGCATACACATACACACTCACTAAAAGAGAAAAAGGAAATATATATATCATTGTTCCTGATTCGTTGTCTATTCAGGTATTCCACCGATGCAGGGTACATCAAGTTGATTGTGGAGATTTAATCCGCTGCTCCTGAGGCTGCTGGGAAAGAGTTCCCTTTCCCTTCTTTGTTTGCGCAGCTCCCGGGGTTCAGCTTTGGATTTGGCCCCGCCTCTGCGTGTAGGTCGTCTGAGGGCGTCTGCTCTTCACTCAGACAGGACGGGGTTAAAGGAGCCGCTGATTCGGGGGCTCTGGCTCACTCAGGCAGGGGGGAGGGGAGGGGTATGGATGCTGTGGTGGCAGAGGCTGGCGTGACGTTGCACCAGCCTGGGGCGCCGTGTGTTCTCCCAGGGAAGTTGTCCCTGGATCCCGGGACCCTGGCAGTGGCAGGCTGCACAGGCTCCCAGGAGGGGTGGTGTGGAGAGTGACCTGTGCTCGCACACAGGCTTCTTGGTGGCGGCAGCAGCGGCCTTAGTGTCTCGTGCCCGTCTCTGGGGTCCGCGCTGATAGCTGCGGCTCGCGCCCGTCTCTGGAGCTCCTTTACAAGGCGCGCTTAATCCCTTCTCCTCGCGCACCAGGAAATAAAAGAGGGAAGAAAAGGCCTCTTGCCTCTTCGGCAGCTCCAGACTTCTCCCGGACTCCCTCCTGGCTAGCCGTGGGGCACTGGCCCCTTCAGGCTGTGTTCACGCCGCCAACCCCAGTCCTCCCTGGGATCCGACTGAAGCCGGAGCCTCGGCTCCCAGCCGCCACCCATCCCGGCGGGTAAGCAGACAAGCCTCTTGGTCTGGTGAGTGCTGGTCGGCACCGATACTCTGTGCGGGAATCTCTCCGCTTTACCCTCCTCACCCCTGTTGATACGCTCTCCTCCGTATCTCCGAAGCTTTCCCCTTCTGCCACCCGCAGTCTCTGCCCGAGAAGGGGCTTCCTAGTGTGTGGGAACCTTTCCTCCTTCGCAGCTCCCTCCCACTGGTGTAGGTCCTGTCCCTAATTTTTTTTTTTTTTTTTTTTTTTTTTGTGGTACGCAGGCCACTCACTGTTGTGGCCTCTCCCGTTGCGGAGCACAGGCTCCGGACGCGCAGGCTCAGCGGCCATGGCTCACGGGCCCAGCCGCTCCGTGGCATGTGGGATCCTCCCGGACCGGGGCACAAACCCGCGTCCCTTGTATCGGCAGGCGGACTCTCAACCACTGCGCCACCAGGGAAGCCCCGTCCCTATTCTTTTGTCTGTTTTTTCCTTTTTCTTTTGCCCTACCCAGGTACGTGGGGAGTTTCTTGCCTTTTGGGAGGTCTGAGGTCTTAGGCCAACCTTCAGTAGTTCTGTAGGAGTTGTTCCACATGTAGATGTATTTCTGATGTATCTGTGGGGCGTAAGGTGATTTCCGCGTCTTACTCTTCTGCCATCTTGAAGGTCTCCCACAAGCTGTACTTTTATTTAGAAGAAAATATTTATTGTTTCAATGTGTCTACAAAAGGCTTTGCTTTTTACCAGAGGAGTCCTGCTCTTCATCCAAAATGTAAAAGGCATACTAGTTTATCACACTGTTAGAAGAGATATGTAAATATTTAAAGGGCTATTTCTCATCCATCATCTCTGGCCCCTTCCCAACCACCACAATCTTCCCCCCCCACCCACAGCCTAGGTCAAGTGAAAATTATTTGAAGCCTTTGGTGTAAAGTTTTAGAAAATTCTTCCTGTAATCCAACTACCTAATTTTCTGCATTATAGAGAATTTGCATACATTAAAAAAAATCAAGTGTTCTCTTTTGTCATATGTACAGTAATTAATGTGAAGTTCAAAAATCATTTGCTCATTTATTGATTCAATAAGAAATATCCTGTGAGCACCTACTAGGTTCCTTGGACTGTGCTAGGTGGTGGGCTAAAATGATGAATTAGACACAATATTTGCTGTCAAGGAGCTCAAGTTTTAATGAAGAGGCTGACATGTCTAAAGGCAATACCAAGACTAAAGCAGAAAAAAGAAAAATGCGTGCAGACCACAGAGTTTTTAGTTTATCCATTGAATGCAGATATACTGTGGGTCTTTTTTTGTTAACTTCGCTTATTAATGTTACTTAACAGAAGAATTGCAATGAAAACGTTGCACTGTTTAAATCCCTGAATAAAAGTATTGGGAATATATTATGGAAGTAGCACTCTTAAAACAATTTCCCCGCTTTCATCTGGAAATTAGATCTCAGTTCTTAATGTGGAGTCTAGCCTGATTTTCAATGTGGAAATGGGTGCTTACAATAAAATGCAGTTGTTCTCACAGTGGCAGGAATAGAGTGATTTGAAGACCAAAAGATGGGAAAGCAATTTCTCTGCCTCGGGACTGGCTTCCCAGGGAAGGGGCTTGATCTGGGACTTGGGTTCAAGCCCTCTGCATCTGGGGACTTGATGCAGGATGTGCATGTAAAATCGTCATAAGTTAGAAGATGGGGCAAGGATATTCCAACAGCAGTGGAGTGCACAAAGAGAAGGGGGAATGGGCTTCTCTGGTGGCGCAGTGGTTGAGAGTCTGCCTGCCGATGCAAGGGACGCGGGTTTGTGCCCCGGTCCGGGAAGATCCCACATGCCGCGGAGCGGCTGGGCCCGTGAGCCATGGCCGCTGAGCCTGCGCGTCCAGAGCCTGTGCTCCGCAACGGGAGAGGCCACAACAGTGAGAGGCCCGCGTACCAAAAAATAAAAAAAAAAAGAGAGGGGGGAATGAAAGGGTGTCTGTATTCAGCAATGGTGAAACATGGAAGGCTGTTGGAGGTTAAGAATGTGTCTAAGTGACTCATTCTGTAAGTGGCATGAACCTTTTAGTCTGATTTATTGGATATGGGTGCCATGCTTCATAGTCATCATTTAAACCACATTCTGTGCTAGGTGGTTAATATATATATTATATATATGTATATAAAACATATATTATACATAAATATTGTGTGTGTATATATTTATATCATCTCTAATACTGTAAACACTTCAAGGTATGTTTTGTTTGCACCTTAATTTACATAAGGCAATGAAAGCTCAGCGAGGTAGCTCTTTCATCCATCCATCCGTTCATTCAACGAATATTTGCTGTATGCCTCCCATGTGCAGGTACTACATGGTGGTGTGAAAAGACAAGTATATTTCCTATCCTCACGGAGCTTAGACTCTACAGCAAAAAACCTTTATTAAATAATTTACTAAAATGTGAAGTGTGTAATGAAGAAGTAGAGATGTCTACAGGGAGAAAAAGGATCCAGAAGGCAGCAAAACTGAGGTTGAATGCGTGTTTATCAGGCCTAAAGCCTGCTCTTTTTTGTAATTCTTTGACACCTCAATTCCCACAAGCATGATTTTCCAAATGGGAAGGCTTCTCCTTTGGAGGCCCAGGAGCATTTTTAGCTGGTTCAGAAAAATGCATATTTTTCTAATAAGTATATATTCAGTTTACCTTTTATTTTTGTCAAGTGATATTGTTTACCATTTATGGAAATGATATATTGTTTCTTTAAAGATACATATATTTAAGCAAACATAGTGATCTGATTTTTAAAAACATATGAAATAACAATACAAGAATATTCATGGATATAACCAAAATCATAATTGAAATTAAAAATTTTTCCTAGTTGTGCCAGGTCTGCAGATGCTCTGATTTGTTCTCATTCTGATTATTGCTTGTTTCTGATTGCTAAAATGGGTCCTCTAGTATTGACCCACTAAACGTTTGGTAAGTACAATATGGTAGTTCATTAAAATGTAAATTAGGTTAAGTTCTTTGGAAACATACTGGGAAATGTGTAAATAATGAAGAACAATGAGAAGCGGTCTTTTGCCCTCAGGAACTTTGCTTCTCTAATAGTTTGAACCTATCCATAGTCATGAATCTATCTAGGAAACACTCTCAGTAAAAAAAAAAAAATCTGGAAATAAAGCAAATGAACTGAGGGTAGCAGTGTGAGACTTCAAATGGCACCGAAGGATAAGAAAGCCATCAGGGAATTCTATTGTATTTAATGAAGGAACTGTACTAGGGTTAAATGATTTCAGTGTTTACCCCTAATTGGATCATGAGGCACATTAATGTGTTTATCGTGGAGTTTGTCTTTCTGGAAATGTGTAAGTCAGGGCTAGATCTGTTCAAGAGATAGAAAACTGACTATTCTAAGCAAAAGAGGCAATAGAGTTTTCCCCGTTGGTTTCACACAAAAACATCTCTAGGAAGGATTCTTATTGGGTCACACACTCATATCCAGACTATTTCCTGAAACCAGGAATTCATTTGTCTCAGCCTGTGTCACCTGTGGTATAGGCAGGTAGAAAGGCAGTACAGAAGGTTATGGATGTGTACTTGCAGATTAGAAGAAAAAGTCACTGGGAGGACTCAATATGTAAAGTAACTTAAAAGAATGGAGCAGCAGGGAAACCGTGGAATTTGCCACCATGAGATAAAGCTTTAATTTTGTGAACTTGTGTTATAATCAAATCCTCATCCTTCTCACCCTGGTCTTGCCCAAATCATTTGAGATAACATTCCGGCCTAAGAGGAGCTGTCCAAGGCTTCAGCCTGCTGCTACTGTCCACAGTAGTGGACGTCAACAAATGCCCCTTCTTTTCTGAAATATACTTCTTTGAATCCAGGATACCATTCTCAATGGGTTTTTTTCCTCTGATAACCCCTCTGGTCTCTTCTGGTCATTTCTTTTCCATTCCTCTGTCCCTTAAATAAAATTTCCTCAAGGGCCCTGTGTTCGATCCCCACCTTTTCTCACTCAGATCTCTACTGATAATACAATTGTAAGCAGAATCATGACTGACTTATGTCATCTTGTTACGGTTTATTATCGAGTACTTGCTACATGCCAACAGTGTAATAAGCATTAGAAGCTTAGAAAGGTGACTTGATCCTTTTACTGCTGGCTTCGAGTTCCACCTATATTAAATTGACCCCCAAATATATGCCTCCCAGATCCAGTCCTGAATACATGTATTTCCAAGGAAGTAGTACACTCTTCTCCTACGTGGCCCACTTCAACCTCAAGGTGTCCCAAACCAGATTCACTCAAAACCTCCTTTGTCCCTGTGTTGCCTATCTCGGTAACCACTAGTGTCATTTGCTTGGTCATCTAAACGGTGAGTCATTCTGGATCCTTCTTTCTTTCTCACTGGCCATAGTACATTGATTCTTACTACAAAATGTTATCTACCTACTGTTTTTATTTCTTCTGCCTTTGCTTTAGTACAAATCCAATCCAATGGCTGTTTTTGTAAGTAAAGTTTTATGAGAATCCAGGCATACTCATTCGTTTCCATATACTCTATGGCTACTTTCATGATATAATGGTAGAATTGAGTAGTTGTAACAGAACTTATGGCCAGAAAAGCCTAAAATATTTACTGTGTAGCCCTTAACAAGAAAAGTTTGCTAAATCCTTCTCTAGCATAAACGCTCATTATCTCTTATCTGGACCAGTACAGTGTGCAGTGGTGGTCAACATTGTCTCTTAGTGTTCAATCACCCAGGCCCCAGTCTGTCTTCAATATCCACCACCATTTATCTTTGCAAACTCAACCCTTGCCATGTTACAGCCCCAGTTAAAGAACAAATAATGGCCCAATTTTGACTGTTCATTGCCTAGATAAAATATTTTAACCCTGACATCAGTTATGTATTGCTGCATAACAGACTACTCTAAAACTTGGTGGTTTTGTGAACTGACGGGGCAGTTCCTGTGCTATTCTCACGTGGTGGGACTTGTGTGGCTGCATTCAGCTGACAGGGAAGATAAGAAATAGGATGCTGGGATGACTGCGTTTTTCTTTCTGTGTAGTCCTTACAAGTAGACCACCTGGGTTTTTCATATCATGGCTGGATTCTAAGAGGCAAGCTCCAATGCGCATATATCAGTTTTTATATCACATGTGCTGATGGCCCAATGGCTAAAGCAAGCCGCATGCCAAGCTCAGAATCAGTATGGGAGGGGACTCTACCAAAGTGCCAGTCCCAAGGAAGCATGATTCACTGGGAGCCAACCAGTGTCAGTCTGCTGTACCCCCTTAGCATACCTTCAAGGCTTTTTCTAATCTGGCCTCAGATTATAGTTTTCAATTTCATTTATGCTTCATACCACCAAGCATACCTGCCTAAGGGGCTATGAGCTCTTATTTGAACAAAGTTCCTGAATATGTCACGCAGTTTCTTACATTTATGCCTTTACTCATTCTCTCCTCTTTAAATTTCTTTCCCTCTCCTGCTTTGCTGCCACAAATCATGCCTGCCAATCATAAGAATTCTTGAAGATGCACTTCAAATGTCACCTCTTCTCTGAGGCCTTTTCTGCTCTTCATGCAGACTTGATTCTGCCTCTCTACCAGCAGGTAACCACTCAAAGCTAGGAAGACAGTTATCACCGTATGACACCATTTTTTACACCTTGTAAGAAAAATTTGAAGACAGTAACTTCGTCTCAGTTAAAATTGTATATGTTCAAAAACTAAAATGGCATCATCTGTTTTAAGACACCTTGAACTCCATCCTGACCAGAGCCAGGAAGTACAGTGGCAACCTGGCATTGTGAGTCTCTAAGACAATATAAGAAAAATTCCAGTTTCTCTTGCTGAGTAATTTCTAATTATGTGTTTTTTTTTTAAGTGTGTATAATGCGTGGTAGTGTCAGAGGGTAAAATTGTGAGCTTTATTTCAAATCACAGGAAACAGATGAGGCCAAATGCGTTTGCACATAAAATGGAATGAGATTATGAACTTATTCAAACTGGGAAGAAGGTTTTATGTGATAATGCCTTAGTGCTGAGAAAAATAAAGGTGATTTATGTCAAGCAATATGGACATTGAGAAAACAATGGACACCTCAGGTTTTTATAAGCCTGAAGTGGTTCTTTTTTTACATTAAGTATAAGCAGATACCTTCAACTTAGCAAGTATTATTAAGCACTTTCTGTTAGGTCTGTGGCAATGGGGCAGTGCCTGGGAAAAAATAAAATGTACTTATATGCTCACACAGATATTTACAAATTTAAAGGTATCTCTGTGTCCTTAAGAAGTAAAGGTTTTTTAGGGAGGGAAATATTATAAACAAATAGATATGACACAAGACAAAGATGACAAAATTCCTGCCCCAAGAGAGCAGGAAGTCCTGAGAACAAGAGGAAGAGAGAAATTCCAGACCAGAATTTGTTCTTGGCTATAATTCCAAACATCTTCCTTTACGAGATGAAGCTTATTATAAAAATTACAGCAAGTACAAAAGTTTGACTAAATAGTAACTTTAAATCAGATATCTCACATGACCAGCCCTCATGTAGAATATAGTCTAAAGACATATATGGCCTGGATAAAGTTTTTTATTGGAAAACTAGAATATTTCAAGAAAAAATTTGCACTTCTGAGTTATTGTAAAGTATTGGAAATTTGGCAGCACAGAGTCTACATTCCCTTTTGCCGATGATTGGCTTGAGCTGGTTATTAGCTTCCTTTTAGGCAGGGCAGGCCCTTCCCAGCCCTCTTCTCCGGCACACACTGTAGGACGTTACACCTGCCCCAATTTATGTTGTATGGTTAGCTCTTGTAAGCATTGGAGTTTCAACACCCTGAAATGCTTAAATTCTGTTTGAAAAACTAACTCAAGTGGAGATCTTGATAATGGCAAGATCTATACTACTGCAACATTCTCAAATGTAGTTTTTTTTTTTTTTCTTTTGCGGTACGTGGGCCTCTCACTGTTGTGGCCTCTCCTGTTGCGGAGCACAGGTTCCAGACGCGCAGGCTCAGCGGCCATGGCTCATGGGCCCAGATGCTCTGCGGCATGTGGGATATTCCTGGACCGGGGCACGAACCCGTGTCCCCTGCATCGGCAGGTGGACTCTCAACCATTGCGCCACCAGGGAAGCCCATCAAATGTAGTTCTTTTGCCAGTTAACTACTATTATCTCCAAGGTTGTGTGTCCAGGTTATCAGAACTTATAGCTGAGAAGCTATTTGTTGATATTCTTGAGAATTTTTTTTCCCCATAAAATGAAAGAATTTCTTTGACCAGCTGTCTTGGATCTGAATATAAAATTAGAATTACACCAGAGGAAGTAAATTCGTGTTTTGGCAAGAATACATTTTTGTTTTGTGTATTATATTTAAGGCAGTTGCTAGACCAATTTGTGGATGATGGAACATTCTAGAACATCACTTAAACTTCTTCAGTTAATGGCGAGAGTTGGGGCAGAAGGTAATATCAAAAAAGGCAACATGTGAAATACTTATTTGAATAAAGGAGGATGTTTTGGTTAACACAAGATTATTTCAGAAAGACAGTACATTGTTACATGGAAAGTTATAGTATTTTTAAAGATATGGATCGATCAGTTGCCAACAATAATGTAAACATTATGCACAGTTAATTCCTAAATTCACCAAAAATAGCACTACTTTTGTACAGCCTCCAGTGGTATCCAAGTTGGACTCATACGTCTTTAAAATGCGGCCCTTGTTTCAGCTCAGATTAATTATAAATTACTGAAAAGAGAGATGTGTAATTGAAGCAACAATGACAGGCTTTTACTAACAATAGTGTGAATAACTTAACAGAGGCCCTTGAAATTTGGTTAATTTGAATTCTAATGGATCATCATACCTATAGAATATAATTCATTTGATGGAAATTGCTATTCGTAATAGGAACTCTTTATGAAAATTGGATATTTGAGTTAAACTACATTCATAGCCAAGAATGAAGTTTATTTGATCCATAAGACAGACTTCATCAAGAATTAAATGTTCGGTCTTAAGAAATCTACATTTGAAAATGGATTATGGGCTTCCCTGGTGGCGCAGTGGTTGAAAATCCGCCTGCCGATTCAGGAGACACGGGTTCGTGCCCTGGTCCGGGAAGATCCCACATGCCGCGGAGCAACTGAGCCCGTGAGCCATGGCCGCTGAGCCTGTGCGTCCGGAGCCTGCGCTCCGCAACGGGAGAGGCCACAACAGTGAGAGGCCCGCATACCGAAAAAAAAAAAAAAAAAAAAAAAAAAAAAAAAAAAAAAAAAAAAAGAAAATGGATTATGAATAATCTTTCAAGATTGAATTTATTATATATAACTTTACATTTCTTTTGATCATTTACTACACTCTATAATTTCTAGAATCTTAGACACAAACTGTATTGGTAATTAGATACAATGTATGCTTCCTTTTGGTTAAGTAGATATATCCTATTTATTTGGTACCTTAAAGAACTTTCTTCTAAAACCAGAACTAGAAGAATTTTGCTTTATAGAATCTCTTTAAAACAAGTTTTTTATAAAGGATACTAGGCTTTAATTTACTATCCCAAATGGCATAGAAATTCTAATTTGGCATTACAATTTATAATATTTATATAAATAGGTTTTCTCTTATATTACAGCATAAAGATGAAGTGCTGAATTATATATGCTTCTGAGTCCTTCCTTCTATTACCATACCCCCGTATGCATTTAAATTATGTATCTAATATGGATCTATACTAGTATGGAGCATAGAGCTAGATACATGGTAGATACTCAGAAGGGGATTGTCAAAATTCAATGGCTATGTAATACATACTTTATATATATACATATGGATTTTGCAAAGTTCTCAGCTCATATAAACTTTAATCACTTAGATTGTCAATACAATATGAACAATTTTGAAATGCCATTTAAAAGCAAATATATTTAAACCTGGGACATTAAACAATTGCACTGCTTTGTACACTATACAATTTGGTAATTACTGAGGACAAAACTAACCTTTAATTAGCAACATTTAAGTCAATAATAGATGTAGGAAGGAAATGCTCTTCACTTAAAAATGCGTTATTTCCAATATCATAACCTGGTGTTCAGGTTTCAGTATTGAGATACACAAGTTTAAACACTGCCCAAGCATAATGTCAGTGAGATTGCAATACTTGTAGACAGTGGATCAGAGATAGAAGAAACATTTATCTCTAATATCCTATGAAGGATCCCTTCATATGACAGGATATTAAGTGATACTTCAGTGTATTCTAGAAGAACCTATAATAGGAAGGATGGTTGTATCCATTTGGCATTATTTGTCCGACATCCACGTATTATAGCTAAAAATTCTTGTTTAATTTTAAGGAAGGCAACATCTTGCTGTGTCGAAGAGTATGACTTCTGAAGCTGAAGTGCCTGACTTCAGCTATTGGCTCAGCTTTGTACTAGCTGTGCAGGTTTAACAAGGCACATAAACCCTCTGCGCCTCAGTTTCTACATTTACAAAAGATACACAAATTGTACCTAATTCATGAATTTTCCATAATAATAAAATGACTCAGTATATGAAAACTGCTTACAACAGCCCCTGGTCCTTAGAAAGTCCCATGTGTTTCATCAAAAAATAAGTCTTTTTTGTAGTTCTATATTAGTTTTAAAAGGACCCATTTTCATCTTCAGAACTGTACATTTGTGCACACAGTAACTTAGAAATATATTTCCTACTAGGCAAAGTAATAAGTGAATCCTAAGAACAAATGACTGTGTGACCTTGGGTAAATCATTTAACAGTCCTGAGCTGCATTTTCTCCAGCAATAAATTGACAAAGTTGGTCTACATGATTTCTAAAGAACCTTCCATCTTCAAAAAAAAAAATCTGATTCTATATGTTCATTCTGCTACATTTAAGCAGAATATTCTGTATTAACAGTAGACCAATAACAAGTGATTCATTATGTTTAATGATAAATAACAGATGACCCAAACTATGATAGAAATGCATGCTCACATCTCTCTTTATTTTCTTATATTGCCATTTGAATGGGAAGAGACACAATATCAACTGGATTAATTAGGTATAAAACTGGGCCCAACCATGTGTTGATTTGAATAGTCATTGCAGTTTTATGCAAATCGGAAGCTTTCAGCTTAGTCTGATAGCATCAGGAAGGGCTCTATAAAACTCAAATATACATTTGTCTTAGCTATAAATATGACTCTCCTTCCTTATTCCACCAACACGTATACTTAATGAGAGTAAAAGACATTTAGATCTTGTGAAAATCTGGTTTTATTTTATCTTATTTTATTGGGTACGAAAAGCCTGAATGTAAAATTATCTTTAAAAATGGTGACCAAGCAGATCAAATTTAGGTGACATGTTAAAGGTTATAAGTTAGTCAATTTTACTCAATATACTATAAATCAAGCCCCTTTCCCTCTTCAATTTATTGATGCACAGGGTTGGGAATTTGGGTTATTACTGTTAGTGATTATTAAAGTAGGTGTAGAGCATTTCCTATATATATTTCTGTAAAACCATTCTAGGTTATCTCCAGTCTAGCCTCTGCACTGATAAATTACAAAAAACTACAAAACAGTGACATCAGATTGAACACATTCCTAACATATAACCATCTTACTTTTGTCCTTACTGCTGTAACACCAAGACAATATATCATTAATATAACTTGAAGATCGAAGGAGAAGCTTGATTAAAGTCTAAGATACACATTTGTCATTTCTGTGCAAGTCTCTTTTAAGGATAGATGGACAGAATTAAGGCAGTACTTCTGTTTTTAAGAGAATTGTAAAGAGATGATAAAGATGTATCTTAAGTGTTGTGACACAAACTTGCAACTTGGGATACATTTCGGTCCAGAGCAGGACTAACAAGACCTTTCCCAGACCTACTGAACTGAGAGAGAGCTAGATGCAAATTGAGGTTAGGCTCTAAGATAGGCCTGGGGAGAAATGCAAGTGAGCTGGTAGAGCAAGCAGATGGACTGGGGGAGCACATGTGACAGATGCAGGAGAGTTTCTTAGGATCAACTAGACCCCTCCAGCCCCTGAATCTGTTCCACAGGCCCAGGAACACACCTGTTCCCTGCCTCTTTCCAATAAATTACCCCTTTAGCTTAAGGCAGCACAAATAAGGTTTCAGTTGCCTTTCAACCCAAGGAGCCCTAATTTAGGTCACATTTGTCAGACACTACTCCTTTGATATCATAGTGACTATGTAGCCCCCTCAAATTTTCAGCTGCTTGTAAAACTCTTTACAAAGGGTCTGATTTATATATTCTATCATAAATAGATAACCAGTTTGAAAAAAACTTCATGTAATAAAATATTTAGGCTTATCTACCTTTTCCTCTTTGCAGTTTAGGGTCTATTTCCAACTTAGTCGATCCTCCCTGTCCTGCCTAAAGTAATCACAGGATTTTGAATGTAAATTTCTCTAGTTGACAGTTCTCATTCTCAGCAGTATTTCAGTTCCCTCCCAAGAGAATTTTGATGTACTTCCTTTCCATCATGCTTAGAGTATGTCTGTGATGGAGTCGCAAGGAACTTTCAGCATTCAAAAACAACTCTGGTTGTTATAATTTAAAGAATACATAATGCCTTAACTGTAGCAAAGATTCTTGTGGAAAAGTTTTGTGGAAAGTAACTTTACAAAGTATTATAAACCAACCACAAGTTCTGTAAATTTAAAATTGGTCCTTTACTGATTTCTCAGCCTTTTTATTGATGGTTTACCTAAGTCTCTATCAGATGCGTTGGTATTTTAAGGTAATGTAACCTCACCCATCTTAGTCTGATTCACTGCCACAGAATTAAGATCACCTAATGCCATGAAAACTGCCTGGCATATCTTAAACGTCATTCAGATTCAGTGTAGCCTCAATGGTCCATTCCTTTGCAAAGCCTGTATACTAGAATATGTAAGTGGAGCTTCCAGAGTTTTAACTGAGAATTGATATGTCTGACTTGGATCTGTAGATATTTCAGGACATGCATTTACAGTGTTCTACTGATGCCAAGAGCACTCTGCCTGCGTTATGAGCAGAATTCATATTAGAAGTTGCTGCTTTCATTTCTAGGGCACGATGCAATCTCTCTGGTCTGGGCTTTTTCTTGGGCCATTATAAATTGTCAGTTTGGTTCAGTCTCTAGTTCTATTGGAGGGCTTCATCATGACTCTACACATGATGATCTTGCAACATACTAATAAATCCTCTAAATTACAGCATTCAGAAAATTGGCACAGATCTTAAATAACAGCAGCAAAGTCCTCACCAAGCTGTGGATTCAGTTGGTGAAATTTAAGTCTCAGAACAGTAACTAATAGTACTGCTTTGATGTGAACTTCCAGTAACCTTACAGATTTATCAAATGCCTTATCTTTACCTAAGGCAAGGATATTGAGGGATCATGTAATAACATTGTACAATTCTGATTAAAGCCATCTAAGTTTCTATTATATAAATATTATATTATTGAAAATTAAAGTAGAGAAGTAACAGCAGTCCTCACAACTCTAATAATTATTCTTCCCCACAGACACCTCTGGCATTTTGTGTACAACGTCCCTTAGCATATGAAGGAACTATATGAAGCCAACTGGAAAGGAACCCTTACATACGGCAAAAGACAGCCATTCTTTTCTATATATTTGATTACAGAGTAGGTGGGTGCTGTGAGGTGTTAGGGAATAGTAGCAAAGTGGTGGATTGGGGGGTTGGAAGGTTGGATTCTGACTGTTATATGATCTAAACTTTTTTGTCTCTGAATGTAAACTAGTTATTTTAATTTAAAAGAAAGGAATTAGACGTGATGGGTTTTTTTTCTAAGTTCCTTTTTTAAAAAAGTTTTTATTGGAGTATAGTTGCTTTACAGTGCTGTGTCAGTTTCTACTGTACATCAAAGTAAATCAGCTATACGTATACATATATCCCCTCTTTTTTGGATTTCCTTCCCATTTAGGTCACCACAGAGCATTGAGTAGAGTTCCCTGTGCTGTACAGTAGGTTCTCATTAGTTATCTATTTTATGCATAGTATTAATAGGGTATATGTGTCAATTCCACTCTCCCAATTCATCCCTCCCTCCCTTGCCCCTTGGTGTCCATACATTTGTTCTCTACATCTCTGTGTCTATTTCTGTTTTGTAAATAAGATCGTCTATACCATTTTTTTTAAGATTCCACATACATGCGTTATTCTACAATATTTGTTTTTCTTTCTGACTTTCTTCACTCTGTATGACAGTCTTTAGGTCCATCCATGTCTCTACAAATGAACCAAAGTAGCCTTAAAAACCATCAAGTCCAATTACTCAGCCATAAAAAGGAACAGAATTGGACTTGATGGTTTTTAAGACTCCTTTGGTTCTAACAGTCTGTGAATAAAAAAAAGTTAGTGCTTTTATAACTATTGTTGTCCTCCCAACACTCTGCATGTCTTGTCTTAGTCTGGCACCTACTCATCAGTATGACTGAGCCTCACTAGTGCTTGTCTGTCAGTGCCACTAATAAGACACCAAGGAACCAAATGTGTCACTGTGTTTATCCATATCCTGTCTTGATATCCATTTATCCAGTCACATACAACACTATTCTAATAAATCATATCATCAAAACAAAGCCTAGGGTAAATAACTACTTTCCTTGTTTGCATCTCCTTCAATTATCGGGCTGTATTTATGCATATATTTCTCAAAGAAATCACTTCCAACTTGAGTATTTCTTTCCTGGAACCAAATTCCTCTTTTAATATTTCTCTTAAGAAATGGAATACAATGTCTCAATGGAAAAACATAAAATTCCACAAGAAGACAGTAGTGAAGAGCTTTATAATGTCACTATCATGCTAAATAGGGCTTAAATTTAGTCCTCCACCTGAATACGTGGAGAGATGTCTCCTTGGGACTCATATCTGGTAAAATTGAGGGAAGTTGGGTGTTATGACCTGATATACATATATTTAGTATATAATGGAAAGAAAACCTGGCCTAAAATATAAATGGGAGCAGAAACCATTTTAATTCTGTTACTTTAAACTAGTGCATAAATATTACATATTTTTAAAAGATCACCAATGGGCTTGATTATAAAAATGTAAATTTTTTTCAATGGAGGTATACATTTTAGGTGCTCTAAAATATTTAAAACGTAATTTGGTTAAAAATAGTATTTTATTATGTCACTTTTCGGTGGCATATCTATTGTGAAAAATTATATAGAACTATAAGGTAATCCTCAGTTAAATACTTCAGTTATTTTGAGGTTATAATGTTTAGCAAATAAAAATTTAGAACCAGTTAAATTTGAATTGCAGATGCATAATTTTAGTGTATCGCTTATGCAATATTTTTTATATTGTACTAAAAATTTGTTCATTGTTTATGTGGAATTCAAATTTTTCTAGGTGTTCTGTATTATATCTGGCAACTCGTTATGTGTTGAGATACTTTTTTCATTTTTACCTTTATATATGTATGTGTATACAATTCTGGGAAGTTATGCATTTAGTTGTGGCACTGTAATTACAGTAAACATACTATTGAATACTTTGAGGTTTCAAAAATTTTTTTATTTTATTTATTTTTGGCTGCATTGGGTCTTTGTTGCTGTGCATGGGCTTTCTCTAGTTGTGGCCGGGGGGGGGGCTACTCTTTGTTGTGGTGTGCAGGCTTCTCATCGTGGTGGCTTCTCTTGTTGCGGAGCACTGGCTCTAGGCATGTGGGCTTCAGTAGTTGTGGTATGTGGGCTCAGTAGTTGTGGTGCACAGGCTTAGTTGCTCTGTGCCATGTGGGATCTTCCTGGACGAGGGCTTGAACCCATGTCCCCTGCATTGGCAGGCGGATTCTTAACCACTGAGCCACCAAGAAAGTCCCAACTATTGAATACTTTGAAATGTATGTAATTAAAAGAACAAAGATACTTTGGTTTTGAGAAAGGATCTTGTTGAAAATAATGTTTTGTAAGGCTGGGTAATTTCAATTTAGCTTCTCTTCTCTGTAAAGTCTAGCAGGGATAATATTTGAACAATTAATATTATTTAAAAGTATGTTCAATGGCTGTTGAAAGTGCCTGCTCTTAAAGAATCTTCAGACTAATGATGGCAGGGCTAGGCATCTGCATAACTAGAATTTGGATGAACAACATTCATATCAAGAAACCTTCTTTTATACTATAATTTAAAATAGAATATAATGAGAGATACTCAGAGAAATTAGAGATTAGTGGGAAATAGAACAATCTAAAAGACATTGAGGGTTGTGTCTTAATGCGATTTTGCAGTGTGTTCTTCTGCGAACTGACTCGCTAGATGTTTTTCTTCATCTCAAAGTGCTTCCCGTAATTTTATTAGATTGTTTGAATATGCTCTACCATCAAATGTTCTTTGAGCATTACATTATTAATTTCTAAGTCAGATGAATTGCGAAGACTAATGCAATAAAAATCAGTTTTCCTTGTTTTCAGCCTTGCCACTTTTCCCACCCCAATCCTTTTTATGCACGGCAACCATAGTAATGTTTGAAATACCCAAATATGATCATGTCAATACATTGCTTAAAAGCCCCTCAAAGCTTTCGCTTGTTCTTAGGATAAAATTCAAAGGTTTAACCTGGCTTGAATCAACTGGCTCTACCTGTCTCTAGACTCACCGCCTGCATGTCTCCCATTCCTCACTATGTTTCACTTCTACTGGACAATTCTGAAAATGCCAAGCTCAGCAGGAAGCAGACTAAATTGTATCAATCTCCCCTCAACATTTTAGGTTGATTCTAAAACCTCAGCTTGGAGTGATTTCAGGAATCAGGATTATGGCCACAGGTGATGGGACAGGGATCAAGCTAAGAACATACACGAAAATGCATGTTACACTGTCGGGGTAAAAGCTAGAGTATCTTGTACATTGATCTTTATTCTTGAATGCATTTACTGCAACCCTCAATTCCAAATAGTTTAACGTTAAATTGGTTCCCTAATTATTGTTTACTGCTTATTTTGGTATTCTTGATCGTAGGTTGTTGTCTGACTCAAATTGTTCAACTGTTTGCCACATGCTGTTAAGCAACGTGGAGTCTTCCTCATGTGTAGTCTTCCCTAAAACCAACTTTGAGCCTGGTCTAGGCAAGTGGTTCTCAAATAAATGCATGCATCAGAAATAAATGAATGGCTTATTAAAACACAGATTTCCTGGCCCCCTTCCCAGAGTTTCTGATTTCATAGGTCTGGATTAGAGCCTACGGATTTGTATTTCTCACTAATTTCCAGGTGATGCTAATGCTGCTGGTAGGGGAGCAGATTTTGAAAACCTCATTGCTCTAAGCAAATTCAACACCAAGGAGTAAAGTGTGAAATGGCAAATTATTTCCTTACCATAAAACTAACTCATTCACCAAGCTGTTTTTCCTTCCTTAGATACCTAAACTCCATTCAGGGAAATACTTAAGTAGTATTCATGCCCCTCTTTACCTGAGATGGTATCTATAAGGTCATTTCTCCTTTCTACTTTCATAGCCAGCTCCTTGGAACAGATGTGAATATGTCTATATATGTTTTCAGTATTTTTTTTTTTTTTTTTTTTTTTGCGGTACACGGACCTCTCACTGTTGTGGCCTCTCCCGTTGCGGAGCACAGGCTCCGGACGCGCAGGCTCAGCGGCCATGGCTCACGGGCCCAGCCGCTCCGCGGCATGTGGCATCTTCCCGGACCGGGGCACGAACCCACGTCCCCTGCATCGGCAGGCAGACTCTCAAACACTGTGCCACCAGGGAAGCCCTGTTTTCAGTATTTTAAGCATTCTACCTTTCAGTGTGTTTTTAAACCTAGCTGATATCGTTATGCAGTGCAGGGCAAAGAAAGCAAAATGATTTCTTCTGCTGGTCCATGCAGCAGCCCCCCTCACATTACTCTCAACCTCCCTCACAGTCTACCTTTCTGCCCCCAGGCTCCCCCTTGTCCTCAGGATAACTGCAAATGCAGTTCTAAATTCATTTTGGAAGACTGTAAGTGACCTGACATTTTTGTCATAAGTTGACCTAGGAAGGTGTCCCTGTTGAATACAATCCCTTCTGGAGGAATGAATTAGAATTTTAGTCTGTCCGGGCTTCTCTATCAGTTAATCACATCTGGAGCCTTCATCTTCCTACAACTAAGTTCCTTTCTTGTTCCTAATTCTCAGGTGGTTTGATTTTCTTTGTCAAGGACTCAGGAAAAAAAAAGTGTGGAAAGAATGATTAAATGCTGCTAGCAGAATTGGGTAGAGCAGGAAACAAGCTACAGGACTCAGTTCAGGCGTGACCAGAATAGATCCAAAGAGACAGAACATATCCAGGGAGAGAGTACCTGAAGGCTTTGGCAATGTTAGCTCTTTCTAAAGGTTTCTCCCCCATTCAGCTCCTACTTCCAAATTAATCTCTGTCTATCAAAACTACTTGCTCGCCCCTAATGTCAGGCTGAGCACATGCATTCATTGTTTCACCTGACAAAAATTTATTGAACATGTTCTATGTGCTACACACCATACTCAGGACTTGTAATACAACAGCAGCTAGGTATGAGCTCTGACCTCAAGAAATTCCCAGAATGGAATGGGAAACAAATATATAAGAAAATAAGATGCCAAATGTCAATGCTATGATAGACCTCTGAACAAGATAGTTTAGGAATACAAAGGAGAGAATAATTCAGTTTTCCTGGAGAGAGGAGGGGAATCAGGAAAGGATTGATGAAGAGTTGATACTTGTACTGTACCTTAACAGATAGTCTGCTTCTGGTAGAGGGATGGGAAGGAGGGGATACTATAAACAACACTAAAAAGTAAACAAGGTAAGAATTTTATATTCCTTTTCTTTTATAACTGGGAAATACTTTTGTTGAGTCCAATAATCTCATAATATTTCAAGGTCACAAACTTGATTAGTGGTAGAGTTCAGTCAAGAATTCAAGCATTCTCATGGCAGGTCCAGTCTCTTTATACCATCCCAAGTTGGATGTTTCCTCTCAGCACAAAACTGAAGATGATGTTGTTTAATTTAGAGCTTGCTGGCTGCACAGTTTTTGCCTGAATTTCATGATTAGTCTCATTATAAAATCTTCAAAGTGAAAGATTAGATAAGAGGTCTCTAAGGGTAGCCTGCCAGAATTTCACACATCTTTGTGTTTAGGTGTTTATTATTTATTTTATTTATTTAAAATTTATATTTTATGTAGAAGGAAAATAATAGTTTTCATCTTTTTGCTACTTGAACCTGCCTGTACTTATTTCCTGAGCTCTTATTTGCATGCTTCAAATAATAACCTGATATTCTTTTAGGATTTAATTAAAGTTTTGATCACTTCATTGGAAAGATTCAAACTTTTTCCCTGGGCAAAAATTTTAACTTACATAAACCAATAATCATTAAAGATCACCATTAAGGAACTTATCCTTGCTGTTTAAAAAAAAATAGTAGAGGGTTATTTTCTGTTCTCAAACTCTGAACTTTCCAGAGAAATGTAGTTACCATGAATTTGTAAATTTATTTACAAGTGAACAGAATAATAAGAATAATATAAAGTAAGAGCTTAGAAGATAGAAGTTGAGGGTCATAGTGTTTATGCTGTATTAGTATAAATGACCAAACATGACTATTCTCGACCATAATAATCAAGCTTTGTAAAAATCATCTAAAGTTTATAAACAAGTTTACTAGGGAAGCACGGCTTGCTCTTAGAGACTGTGGAAACAAATTAAATTCCCAAGGTTCAGTGACTTTAAAAGCATTCTTATGGTGTGACATGCTTCCTGTCTATCTCATAGCTATATCATAGGGAACACTTGGCTTCCAAGGTAGCTTAGGGGCAGAGAAGAGAGAACTGGAAGTTTCCTTGGACACTTTTTAAAACTAGGCACCACTGCTGCCCACTAGATTGACTAGAATGCAATGTTATAAATCCAACCTAGCTTCAAAGAAATGGGAAAGGAGAAAATGGTGAACCGCTGGCATTCCCCCAGCTAAAGGCTGATTTGACAATGACACAAAATCAGTACTCTTCTTGTGTTCACTCCTCCTTCTACCTGGGCCCTTCTTGCCCCAACCATAGCTTGTCTGCATTATTACCTGAATGCCTTAACCTTTTTGAAGATGTATCAGCAATGTGGAAGAGAAGAAATAGGGAAAGGAGGCGGGGAGGGAAGGTGACATGATGGGGAAGAAGGGAAGGAGGAGGAAAACAGGAGGAGAAACAGCTATATTAAAATCAGAATCTTCCTTGACTTTTCTCTTGCCACAGATTGCTACTAGCCTGACGGAAGTGGCGCTTTGTCACCTCCCTGGCCTGACTCGAGTCTTGCTGCCTGATCCTTCACTAACTAGTACTAAATGTGTTTTAATCTTTTTATGGGGTTAATTCTTCTTTTACCTCATGGGTTGAATAAATCATCTCATCCTTAAAGACTTGTTCATATTTCCCTGACTGTGAAGCTTCCCCTGAATTTTAGAGCTACCTGGGAACTACATTTCTACCCTCTTGATTATGTGAATTTGTTTACTATACTACTTAATTACTGTTTAGATTGTTCCCCGCATTTCCATGAGTTCTCTTCATAACTGAATTATAAATCTCTTGGTGAGCTGTAACTTGTTCTTCTTACTGTTATATTCCCAATGTACTTGGCATATAGAAGATGCTCACTAAGGATTAAGTAAATGAATTAATTCACTGTCTTATATATCATTATCTTCATATCACTTAGGACAACATTGTGTGTAGAATAGGCCCTCAATGAGCATTTATAGATTGACTGGTTCTCCTTTTATTTTTAAAATCCCTTTTTTCTTTTTTCTACTTACTTACTTATTTATTTACTTTTGGCTGTGTTTGGTCTTCGTTGCTGCGCACGGGCTTTTTCTCCAGTTGTGGTGAGCAGGGACTATGTTGTGGTGCACGGGCTTCTCATTGCGGTGGCTTCTCTTGTTGTGGAGCACGGGCTGTAGGCGTGTGGGCTTCAGTAGTTGCAGCATGCAGGTTCAGTAGTTCTGGCTTGCGGGCCTAGTTGCTCCGTGGCATGTGAGATCTCCCCGGGGCAGGGATCAAACCCGAGTCCCCTTCACTGGCAGGCGTATTCTTAACCACTGCGCCACCAGGGAGGTCCCCGTTCCCCTTTTAAATGCTTCAGAATGAAACAGTGCCGATGGAAGGGAATATATAAGTCAGCTCTTAGACACATTTTATAGTAGCAATGTTTAAAAATTACATCCATTGTACATGCTTGGTTTTCAAATACATACACACAGATTTTCAATGCAAACATGAAATTTTCTTCTAAAGTTTGGCAAAATGAATATAAAAGCTAAGATGCAACTCCTTGGAAAATTTATCCTCATTTCCCATTATAATTATATGCAAACAGGAATTATAATTATATGCAAATAGGAATTAGAAGAAGAAATTTGGAATTTGACAGTGTTGATGTTTAGAGAATTGTACAAGATATCAGCACAAACAAAACCTAAATCAGAGTGTATTGCATGAAGTGTGTAAGATGCTGGCAGAAAGTTTTTGTGCTTAAATCCTAAGGAGTTTATATCTCTTATAAAAATTTATAAGAATTCTAGGGAGTTTTCTTGGCATGCAATTTCTGAAAATTTTTTCTTACCAGAATGTACTAAATCTTATCAAATACACATACCACACAGTAATATATTAAAATACTGAATGTAACATTTTTCCCAACAATTTTAACTAGTTATTGCAGAAAAAAAAATAATTGCTGATAGAGGAAAATAATGATTATATGGGAGAAAGAATGATTTTAGAGTGATAGATCTAGATTATAGATCTGGATATATATATATATATATATATATATATATATCGCTCCTAAACAAACATTATTGAGGCCCTACTGTGTGCAACATGAATTTTCCTGGGAACATATTTAATCTTCTAAACCTATTCCAATCCTTAAAAGCCCTATAAGGTAGCTGTTGTTCCCATTTTGTACACAATGAACTTATGAATCAAATGTTAGGCATTTTCCTGGTGTCGTATAACTAGTATGTGTTGAAGCCAGGGCCATGGCAGTATCATATATCCAGTACTAATTCCATCACACCAATGATACCTCCAGATAACCCCTGTAGATAGCAAGTATGAATTCAATGTCTAATGCACTCCTCTTTGATCCTTTATAGCTCAATTTTCTACCTCACTACTTTTGTGGGATACAATATTGGACACTTCTTTCCCCAGTATACGAATTTACAATAATTCCCAGCAGCTTGCACATATGTATATAAAGATAGAGACCTAGATGAAAGAATGAACAAGTTATGATACTGAGGCAGCTTCTCATTTGTGCTCCCCAGTTTATAGAGACATGAATGGAATATGCTTTACTGCTCAAATTCTTTCCCTTAGCCAACCCCTAAGATGCGTCCTGGTAGAATACAATTTTCTGAAGTCTGCAGACTGAGGAAGTTACTTCTGCTACCTTAATTATTGCATCGCCTTTAAAGCACAGTAATTTAAAGAGGGCTAGTCTTCCCATCATGCCATGCAGAGTAGCCGCTCAGTGGTACTGCAAGTGCAGCACCAATAATGTGGCTGATGTTTTCAGTAGAGGCCTGCTTTTGCTCTGCAAATTAATAATTCTCAGATGTCTACTTTTTAATTTTCCATACCTTTCAGATCAAGAGTTTTTTCCCCCTTAACAGGATTCTTTCATCACATTTTTCATGTCTTTTTCAATAATTTGACCCTTATGTTTGTCTTTTAACTGTGAAGTTAACCTTGTTCTTGCCTGCAGCCTTTAATTGTATTGGCGATCAGTGCTTTTACTGCATGATTTATTTAGCTTTTATTTGGCCTGAACTGGAGTTGACTCTGTTGGGTAAAAAAGCAAAACAACAGCAACAACAAAAAAACACACTTGCTACAAAATGAGCTTTGTCATTTTAATCTCTAAGCGCAGTTTTATTCTGCTATTTCATTTTGTGGTTAGTGCCACTAAGCCTTATTTTGTTTTCGAAGGGGCTGTGCCTATCCCTCCAATATGAGGTATGAGCTGTGATGTTCTGGCCCTCATTCTTTTTTTTTCCTTCAAGCTGTTCTCATGCTCTCCCTCTTTTTTCTTCATATCCTCCCTGATTTCTCCTTTATAAAATAAATAGCTTACCCAGGATTGTGCCACCCGAGAAAATATCCATCTCCAAATGACTTAAGTCTATATATTCTGTCCAAACAATTCTATTAGGATTGCAGTCATTTTTTTATGTGCAACATTGTCATGTAGGTAATCAGAAAAGTACTCCCCCTTTCCTTTGTGTTTTACTTTTTTCCTATAAGCTTTACACTCAAGTTCATATGATTGGAAATTTCAGAGAGTTAAGTGAATTATCTAGGGTCATATAACAAGTAAATGGCAGAGTAGAAATCCAGTTGTGACTTCAGGCTTGATTTTCTTTCTTCCTTTGTTTCTCTCTCTATTTTTTTTTTTTTTACTTTGCATGCTACATCAACAGATTATACTGGCTATATTTATCTGGCATGTTGAATTGCAAACAGACATTTCTGGACTCTGCTTCATAACAAAGTTAAATAATTCATTATTTCAATCTAAAACAACTTTTCAACAATGATATGGAAAATTAAAATATAAGATAATTGAATGATATTAATTTTTATCCCAGGTCCACCACAGAGGCGTTCAGGACTCAAAACAATCACCTGTTTCTATTTTGCCATTTCTCACCCAGGCATATTATCTTTCATTGTCTGGCAATATTAAAGGCTATAACATGTACATGAAAAATGTCTATGGGATAGAAGCCTTCATAATGCCATTTTATGCAGTAGCTTCCTTGGAAGATAGTTAACTGTTTGCTATTGGTTATTAGAATTACAGCATTACATTTAAGAGTTGAAAGTGAGTTTTAAAGTGTTTTGGGAGCATCCCTAATTCAAAGCCAGCTTTATTATGTTTTAAAATAGATTCTACAGTCCACTAATCTAAAATACAAACTACATACTCTATAATGAAATAAAATGAATATTCAGTGTAGTATTTAATTTTCTAGTTAATTACTGCATATTTAGTTTCTTTTTTATAGCTCTCTTTTATCAAACTGTATATCGATGTTGGGAACAACTGGAAGGTCATGTCATAAGCTCCAATGCATGGTATCTGAATGCATATTTTAAAAAGTGAGATGCATTAGATCTCAGTAAAATACATTTAATGATACAATTATTATTGCTGGCACTTTAAATGGAATTTAAATTATTGCAGAGGACTCTAATTTTCTCAGTAGAGAAGAAAAAAATCATTGAAATTTAATGAATAATAGAAAAATATACCTCCACTCAAAGAGTTTATAGCTATTGTTTGCCTCAGTGGGTATTTAGTAAACTAACTTCAACTTTCTTTTTAATAAACAATTTAACAAACATTTATTGGGCATATACTATGTGCCAGGCCCTGAGGATACAGACCGAATAGATGTGCTTCCCACCATTAAAAAAACAATAACAGCAAAAAAACTCTCATTCCAATACAACATGCTTTGTTTAAAGAATGAGATATGTGAAAAATAATGTTGGAACACAAGTGAAATACAGGGATTCATTCTGATTGTATTAGCAGTAGCTTGGGGTATTTGGGGAGGAAAATAGAGAAGGTGAAGATGCCATGTGATTGAAGCTGAAGGATGTGCAGAAAGAACAAGCCTGAGAGAATGGAAAGAAAATCTGATTAAGGTATCCTAAAGCCTATATAAATCAATCTTTTACACGTAATTATATTAATTGTTTTTCCAAATATTGATAAAAATATGTATGTTCCGCATGCTCAAAATCACAATAATTATCTTGGTACAAGTTGTAGATATCCGTAGATCTTAGAAGGATATATCTGTATTTATTGTGCTCTTCAGCAGTTTTTCAGGGAATCAAATAAATCCTTTAAGAAGCTTGCTTCTCCCTTCAGTGAAAGGGGATGTAGAGACTGAAGCAAGGATTTTTCTTTGGTTTTCTGTTTTTAGTTATTGATGCTGTCAAAATCCAAATAAATTATTGGTGATTACAATTAGTTTACAATTCACTTTGGTTCAAGCTTCTGTTGCTGAATCTTCGCTAATAATGTGAATACTTCAATTTGAGTTTCCAGGGTTTGGAACCACCATTGCTTTTTCTTTTCCTTGCATACATCTGCCCTGTGAGCTTATAAGGCAAATCTTAAAATATAAGCTTGTAGCCGTGTAACATGTAATAAAAGGAAGTAGGGAAGGAGGGAGACTTTGCAAAGCACATTATGTTAAAAAAAAATTACCTGTTAAGTGTTTTATTATTTATTTGCTTAGATCTTTGCCACAATAGTTAGGCAGAAAAAGGATGTTTTCTGTAACAACACAGAATAGGATTCTTTAGTTGGAGATCAAATGAAGATAACAGAAGAACTGAGAATGATACACATATACGTGTGTGTATGTATATAGCTTACTTTATTTCAATTAATTGTGTGAGTTTGTGTGTGTGTGTGTATATATATATATATATATATGTATAATTAAACAAGCAAAAATAGATGTAAGAGATTTAGGAGACTGTATGGTAAGATTCTGATATAGGGACTCCTGGTCAGTTAGGAACCTGTGAAAAACCTGCTTCAAACATGGCGACCATAGAGTCTCACTTTTGATCCAGGCTGGATTCTTGCTCCTCTTGTGTTGTTCCTACTTCCACTGATGCTGTTCCCTGTCCAGTGCTAGTACTATTCAATTCTCATCTAAAGTTTGCTTTAAATATTTTATATTTTTTATTAACTATATCACATAAGCCTTCAAATTGCTTGCTGGTGCTTACTCATGAGCCCAGGAACAAGCCCTCTTTCCCAGTTCGCATACTACTCTCTACCTTCGCATGGCCTTTGTCTCCAGTGTGTTGCCTGAGACTCTATTCTGTTGTGATCTAAACTGACCATGGCTTACCCCTCCAAACAGAAGTTCTAACATCATGCCATTTATGGGTGTCACCATTAAGCATGCAACTGGTATTAGAATCTCTTGATTTCTCTTTGCATTTAATGCCTGATGTTTGGTAAGCACCCAAGGAATCAGTGAGCATGAGACCTGACTTGCACAGTGATCCAGGGCAGTGCAAAGCAGGAGCAGATACCTGCTGAACATGAATGAAGTGAGAACGTATTCACCAAATTCTAATGATCAGGCAGTTGTTCATGTCCTTAATTTCTTTTTTTAAAAAACTTATTTTATTTTATTAAAAAATTGTTTTTGTCTGCATTGCATCTTAGTTACGGCACGCGGGATCTTCCTTGAGGCATGCGGGATTTCTTTGTTGTGGTGTGCGGGCTTTCTCTAGTTGTGGGGCACGGGCTCCAGAGCGCATGGGCTCTGTAGTTTGTGGTACGCAGGCTCTCTCATTGAGGTGCAGAGCTCAGTAGTTGTGGCGCGCGGGATTAGTTGCCCCCCCACCCCCACCCCCACCCCCACCCCCACCCCTGGCATGTGAGATCTTTGTTCCCTGATCAGGGATTGAACCCATGTCCCCTGTATTGTAAGGCGGATTCTTTACCACTGGACCACCAGGGAAGTCCCATGTCCTTAATTTTCAAATGTAGAGACCCAGATCTGCTCAGACCCAGTCAAATATCTTCTGCATAAGAGTCACAGTAGACACTTTGTGGGCCCAGTTGCATCCACTCTGGTTCCTTCCCCCATAATAATATGTATACTCCCAATAGTTCATCTTAATTGTCATATCCTTTTTCTTTCCCCAAAAACTAGTATCTCATAGTGGTTTACATAATTTTATGCAAGGAATGTGTGCATTTCTTGATACTCTGGTTACTTTCGCTTCACTCTCTAATGTCTGTCATGTATATATTATTTGTAATTCATTTGGTAAGCTTTTTATTTCTCTGTTATTCTGTCTTTGAATCATGCTTCAATACTGCAATGCTGCTGCTTTATCGACCCCATGCATTTTCAGTCATTGTATACATCTTTGCCTTAAGAAAATAATACAAGTTTACGTGAATGCATTCACAGGGCAAAAATTCCTAACGGTACAGAACTATATAAAACAAAACATTTTAGTCTCCCTTCACTTCCTCTCCAGACTTCACTCCCCTTCCCAGAAGTAACAATTTTCTACAGTTTGGAGTATGTATTTCCAGGCATCTTTCTGTGTATTTACATATATACATATGTATGTGATATGGAATAGACATGGATATGTTAATTTACATAAAAATATGTATTGTTCTGTGATGTACATTATTTAGCCATATGCCTGATAGGTGATTATATGATAATACATAAATTTCTACCTCAGTCTTCTCAACAACTTCAAAGAATTCCATAATAGAAACCATGCATTTTTTAGCCACTTTGCTGCTGTGGGACCTTTAGTCAGATTCACTTTGTTTTCTCCCATTCAAATGGTAAAGCAGTGAACATTCTTGTGATAATCTATATGACAGCTTCTGAAAATTAAATTCCTACAACTAGAATTGCTGTGTTTAAAAAAAAATTCTACAATTCTAACTTTGATAGGCACTGCCATATGCCATCCAAATAGACTTTACCAACTGACACACCAACCACAGTTTTTAACATTTGAAAGTATTAAACTAATTAATCTAAGGTTTTGTCAAACTTATGAATGAATTTATATCTGGTGATTTTAGCTTGCATTTTCCTCATTGTTCCTGAGGTTGAGTTCTATTTATTTGTGTTTTTACATTTATTAAATTAGGAATTCCCCGATAATATATAATGTCCATGCTTTTTTTATGTATTGAGTCATTTTTTATTAATTTAATAAAACAGTTTAGATATTAATAATTGGTATATGCCACTTAGAGGTGAATTCCAATGTTAAGCAGTATATATTTATTGCTTATTTTTATATTTCTTCTTTATACAAGTGGATATTAAACTCCATTAGTTCAGGGTCCTTGTTTTATATCTTTTCTATCATACTCAGTACCCAACGTAGACACAATAAATAGGCACTCAGTATTGACTGTCAATAGATAATGGAGGCTACCGTGGCAAAATAAAGATCAGGTTCGCAGAAATGTGCTGCTGGTTCAATGCCAGGAGTAACACAGTCAGTTCTGGGTTAGCTGTGTGTCATCTGGTGAGTTATCAGTCCTGAATGTATAAAACCAGAGGATGAAAGGGGCTTTTAACCCAGAGATACAACCACTCCTTTTGGTCTGTTCAGTCATTTAGTTATGAGTTAATTATATGACACATTAACTCATCAAATAATGTGTTTATCTTCACTGATTTGTTTAACTATTTCTATGGTAATCCACATGGAAAGGCAGCTTGAACCAAAATATTTTTAAAGGTTTCTGTCAAGAAGTCATGTCCTAAATGTTATGCCATAAGGCTGCCTGCAAAAGCCAACTGAAACATTGTACACGTTCCATTTGTCAAATCACTCATTTTGCAGTTTTTTATTTTTAATTCAGCTTTTATTTAATAAAGCTTCTTCCACATACATATTTATAAGCACATGAAATTATGCAAATTTTGCACATAGACAAAATTTTAAGTGAACAGAGTACTAGTTTTCTCAGGAAGAAAGAATATATTTAAGATTCAAGCAAAATATAGCAATCCCTTTTTTTAATATTTCACCATTTCTCTTAGTCCCGATTAGCATATACACTTCCCTTCTGAAAGCTTTTATTCACTTGTTTGCCAGATTCTGAGGTAACATCCAATATGTTCCATTCCTAGTCAAAGAGGCATGGTTTGTTTTTATCATTTGGAAGGATAGAGTTTTCTCTAAATAATGTTTTAAAAGATCTTGAGCTAATTTTAATCATGCAAGTTTATAACGCAGGTTGTAAGAAGAACTGTCTTTCTAGGTCACCCTGTACAGTCCTAAAGCAGCAATTTTTAATTGTTTTTGTTTTCCTTTTCTTTTTTTTAAAGGGAAAGAGGTTGGGAGATTAATGAAAGTAAATGTTTCTTTCAAAGCTGTCTTTGGTGTGTGTATGTATATGTGTATGTTTTTGACTATGGTTTTGGCTTCAGAAATCTATGTTATGCAATCAAGTCCACATATTAAAATCCTTAGTGATAACCTCAAATATCAAGATACTAAAATGGCCATTTTACAAAAGTAGCAATGAATGAATGTTTTAGAATATCTCTACTTTCAGTGGGCAATTTTATTGGTAGGCAAAATCAATGGTTTGGTCAAACTCCCATAGGTTACTTTTAATTGAAATGGGCCACTCCAATCATACCACCAAAAGTCTATCAAAATTGTAAAAAGATAATCTATGAATTTAATATAAATGTAGCAAGAATGTTCATTATATATAGCTTTTATATATATTAAACATATCTAGCATGCATTTTAATATATTGCAGATACAATCAATATTTATCATAAATGTATAATTAATGTACAACCATAATTGTTGAAAGAAGAGAAACATTGAAACATGTGGAAGGAAAAGTAGGTTGAGATTACAAAATGTTTAATTTTAGTGCCTATTGTTACAAGCTACTTTGGTAAATTAAAAGAATGTCACTCATCTTTTCCAGACATTCATTTTTTTCATTCATAAAACAAGGGACTTGAACTTGGCAATATTCTAAAATTCCTTTTAGCTGTTAAATTCTATCAACAAGTGTAATTTTACTATTTTTAATGATTATGAAGGTTTATAGCTATTATAGCTTTGCTTTTATGACATCTTTTTGGGCATATCTGTGATTTATTCAGTGCAAAGTCCTGCTCAGGAATATAACAGTTCCCAGTTATAACATCGTTTCTATGGAAAGCGAACAATAAGTTTTAAGATGCACCTTTTTTGATAGAATTTATATGAGCACATTATCTCAGAAATGTAGATTGCTAGTGTATTTCAGTTTCTCTAAGAGCTAATTCTCCCAATGGGCTTGTCTTCTGAATACTCTTTATCTTGAGACTACGTGAAAAAAAAAAAGTGTATTGCTTTGTGGGAAATAATTAGTCATGTTTCATGATTTTAACTGAAAGTTTATAGTTAATTTCTTTGGGATCAAGAAAAGGGCCTCAAATCCATGCTACTGTTTTTTTTTTTTCTTTTTGGCACAAATGTTTAAATGGAACAGTGTATAACATGAATTCTATATTACTTTCGACTATGCTAATCCAAGAACTTTAGCATATGTGGCTAATTTTACTTTAGATTGCTTAATTTCCATAGTTTTTTCTTCAGAATTTCAGCAGTCCTTTAATATAGCTTGAGTGTGCATGTGAATATTCATAAAATAAGTGTATGTTTAATGCATACAGAGTTTCTGTATGGGATGATTAAAAAGTTCTGGAAATAAATAGTGGTGATTGTTACACAACATTGTGAATATACTAATATGCTGAATTGTACAGTTAAAAGTGGTTAAAATGCTAAATTTTATTTTAGCATATTTTACTACAGTAAAAATGTAAATATAGCAAAACTATTACATTAATTGTTTCTGGAGTTAAATTGGTAAATTCAAGGGAAACACTTCCCTGGAAGAAAAAGAATCAGAAAATACTTTGTATTTAATATTTGAGGCTAACTTTTTCTATGCTGGATTCTAGATACCTAACTATCCCCAAGCAAGTCTGCTGTAATAATGATTTGAAAGTAATATGTCTGTCTCGAGGGTGAGATGACCTCTGTGGGTCTATTAATTCCATATCCATATACATGTTTATAGTTCTTTCCTTATAACCAGAATATTCACCTCTGTCATTTTGATGATACGATGTGAATGGAATACACAATTATAGCAGCTAGAGCAAGAACAGACCAACTCAGATAATATGGGCATCCCCAAAGATTTACAAAGCTTTGTCCTTTGAGTTATTATATACTATGCAGTTATTCTGTTTACAAGGGGCTAATTATCACCTTATTCTCATGGGTGACCAAAGCAATATATAGATAAAGGGATACCGAGAAATATCCAAAATACTTTTCAGGTAGAAAATTCTAAATTTGAAGATTAAAAAGTCAATTTGATATTGGGTGGAATGTCAAAATCATAAACAGATTTGATCCTTATTAAATCCAAAACATATTTAGAAGTTAATGGTTTAGGCTCTTGTCCTTCTTTGTGATGATGTGGAAAATGATAGTCCTGTCCAAGAGGAAGGCTTTATACTTTTGTTTAACTTCTGCAACACTTAATACAATACACTCTTACAGCCCATGGTCTATAAATATTTTGTTATTGAGACTAGTACAGAGCTAGACCAACTTTGAGGAACATTGATCAATTTTTATGGCATGGTTGAACACTGTCTCTCTCTAGTTCATTTAGTCTTCATTCTGCATTAATTGCCTAAATATGTTAGGTCCAACAAAAGAACAAAAAAAATTTTTTAAATATTAAGTCTCCCCCTACTCTCAAGCAGCCTCTTTACAAGTAAAAAAAAAAAAAAAAAAAAAAAAAGAATTTTAAACCAGACTCTGAAATAATTTCATATTAAATTTGTATTTTATGTGAACGAACAGTATGGCACTGACAGTTCTCATCAGGTTCAGGAAGTATGGCACTGACAGTTCTCAACTTTGTTCAGGAAGTATTCAGGATACGGAAACAATATAATGAATGAGGCTTACATTAAAATTGGGCAGCCACAGTAGGAGAAACTTCCAGAAGAAAGGCATGGATGCTAGACAGAGTAACAGAGTAAAGAAAATGACATAGGCAGATAGATGTCTGAGTTGAGTGGTGGAGAACTGAAAATAGTCATTTGCTAATTATTAAATGTTTTAAGTGCTGTGAGTCTTTATTCATTTATAAATACTACATAATTATTATATGGGTTTTTCTTTAATAAACTTACATATATATATATATATATATATATATATATATACAATTTTACTAAAATATACATAAAATTTGGTATTTATAGCCTTTAGGGGCAGTATCAAAAATGCGATAAGATAGGAGATGATCACAATATATTATTGACCAGCCATGAGAAATAGAGTACTCTAATATGCATCTTGAAGAAAAAACAATCTTTTAAACTCCCTGCAAAGAAAAGTCCAGGACTGGATAACTTCACTGGGGAATTCTACCAAACATACAGAAAAGAATTTATACTGATCCTTCTCAAACTCTTCCAAAAGACTGAAGACGAGGGAACACTCCCAAAGTCATTCTATGAAGCCACCATCACCCTGATACCAAAACCAGACAAAGACACTACCAAAAAAGAAAATTAGAGGTCAATGTCTTTGAATATAGATACAAAAATTCTCAGCAAAATATTAGCAAACTGCATGCAACAACACATAAAAAAGATCATACACTATGATCAAGTTGGTTTCATCCCAAGGTCACAAGGATAGTTCAACATATGCAAATCAATCAATGTTAAACACCACATCAACAAAAGAAATGACAAAAACCACATGATCATCTCGGTAGATGCAGAAAAAATCATTTAATAAAATTTGATATCCATTCATGATAATAACTCTTAGCAAAGTAGGTTTAGAGTAAACATCTCAACATAATACAAGCTATTTATGACAAACCTACAGCCAACATAATACTCAACAGTGAAAAGTTGAAAGCCTTCTTGTTAAAATTGTATCTTGGAACAAGATAAGGATGCCCACTCTCAGCACTTCTATTCAACATAGTACTGGAAGGTCCTAGCCACAGAAATCAAACAAAACAGAGAAGAGGTACCCAAATTGGAAGGAAAGAGGTAAAATTGTCATTATATGCAGATGTCATGATACTATATATAGAAAACCCTAAAGACTCTAACCAAAACTACTAGAACTGATAAACAAGTTGATCAATGTAGCAGGATACAAGATTTACAGAAATCTGTTGCATTTCTTTACAGTAACAATGAAATATAAAAGAGGAAAAGTAAAAAACAATTCCTTTTAAAATTGCCTGAAAAATACCTAGGAATAAACCTAACCAAGGAGGTGAAAGTCATATTCTGAGAACTATAAAACTCTGATAAAGGAAACTGAAGATGATTTAGAGAAATGGAAAGAAATACCATGCTCTTGGATTGGAAGAATTAACATTGTTAAAATGGCAATACTACCCAAAGCAGTCTACAGATTTTATGTGATCCCTATCAAATTACCCATGACATTTTTCTTGCAACTAGAACAAATAATCCTAAAATTTATATGGAACCATAAAAGACCCAGAATTACCAAAGCAATCCTGAGGAAAAAGAACAAAGCTGGAGGCATAACCCTCCTAGACTTCAGACAATACTACAAAGCTACAGTAATCAAAGAGTGGTATCAGCAGAGAAACAGATATATAGATCAATGGAACAGAATAGAGAGCCCAGAGATAAACCCACACACCTATGGTCAGTCAAATACCCTTTGACAAAGGAGGAAAGAATATACAATGGAGAAAAGACAGTCTCTTTGGCAAGTGGTGTTGGGAAAGCCGGACAGCTACATATAAATCAATGAAGTTAGAATACTCCCTTACACCATACACAAAAATAAACTCAAAATGGCTTCTTGAGTCACAAATTGAGCCACAGTAAATTAAAGAAAATTGAAATCATACCAAGCATCTTTTCTGACCACAATGCTATGAGGTTACAAATGAATTTCAGGGGAAAAAAACGTAAAAAATACAAACACATGGAGGCTAAACAATACGTTACTGAATAACCAAGAGACCACTGAAGAAATCAAAGAGGAAGTCAAAAAAATACCTGGAGACAAATGACAATGAAAACACGATGATCCAAAACCTATGACATGCAGCAAAAGCAGTTCTAAGAGGGAAGTTTATAGCTATACAAGCTTACCTCAAGAAACAAGAAAAATCTCAGACAATCTAACCTTACACCTATAGGAACTAGAGAAAGAAGAACAAACAAAACCCAAAGGTAGCAGAAGGAAATAAATCATGAAGATCAGAGCAGAAATAAATGAAATGGAATCAAAGGAAACAGTAGCAAATATCAATAAAACTAAAAGCTGGTTCTTTGAGAAGATAAACAAAATTGGTAAACTATTAGCCAGACTCATCAAGAAAAAGAGGGAGAGGACTCAAATCAATAAAATTAGAAATGAAAAAGGAGAATTTACAACAGACACTGCAGAAATACAAAGCATCCTAAGAGACTGCTACAAGCAACTCTATGCCAATAAAATGGACAACCTGGAAGAAATGGATAAATAGAGAAAGGTATAACCTTCCAAGACTGAACCAAGAAGAAACAAAATACGAACAGACCAATCACAAGTAATGAAATAGAAAGTGTGATTAAAAATCTTCCAACAGGGCTTCCCAGGTGGCACAGTGGTTGAGAATCCACCTGCCGATGTAGGGGGCATGGGTTCGTGCCCCGGTCCAGGAAGATCCCACATGCTACGGGCTACTGATCCTCTGTGTCCAGAGCCTGTGCTCCACAACAGGAGAGGCCACAACAGTGAGAAGCCCGTGTACCACAAAAAAAAAAAAAAAAAAATCTTCTAACAAACAAAAGTCCAGCACCAGATGGCTTCACAGGTGAATTCTATCAAACATTTAGAGAAGACCTAACACCCATCCTTTCAAACTCTTACAAAAAATTGCAGAGGAAGGAACATTCCCAAATGCATTCTATGAGGCCACCATCACCCTGATAGCAAAACCAGACAAAGATTACAAAAAAAGAAAATTACAGACCAATATCACTGATGAATATAGTTGCAAAAATCCTCAACAAAATACTAGCAAACAGAATCCAACAACACGTTAAAAGGATCATATACCATGATCAAGTGGGAGTTATCCCAGGGATGCAAGGATTCTTCAATATATGTAAATCAATCAATGTGATAAACCATATTAACAAATTGAAGAATAAAAACCATATGATCATCTCAATAGATGCAGAAAAAGCTTTTGACAAAATTCAACACTGATTTATGATAAAAACTCTCCAGAAAGTGGGCACAGAGGGAACCTACCTCAACATAATAAAGGCCAAATATGACAAACCAACAGCAAACATCATTCTCAATAGTGAAAAACTGAAAGCATTTCTTCTATGATCAGGAACAAGACAGGATGTCCACTCTCACCATTATTATTCATCATAGTTTTGGAAGTCCTAGCCACGGCAGTCAGAGAAGAAAAAGGAAAGGAATACAAATTGGAAAAGAAGTAAAACTATCACTGTTTTCAGATGACATGATACTATACATAGATGTGGAGAACAAACGTACGGACACCAAGGGGGAAAAGCGGCGGGGTGTTGGGGTGGTGGTGTGATGAATTGAGAGATTGGGATTGACATGTATACACTGATGTGAATAAAATGGATGACTAATAAGAACCTGCTGTATAAAAAAATAAAATAAAATTCAAAAATAAACACAAAATGGCTTAAAGACTTAAATATAAGACAGGATACCATAAAACTCTTAGAACATAGGCAAAACATTCTCTGACATAAATTGTACCAATATTTTCTTAGGTCAGTCTTGCAAGGCAATAGAAATTAAAGCAAAAATAAACAAATGGGACCTAATCAAACTCATAAGTAATTGCATATCACAGGAAACCATAAACAAAACTAAACGACAACCTACAGGATGTAAGAAAATATTTGCAAACAATACTACTGACAAGAAATTAATTTCCAAAATATACAAACGGCTTGTACCACTTAATAACAAAAAAAACCCAATCAACAAATTGACAGAGGACCTATATGGAGATTTCTCCAAAGAAGACATACAGATGGTCAACAGGCACATGAAAAAATGTTCAACATCTGTAATTACAGAGAAATGCAAATCAAAACTACAATAAGGTATCACCTCCCATCAGTGATGGTCAAAATGGCCATCATTAAAAAAATCTACAAATAATGAATGTTGGAGAAGTGGTAGAGAAAAGGAAACCCTCCTAAGCTTTTTGTGGTAGTGTAAATTGGTACTTCCACTATGGAGAACAGTATGGGTTTGCCATATAGCAGTCCTACTCCTGTGCATATATCCAGAGAAAACTCAAATTTGAAAAGATACATTCACCCTAATGTTCATAGCAGCACTATTTACAGTAGCCAAGAGTGGAAGCAACCTAAATGCCCATTGACATATGAATTAATAAAGAAGATGGGTGTGTGTGTGTGTGTGTATATATATATGATAGAATATTACTCAGCCATAAAAAATGAAATACCGTTTGCAGCAACATTGATGGACTTAGAGATTATCAGATTAAGTGAAGTCAGAGAAAGACAAATATTGTATCATATCACTTAGGTGTGGAATCTAAAATATGACACAAATGAACTTATTTACAGAACAGAGACAGACTCACAGACATGGAAAATAAACCTGTAGTTACCAAAGGAGAGAGGAGAGGATAAAGTAGGAGCTTGGTATTAGCAGATAAATCTCCTGTATGTAAAATAGATAAACAACAAGTTCCTACTGTATAGCACAGGGAACTATATTCAATATCTTGTAATAACCTACAATGGAAAAGAATATGAAAAGAGTATATGTATGTATATGTATAAGTGAATCACTTTGCTGTACACTGGAAACTAACATAACATTGTAAATCAACTATACCTCAAAAAAATAAGAAAAAAACCCAAACCTGTAAGGATGGAGAAAAGTAAGGTACAGTTAGGAAAAAAAAAAAAAAAATCTTAGACTAAAGAGCATTCCTAAAGGGTAGTATGACATGGCAAGTTTGGTAGTAAACTATATGGTAAGGGAAATGTCAGGTAATTCAAAACATGACTCCAAACATTGATTGCAACATCCCTTGCAGATGTTTTCTGGTAGTTACTAATTAACTAGTGACCCTTATCATGACAACATGATTTGCTATAGCTTTTAGATTATATTTTCTTTGATTAGTTTGGGGCAAGGGATTGGGGAAATGTTTGCTAAATTAAAATGAAAAACAAACCCACAAAATTCCATAAAAGATGAAATTGTAATTCAAATAGGGACTGGTTGTTCAAGATGTGGGGAAGTTCTGAGTGTGACAGTTAAATTCTCATAGTGGTTACTTTAACTGAATTTTTGTCTGGGAGTTTGATTCTGTTCCCACAGGTTTGCTTAAGAGATTTTCTGTTCCTTCGTGCCTAGTGACTTGGTATTGTTTTTTCCAACAGTCTCATTCATTTTACCTTTGCCTTGAGCTCTGTAGAAATCAATATAGTAGGCACTTTCTGTTCTGTGCTCAACACCTGTAGTTTCCTGTATGTGGTGGTCTGAGATTCTGTAGACGTTTCTTAATCCAATAGCCACAGTGTGGTCCATTTGTCCAATATAACATTTTCCACAGTGGCAGGGAACATTACACTACTGCTGTGGGTGGTAGAATATTGCCTTTTGTTAGCTACAGGATGCAAGAGACCTTGGATGAGGTTAGTATATTAGTTTTGTTTCTGTGGGTGCTTTGAAGATTGTATTGATCCAACTTATAAGTGCCTTGACATGGGGGTGGGATTGCTCTTCTGTCATGCCGTTTTCCCTTAGCTTGTTAGTGACTTCCCTCTTAGTGGGAACAGAGAATTTAATCAAATAGCTGGCTGGGAATGCATTTTCTGCAAGGGTCATATGAAGGATATAGATTGTCTATAGGAAGAAAGAGGATTTGGCCATAGCCCTGGTTTGATATATTAACCTTAAATTCATTGTTCTCACTTTGAAGTCGGATTCCTAAAACAGTTGGTTAAACAAACCCAAGTTACATTTACAGTTAAGTGCTAAAGATATCAATCTCCTAAGATTTGCAGAAGGTGGAAAGGATGGAGGCAGGGTATTTGGAACTTGTTTTCACGGCAAGATTCTTGATCATAACACTTACTTAGGGTAGAAGCAGCACTTATATGATTTCAAATCTTTTTTATTGTGTTCACTATATATTTATAAAGTATTCCAGGCACTGTGAATAAAGCCAGGATGGTGGGGTTTGTGCATTCATGGGGCAGATATCATACCTTACCTCAAGAGTTTACCGCTCAGAGAGTGAGGTACCAAACAGCTAATTTAAAGTATTGTAAAGACATACTGGCAGCCTAACCTCGTCTAGGGGTCAGAGAAAGCTCCCTGTAAGGAATAACGTTTAAATTGGGGGATGTGGCTATGGTAGCAGAATTTCAGGTAGCTTACTGCATTTAGTTTTGGTTGTTTCTCCATTTCTCTCATACCCCACACCCTCTTTTTTTCCCCACTAGAAGTGACTTTAGTAAATGAGGGGTAAAAATGCTATTGGGCATGTAATATATTAGGAAACTGTGAATCTTGCTTTTCCAAAGACATTTAGAAGTCCTTGCTCATAGTAAGTTTGAAAAAAATTAGATATCACTTACACATCTAGCTTAGTCTCCTAAGGAGTATGTGACCTTTGGACATAATGCTTCTCATCTGTAAATGGCAATTAATGCCTATGTTATAGGTTGGTTTGCAAATTAAATGAGATAGTGTGTATAACATTTTCAGAAAATACTTGTTCATAATAGACAATTATTGTAGCTTCTGTCCTCCCTCCCCCTCTTGCACCCTTGCTTGAAGATTTAGAGACACTTATCTTACCTTGTTCACATGTTCATTTTGATTAAAAACCAGCTTCTTAAATTCCTATGGGCCACCCAACTCTTCCACCAAGAAACTTGTTTTGTTAAATTCTAATCAACCCACACCTAATATTAAGTGAATGCAGTTATAAGGGTAGAGAAAAACACTAAGCTCAAGGACAGTGCTAATGACTTTTCTGAGACATACCTCTTTTCTGAATCCAATATAATGTTTACCTTTACCTCCATTGACCCATCAAATCAAGAGAGAAAAGTTGTGCTTACAATTTGATTTTCATCTTCTATTCTTACCAACATTATGAAAAATGTTAGAAAAATGGTATTTGGTTGTGGCACTGTGACTTAGGAGTCTCGGAGTCTAGATGAAGATTCTTAAGTTAATAGCAAGTTATAGGGTCCTAGAATTCTATTCCCTGATCAGAGACCCTTATTGCTCTTTTCTCCCAGCCACCTACTGTGTGTGGGCTACTTCTAAACCTTCAAAATATGTCAGGTTGTTGCCATGTTGTATGATAATTTGTTTAACATACTTTATTTTTTAGAGAAGCTTTAGGTTCACAGCAAAATTAGGAGAAAGGTACAGAGATTTCCCACATTCTCCCTGCTCCACGCATTCATAGCCTCCCCCATTATCAACATTCCCCACCAGAATGGCACGCTGCTACAATCAATGAACCTACTTTGACACATCATCATCACCGAAAGTCCATGTTTCACTTTAGGGTTCACTCTTCTAGTTATAAATTGTGTGCTTTAAAAAAATATATGGTTGTATGGGTTTTGAACAATGTAAAATGACATGTATCCACCATTGCATTATCATACAGAATAGTTTTACCACCCTGAAAAATCCCCTCTGCTTCACCTATTCATCCCTCCCTCTTTCCTTACCCCTGGCAACCACTGTTACCCCTGGCAACCACTGTTACCCCTGGCAACCACTGATCTTTTTACTGTCTCCATAGTTTTCAGTTGGAATCATATAATCTGTAGCCTTTTAAGATGAGCTTTTTCACTTAGTAATATACGTTAAAAATTTCCCCTTGTCTTTTCAAGGCTTAATAGTTCATTTCTTTTTCTGAATAACATTTTTTGTCCAGATATATCACAATTTATTTATCCATTCACCTACTAAAAGACATTTTGATGCCTTCCAAGTTTTGACAATTATGAATAAGGCTGTGTAAAATATCCATGTGTAGGTGTTTGTGTGGACATATGTTCTCAACGCATTTGGGTCAATACTAAGGAGAGTGACTGCTGAATCATATTATCAGAGGATGTTGAGTTTTGTTAAGAAACTACCAAACTGTCTTTCAAGGTTACTGTACCGTTTTGCGTTCCCACCTGCAATGAATGAGAGTTCTTGAGGATGCTCCACATCCTCAGCAGCATTTGCTGTCATCTGTGTTTTGGATTTTGGCCAAGCTAATAGATGTGGAGTGGTGTCTCACTGTTGTTTTAATTTGCAGTTGCCCAGTGACATATGATGTTGAGCAATCCTGTCATGTCCTATGCTTATTTGCTATCCATCTATCTTCTTTCATGAAGTGTTTTTTTGTTTAAATTATTTTTTGCTGCATTGGGTCTTTGTTGCTGCATGCAGGCTTTCTCTGGTTGCAGCGAGTGGGGGCTACTCTTCGTTGCGGTGTGCGGATTTCTCATTGCGGTGGTTTCTCTTGTTGTGGAGCACGGGCTCTAGGTGCGTGGGCTTCAGTAGTCGTGGCTCACGGGCTGTAGAGTGCAGGCTCAGTAGTTGTGGCACACGGGCTTAGTTGCTCCACGGCATGTGAGATCTTCCCAGACCAGGGCTCAAACCCGTGTCCCCTGCATTGGCAGGCGGATTCTTAACCACTGTGCCACCAGGGAAGTCCATCATGAAGTGTTTGTTCAGGTCTTTTGCCTGTTTTTTAATCATATTGTCAGTTTTCTTATTGTTGAGTTTCAAGATTTTTTTGTGTAATTTTTCTTTTATCAGATATGTCTTTTGTAAATACTATCTCTTAGTCTGTGGCTGATCTTCACCTTCTCTTGATAATATCTTTCACAGAGCAGAATTTTTAAATTTTAATGAAGTCCAGTTTACCAATTATTTCATGGATTATATCTTATGTGTTGTATCTAAAAAGTCATTATCATACCCAGGGTCATCTAGATTTTCTCCTATGCTATCTACTAGGAGTTTTATAATTTTGCATTTTACATTTAGGTCTATAATCCATTTTGAGTTAATTATTGTGATGAGTGTAAAGTTTGGATTTTATTTATATTTTTGCATGTAGATGGCCAGTTGTTGAAAAGTCTATTTTCTTCCATTGTAATGCCTTTCTCCTTTGTCAAAGATCAGTTAACTATAGTTACGTGTGTCTATGTCTGGCCTCTCATAAAATATTTTTATTCTCCTCAAGTATTGTGAATTTTATAAAGGCCCATGCCATATATTAAACCTATTTATACCTAATATTCAAATATATGAACTGGATAAACTTTTGCCATATGACTCTCCCCATAAGATTAGAATAGATGATTAATTACTCCATTGAAAATATAAATAATATAAAGTTAAATGCGTTTTCTTAATGCTGTCAAAATGTGCAACATATATATGGAATCATTCCAAACTACCTGGTTATATAACCATTCTGGGGCACACGTAAGTTTCCCAGTCAAAACCAAAATCTCTTCAAGGGAGAGTTAATAAAAATTCCAGGTGATTGCTATGCTCAGATATAATTAGGTAGCACTGATATATGTGAAAAGTAATTGCAAAGTTCAAGATATCTAACATTGCATGTAAATGCATACTTCATTTATTCAATGTATTCATTCGTTTACTTAACAAACATGTACTGAGTTCTGAGTACATCAGTTACCATGCCTGGGGAGAAAAGGTAAATTATAGTGACAGGTAAAAGGTTAAAATAAGTGGGCAAAATAGAAGCACAAAGGAAAGAGTGTTTGAAAAAGATTAGAGATTTCACAGGTAGATAATGTTTTTCTAATATCCTTAGTATGCTTTTTGTCTGACTTTCTTCTGACTTTTCCTTAGCCCTAATTATGATGGATATATGATCCAACATATTTTTTAAAAAATCCATTATCTCAGGCAATTGAAATATCCTATCATTGAGTATAACATTAATTACATCACTCAAAGTACCATTCCAGGTTTGAATAATTACATACATTTCTGCTGAATCATATTGGCATTGTGTTGGTGCCTCATTGAAGACTTCATCAGCTGAATTGATTCTCTGACTTAAAAAGAGGGAAGGGGAGGACCAGTAAACAACATTTTAATTTAACTTACTATAAAGAGGGCTAGAAAAAATTTGCTACTAGGAGCAGAAGATATTACTATTTTGCCCCTTTGAGTTACATTTTTGAAAATGATACTGAGAAAATGAATAATGTTAAAGTTTGGCTTTGAAAATAGTAATCATTTAAATTGTAAACTTGATATCAGGTATATATAATATATATTATATAATATATATTATATAATATATATAAATATATAATATATATTATATAATATATATTATATGATATACATATATATTCACCAACAATATTTTTAATACTGTTTCATTCCAAAGGCAGGAATCTTCTGAGTAAATATGAAAAGCATACATTAGCTATTCCAAATGAAGACAAACCATGGTTTTGTGGAACAAACATAACATCAGTATTCCAGTCCTCTTTTATTAAACTAGTTCTTGATACATTTAGATGTGTTATTTAATGTCTTTGGACATTACTCTCCTCATGTATAAAATGTTAGCAGATTGCTGACATTTCTCCTACTTTAAAGTCTATGATAAAATATCTACTCAGTATGCACAGCATTATGCATATGTCTGGTCTTCAATAAAAATTTTGTTTGAAAGAACAAAAATTACACCCTATACTAGCTGCCTTTAAGAGTTCCCAAGTAAAGATTTACTTACTTGTGGTTAGCATCCTGTAGACAATATGCATATATACTATATACTGATTTTAATCCTTGCAGTCTGTGTACCAATTGTGTACTAATCCTATTTCTATATGTATTAGACCTCATAACATGTCTCATTAGCCCTATTGAAGAGGGGATCACAGCTTTGCATACTGAGGTGGGGATGTCTAAGGTAACACTATGATATTTGTCTGGTAAAATTGAGGATATTTTAAAGTTAGAGTACATACGACCGAATAACACAAGCCTGTACTTCAAAGAAAGAGGGGATTACTGCCCCAAGATTAGGAAAGATAAAACATAGGCAGTGTTTAGGCAAAGAGAAGGAATGGAAGGTGTGTGTGAATTAGTTCTTTTTCAGGGCATTTCTTTCTGGAATGCCCTGGAATTCTCCTTAATCCAAATAATAAGAAAGGATTCCCTATGGTTTAGGGTGCCTGGTTTGCTAGTATTCACCAATAGTCTTTTATTTTTTATTTTTTTTACCATCTTCACAACTTCTTCATATCGACCGTGTAATTTATTAAGTCAGTTTTTTATTTTATTGAAGTATTTGTTTCTGCTGTACAGCAATGTGATATATACATTATTTTTTCATATTCTTTTTATGGTTTATCACAGGGTATCGAATATAGTTCCCTGTGCTCTGTAGTAGGACCTTGTTGTTTATCCATTCTCTATATACTATTTTGCATCTGTTAATCCCAAACTCCCAATCCATCCCTCCCTAATCTGCCCCCCCCCACTTTAGCAACCACAATTAAGTCAAATTTGAAGACTGTGATTACTTCGTTATTTCAGAATTTATTTATTTGGTCATAGTCGATGTAAGTTAACTTTTCAAGAAAATATTAATGTTATTTTAAATTAAGTGACCATAGTTTTGAAAACAGATTTTAAAATGTACATTTTTAGTTGTTTGATGAAGTATCTTTAGAAAAATGGGCACTTTCATTCACAATTTTGTTTTTGTTTTTTTGGTAATCTTAGCCAATTTCAGCTGGAGTTGCCATAGTCTTCAAGGACAAGTTGATGTCATGCTGAACTCTGTGTTATGCTGATAATCAGCATCATTGGACCTGAAACTCTGCCATCTTTCTTTGGTGTGATTGACCTTGTTATTTTAAAGGTGGCAGGGACAGGGGGAGGAATTTGGCAAAGCATCGAAAAATCAGAACACTTCCTAGCTCAGCAGTTCGTTCTAGACATGAAGGTCAGACCAGGTGCCAAATAACCTGACAAATTTGGAGTGAGCAGCAGGGCAGCTACCTAAAGAACGTCAGAAGTTCACAATGTCACCAGAGCAGCACAAAAATAGGATAGCTACTAACAGTCCTTTCTTATATTTGGCCAGTATTATTTGCAAAGACAATGAACTCTTCCTCTTTATTTTCCAGAGACTGTATGTATACATAGCAAGTCAAGAAAAATGGATTCTTACCTAGTCCGGAATAGTTAGTGCAGCCATTTGTAACGTGAATCACATTACTGATGTGCTAGAAAGAAGTTGAAGTTCAAAGGGCAGTTTCTAAGTAGATATATTGAAAGATATGTAGCAGATGTGCAAGTTCTAACAAGGAAGTTAAGTACAGTAATTGACATGAAAGTCACATAAATCAAAAAGAATCCATTTCATCTTTATTCAACATTAAAAAACACCATTCTAAGTTCTTTAAAGAAATTTTTTAATTGGGTATGTGATGTTCATAGATGACCAAATGTATAAGGTACAATGTTTGAAATCACAATTTTTCCTCTTAAATAGAAACAAATACTATACATTAATTAAATCCCTTGGTGTGAAATGAGAGAGATGAATAATATTTCAGTTATTTTGTTGGATCTATTGCTCCTCCCCCACCTTTTCTTCCTTCTTACTCCCCTAAATATTTTCCTTACTACTTTATTTTCACATCCAACCCACAAACTCAAAATTGTAAGAGGAACACCTCTCACAATCTTGTCAGAAACTATTCCATTTTCTGTCCTCCTCCAGTATAAAGTTCTTACTAAACCTAAATATTTTAATTTTGTAAAGTTTTGCCTAGTCTAGGAAAGTATTGAGATTTACTAATTATTGTCCAAATAACCCTTTATTTTTGACATCACCGAGGCAGTTGTGTGATTAATTTAATTCTACTTCTAGTTTGAGAAAATATGTCTTGAGATCACTAATGTCTGAAAAATTCACTTTATGGAATAAACCTTAGCAAAACACTGATGATAAATTTTGCCTGAATTCTTCTGCTTGTTTATTTCTAACTTAGCTTCTCTGGAATTTTCTACCTTGTCCTTTATCACCAATACAATAGGAAATGGTCAGAATTGGCCATTATTTATATTAATTTTGTGATCAGAAATAATTAAAATTATTTTAAATTAACAGATGTTTGTTTCCCTCCTTTCACTTAATCTTTATTTGCCAGTTAAGAAAGAAGCTCAAAATATTGCATTGACTCAGTGACATTATTATGAGCACTGATGATCATTCCAGGGTATTATAAACATACATACTTTCACGTGTTTGTGAAACCGTGAATGATGGAGCTACCCATTTATTGGCTGTAGCATTTTACTTTTTCAAATATAAACTGTGATGTAAATAACGATCATTGTGCTATGGTCTGGCTATTTTGTTCTCCCGGGAATACATGGCCTTAGAGCTGAACAAATGAGAAATACACCTTTTTTTTTTTTTTTTTTTAACTAAAAGGTTAATGAAAAGTCTTCCTGACTTTTTGGAGGAAAGTTCAGTTTGGGTTTTTGCCAAGGTCTGGAAACTTTCCCAGTATGTCCAACTAACCTGAATGATACAAGCCACTTTAAAAAATCAATACTATAACCGAGACTTCAACTGAATGGGTTCTCAAAGGGCAGCTTTATTTAAAGTGTCAAAAAATAAAGTGTAAAAATGGGGTAGGAGAAGATAAATTATGAGCACTGATTTTTAAAGATTCTAAGATTTTATATTTCTAATGGTTACATCTATATTAATTTTTTAACAGGGTTATTATACCATGAATGATTCCAACTGGAAATAATTATATAAAATATGTATTAATATATTCAATATAATTATTTCCAAAATGTAAGAAAATCATTTTTTAACTCACTACAGTAACATCATAGTTAAAAAAAAAAAAAGTGTTTACTGTCTCATTTCCTTCTAGTATCTAATGTGTCTGGAATAAATTTCAAAAAAGAAAAGAGAATGTTTATTACTACTTCCACATGCCATTTCTTTTTGTTTTATGGCTTAGGGTAATGACAATGATCATCTTTTAGAGATGCAGCCAGTCATGCCTTTACCAATTAGGTTTCTAGAATAATCAATGTTATGTAACAGCTGTGTAAAATGTTGCTCCTGGAAAGGGAAGATACATGTCACCAATTACTCCTTTGCTAACCCTTACTGCAGTCACTCATGGATATACAAAGTATCTTGACTTCAAAAAATAGCCAATTATAGGTAGATGAAATAATAATGCTAGACAAGGGCTTTCCTGGTGGCGCAGTGGTTGAGAGTCTGCCTGCCGATGCAGGGGACGCGGGTTCGTGCCCCAGTCCGGGAGGATCCCACATGCCGCGGAGCAGCTAGGCCTGTGAGCCATGGCCGCTGAGCCTGTGCTCCACAACGGGAGAGGCCAGAACAGTAAGAGGCCCATGTACCGCAAAAGAAAATATATATATATATAATAATAATGCTAGACAGTCATCAACCTTAGCCCTTTAATCTGATAATAGGATGGTTTTAGAGTGGGTGGTCACTTGTTTTCAATTTAGGGTACTCTCAGAACATTTGATTCCTTAATAGGTAAATAAAAGCTGTACCTCTGTGTTCTGCCAGTTTAATCTCATGTCCCAAAGGAATCCAAGCATCTACTCTCTAATCATGTATTTGTGGAGAGAAATTGCACTTTTGTTATTCTTGTTGAACTAAGCTCCAGATAATTTGAATTCATGAATTCACAAACCCTCTTAGGTTCTTAATAACTCATACTTTTAATATGTAGTTGATGATTATATGTTTTCAAAAGCAGGAAATTCCCTAGCACGTATTTAAATGAAACCAATCAGATTATAATGCAAATTAATTGAATTGTAGAATCATTTTTGGCTTTTCTTCATCCAATCAAATATCATTTCCCCTAGATTGTATCTCCCCAATCTCTGGCATATGAATTATTTATTTATTATTTTAACAAAGATTTAGTGAGGCTTATAATGTTCCAATGCTTAAACTTGTTGTGAGAATAAAGTACTCACAAAATGTTAACCCCTTAGCTGTTAAAGAGTTCACAGGTTATACTGAGAAACAAATCTGAAGATGGACGAGAGTGCTGAAGTGTAGTTGGAGGGCAGATAATTGAGCAAATATTGTCTGTTCAAGCCCAGGCTCTTAGATTATATGGAACAGAAATTCCCTAAGAAAGCTCAAGAAAAGCAGATTGATGTGTGAGGGGTAGGGTAAAAGGTTTAAAGTATACAGAAGTCAACCAAGATAGGATCCACGGACTAGAAAGAAATCAGTAGGGCTCTAATAGAATAATTCTGGGTCAAGACTTGCCTTGTGGGACTACAGCAGAGGAAACCCTGGAATCTTCCCTATGATATTTTACTTTAATGCAACTTACTGGAACTCCACAAGTTTATTTTTGTTGTACTATCAGTGTATTACTTCTTAGTTCAAATGCTGGAGAGAAAAAAAAAATGGTATAGCTCAGCCTCTTGATGGGTTCCCTAAATTCAGGTGCCCACTTTAATCCTATCAAATGGGTGCAGAAGAGTGACATTGGAAATGTAGGTCCATATGTTCAGCACAGGCTATGGGTAGGGGATCAGATAAACTTAGCAGGCCACAATACTGTATTTCAAGTATAATTTCCTTTCCACTCCCATGGACATTCTCTTAGTCTAAAAATAAGAATTAAACTATCTTAATAGCATTCTAACTGATTGAATCTTTAGACAGACATCAAACAGGTTGCACACAAATAATCTATTTATTTTTACAGATGTTTTCAGAGTGCTTAGTTTTTATTTCTATTGTAGCATTATTCACTCACACATCTGTCTACTATGAGAGAACATAGAAGGAGCAAGTAAATGTTTAATGAATGAAGAAATGAGGGAATAACTGAATAATGAAAGTGATTTAGATTGTGTTATATATAAAAGGCATTAAACTGTTTTTATAAGGTGAAATAAATAGAACTTTCATTTGTTAATGTATCCAAGGTAGAGGGGATATCTCACTTTTAGAGGGATGAAGAAGGACCTTCCACCAAATCATTAAAATGTCTGATTCAGTGACACCTAATGACTGCAGGGGAAAAGCACCAGAGAGAGGACTATAATTTCCTATTTAAGGGCACATTCTGTTCTTTCCTCTGTAGACTACAAGATGCCTGACAATGGGTGCTTGCATATTCACTCACACCCAGCAAAGACACATTATTTCTCTTTCAGCCATTTGGAAGCTAGCTTCGTTTTTCTGGTTCTCATTGCAACAAGTCCATAGCCTGTCTCCATTCTCTTTCTTGAAAACATAGCCTCGACTCCCTATAAAACTAATAATATTTACCTCAGTTCTTTTTTAAATTTAATTTTTATTTTATATTGTGATATAGTTGACTTAAAATATTATGTTAGTTTCAGATGTACAGCAAAGTAGTTCAGTTATACATATACATGTATACATTCTCTTTCAAATTCTTTTCCCATATAGGTTATTACAGAATATAGAGTTCCCTGTACTATATAGCAGGTCCTTGTTGATTATCTATTTTATGTATAGTAGTGTGTTTATGTTAATCCCAGACTCTTCATTTATCCCTCCCCCGACCTTTCCCCTTTGGTAACCATAATTTTGTTTTCAAAGTCTGTAAGCCTGCTTCTGTTTGTAAATGAGTTCCTTTGTATAATCTTTTTAGATTCTACATATAAGTGATATCATATAATATTTGTCTTTCTCTGCCTGACTTCATTTAGTATAATCTCTAGGTTCATACATGTTGCTGCAAATGGCATTATTTCATTCTTTTTCATGGCTGAGTAATATTCCATTATATATATATATATATATATATATATATATATATATATATGTACCACATCTTCTTTATCCATTCCTTTGTCAATGGACACTTAGGTTGCTTCCATGTCTTGGCTCTTGTGATGCAATGAACACTGGGGTGCATGTATCTTTTCGAATTATTCTTTTCTCTGGATACATGCCAAGAATTGGGATTGCTGGATCATATGGTAGTTCTGTTTTTAGCTGCTTTTTTTTTTTTTTTTTTTTTTTTTTGGTATGCGGGCCTCTCCCGTTGCAGAGCACAGGCTCCGGACGCGCAGGCTCAGCGGCCATGGTTCACAGGCCCAGCCGCTCCATGGCATGTGGGATCTTCCCAGACTGGGGCACGAACCCATGTCCCCTGCATCGGCAGGCAGACTCTCAACCACTGCGCCACCAGGGAAGCCCCTATTTTTAGGTTTTTAAGGAACCTCTATACTTTTCTCTATAGTGGTTGTACCAGTTGCACCAGTACCAATATGGTAATTAAATTGAATTTCTTTTTAATTTTAAATTTACTTCTCCTATTTTGATAATCCATCAGTATGATAGGAGGATTTGCTTTGAACTCTTCTTACTGAATAAGTTCATTTATATTTTTTTGAAGAGGAAAATTCATATTCTCTTACCATAATCTTAGAAGTTTAAGAAGAGGCTGGCTAAGTGAGGAAAGCATTGACAAATGTGAGAAATCCAGGGAAATTTTTATTAAAAAAACACATTGATGTCTGAAGATTACTTTAAAGGCCAATATTCACAATTCTGTTCTGTAGTCCAGCCAAATGTTACCTCAACATATTAAATGAGACCCTTAAAATTGCACCAGGAGAAATAAAGATGGTCATATAATTAGTCTATATATTTTCTATAATGCTTTGACTTAGTATAGCAATAGCACAAAAATAACTATCGACTTGATTTTTCTTCTCCCAAAATTTCTCTTTTTTGTATGTTTGTTCAGTATATATTTATTGAGGCTCTAAATTGTGTCAGGCACTTGTCAAAGCACTAGAGATAGAAGTGTAAATAAACACAGTTGCTTCCTTGGCAAGGACACAATCGCATCAAGGAGGCAGGCCCCCGAATGTATTTACAATGCAGTATGCTGTTTTATAGATATATGCTCCAAATGCTAAAATAAACATAGAATAAAGAGAAGGACTGCATAACTCTATGCAGGGAATTGAAGAATGGATTTGATTGCCCAAGTAGAGGACTGTCTTTGAAAGACAACTTGGAGTTGAAAGGAGTTGGGAAAAGAAGGCAGAGAGTTTAGAGAGTTTGAAAAATCTTAGTAATGTGAAATTGGAAGCAGCAAATGGATGATTGAAAGTATATATGTCTGGTAAACATTAATCAGGTACCTGGTATTTGCAAAAATTAAAAAAAGTTAACTATGGTTATAACACTGAGGAATGTAAAGAGATATTTCCCAAATGTACATGTTTTAATATCAATGAAAAATATAATAATTGTAGTCTTTTTATGTCTAAAATATCTTTCTAAATAGTGTATTTAATGTTCTCTATTGCTGGAATGTGGGATATATGTAAATATAACAACAAAGAAGATAAAACTTTTAACTAATTGCAGAGTATCAGCTGTCCTTAAAAGAGTAGGTATGTCCATGTAAGAAAACTATTGAGAAGAGAATGGGGGTGGGCAAAGTCAATTTGGTTATTGTTTTCATTGCCTAACATATTGGATTGTTCATAGAAAGCCTATATCGTTTTATGTAGCATTTTTAAAACAACAGGGATTTAAGATGGCAGTTTGATTAACTTAAAAATAAAGACAGCCATCATTTTTTATGGCCTTAATGTATTCTATGGAGGCTTAGATCTTTGTTTGCTATTACTGTTTATAGGATTTATGGTATTAAATTCTATCCAGCTGTTACCAAATCTCATCCTAAGAATAAAATGCTAAGACCTTGCTTGAGAACCAGTTTCATATGTGGCCTCAAAATTGCATCTCTATACACTATTCTCTTTTTTTTGGAATTTTATTTTATTTTATTTTAAAACAGCAGGTTCTTATTAGTTATCTATTTTATACTAATCTTTTTCTGAAACTCTTTAATTGTTCTCCTTCAGAGAAGAGTCCCTAGTTTGAGTTCCATTATTAGGTAAATTTTAATTTCCTATTTTATGTCAATATCTTTGTTGTGTAAAACCCAATGATTCACTCATAGCCATGTTAATTGTTTTCATTTGGAGATAAATTATATTCTTTTTTCTAATTACAAAAACTATAAGAAAAATGAATCCCTTATATGCCTTTTAGAAAATTTAGGGATGAAAGTCATTTTGAGAAGTTTGGCCCCATGCATTAATTTCATTAATGTCATTCATTCTTCAATACTTATTGAGCAACTATGAGCGTCTGGGCAGTTGGAAAACATGAGTGAACAGAACAGACTAATATACCTGCTCTTGTGCAGTTCCCTTCTGATGGAGAGAAAGAGATATACAATAAGTGATAAATGTGGTATATTAGACTGTTTCGAGGCAGTCTTGAGGCAGAATTCCTTCTTCAGTTTATCTTTCCTCTCACATTTACTATAAGCAGCAAGGAGAAACCAGGTTGTGCCTTCCACACTTTGCTTGGAAATCTCCTCAGCTAAATACCTAAGTTCATCACTGACAAGTACTCCTTGCCTCCCAGCAGTAGAAATAATTCAGCCAACTTCTCCGCCACTATATAACAAGGACTGCCTTTCCTCCACTTTCCAATAATATGTACCTCATTTCTAAGTCCTCACCAAAAGCACCTTTAACATCCATATTTCTGTCAATAGTCTCTTCAAGGCAATCTAGGCTCTTTTCATTAAATGCCTCAAAATTCTTCCAGCCTCAGCCCATTATTACTCAATTCCAAAATCACTTCTGCATTTTTAGATATTTGTTATAGAAGCACCCCACTTCTCAGTAGCAAAATCTGTATTAGTTTCCTAGGGCTGCCATAACAAAGTACCACAAACTGGGTAGCTTACCAGAGAATAAACTGAAGTTTATTCTCTGAGTCCTAGAGGATACAAGTCCTAAATCAGGGTATCAGCAGTGTTGGTTCCTTCTGAGGGAGAAAATCTGTTGCCTGCATCTCTTCTGGCTTCTGGTGAAAGCCAGCAATCCTTAGTGTTCCTTATAGAGGCTTCACTCCAGTTTCTGCTTCCCTCTCCACATGGCATTCTACCTATATCTCTGCCGTCATTATCTGTGGTTGTCTGTCTCTCTATCCAAATTTCTTTTTATAAGTACGCCAATCATATCGGATTAAGGTTCACCCTAATAATCTCATCATAACTCGATTACATCTGTAAAGACCCTATTTCCAAAAAAGGTCCCATTTATAGGTAACAGGTAAAATACACTGTTGTGTATTTTTGCAGGGGACACAGGCTGTCCTGAAAAAATAAAGAAGAAAGAAACCTAATATGGTGAAGACACTTTCTAACGTTCCAACCTTCCCGCTATTATCTGAGAAGAGCTGAGTAAAGTCACAGCGACTTCACTGGGTTGAACATATGGTACCTGCTGATTGGATATCCAGCGGTTCCCTAGTACATTAATGTGAAGAATCTTTGACAAAATGGAAAACTCTTTCTAATATCCCATATTAACGCAAAGCCTCTGGTATCTTTGGGTGTATTTCTGTAAGCTATTCCAGATATCCTTGAAATCATTTATGTATATCCCAATTGCTGATAATTAGTTGGAATATTATTCTTCTAAGTTTAAATCTCAAGTATTATAAATATTAATTTTGCATACATGTCTACCTTCAGCCTGGCATGTGCCCACAACTTCATTTTATGTAGTTTATTTTTTAAGTGCTAGAAAGAAAAATGTTCAGAGAAATCACTGATAAGGGTTTCTTGCACTAAAGCTTGCATTGAGGGCAGGAACATGATCCCTGAAATGTAGGCTCCTACTTAGCCCACTTTATAGAGACCTTTCTAGTCTCAGGGCAATTAGTAATGCATTTCCATCTAAACCTGCTTTAACACCGAGTTTTACCTATTATGGACAGACAACTGATTCTAAAGCAGTCATTTAATGAAGCCTTATTTCACAGGTAATAGTAAGCTTGTTTGTGTCTTAAAAACCCAACTTCCTGTTCAAGCAGACACTTATAGCTACAGGTAATAAAACATTACCATTTTAATTTCATACTTACCTCATCCATTTCTCCAGATAAACTAGGGCATGAACTACATTTTGAAAAGGAAGAAATCATTAAAATGGCTGATAATTATCCAGAACCTTACCAGTTTTACCAGTCTCTGAAGAAAATCCCATTAAATTGGGCTGTGTCCTGTTTCCCCAAATAAAATAAAACCAGCAGAGGCTTATCAGAGCTTATCATTTTGAGGCCATTAATTAAGTAAATTCTACTCCGGGTGAAAATGTTTCCCAGAATCTCTTTTGGATTGACATTTATTTTGTGTTAACCACTCCGTCTGGCTTGGCTTTGCACCACATCTAGAGGCCATTTAAACAATATTAAGATAACAACATTAATTCACTGTTCTTCCGTTAATCATATAGAAGCAGATCAGCTTGTTATAAATAATGATCTTTCTTTGCCTGAAGCTCAGCTCTTTTAGCACTTGTTCTAATGCAAATCTCTCCTTTTGTACTAGCTGCAGAGTAATGGTATTTAATACTGTGCTGTTCTTTACTTAGGTTTCAATACTGTCTATTGGGGGGTGGAGTTTGGGGGTGGTTTCCGTTTTTAAACTTGAATAAGATTGACTTTCAAAAGACTATGAGGAGGACACAACCCTTTTTGACTTGCTTTGTCAAAAGCATCATTTTTCTCTTTTCCGGTGATGATCACTGGAACTGAGACTCAACTTAAGCATGTATCTGACAGATGAGGTAATGTGCTATAACTTTTCCTTATCTGCAAAATAAGTATATCGGGTTGGAAAGTCGGGGAGTTTTGTCAAGATTTCATTTTCATATTTGGCTCATATTCACTACAGAGGAGATGTAGCTACTCTACTCCTGGCAAACCATGGTAAAAAAATCTGTCATTACCTTAGGTGGAGTATTTGAGTTTCCTAAGCTGATGGAATAAGGCAGGCAAATGTGCCGCTGGATTCCAGTGACTAGAGATCCTTCTTTGCTTGCTTGAATAATTAGGCATAGCTTTTTAACAACTTTCTCTACCCCAGGGGGGCTTTCAGGACTGTAGAGGGTGGTGTTCCTGTAAGCCAGTGCTGGTGCTGCACTTCATTGCTAACCAGTTGCTCATCTAATCAAATTCAGGTCTTTAAAAGAACTTCAAAATAATACAGCTATAACCTGAAGGAGAAGCCACATGGCTGCATGTTCGTCATCTCAGTGCTTTGGTTTTTCCTCCTTGGAATCATCAGAGCATTGCATTCAACCTGGACTTGCCCAGAGCCAACAAACTTGCCAGGTGTCATTCTTTATGTTTGGGAAACACTGTACAAGGCTGACATGCACCCCCCCCCCCCACCATAGAATTCCCAGCCAGGTGGTGTAGAAATGCACCAAGGCATTTACAGTCAAATAAGTATCACTGCAAGGATAAGCACAGGTTGCTTTAGGGCCCTATGAAGGGCTTACCTAATTCAGAAAAGGCAGGGAAGGTTCCTCAGGGAAAGTTCTGGCCCACTTGACATAGGAAGATCTGAAGCTAAGCTCAAGGAATGAGGATAGAGAATGGGGAGGGTGCTCTAGGTGGAGAGAACAACTTGAGCAAACACCTGGACATTAAAAGGAGCATGCCGTTCTTAAGGAAAGGCAGTTCACAGTGGTGTGACCACAGAGACAAAGCATCCTGTGCATCTTTTTCCAGTGTCTTGTCTTATGACATCGTGTTGGTAGCTTGAAATTGGCCGTGATGGGAGTGTTTATACCATGAAAATTGGCAAACAAAATAAATCACGGTTTCATTTATTGCTTTGTTGATTGTCTCCTGTAGACTTAAGAAAGTAGTGAATAAAAAAACGGTTAAAATGTAGATTGGACTTAAAAGTATGTCATGGCTGTAGTTGCTACATTGTGAATAGCACAAGAAATTGAGAAAACATTCTTCCAGCTTCAAAAATGACTATAGAACCATGTTTCTTCATCAGCTGTTGCCATACGTTGGTTACAAATCTAAGAGTTTGGCAAAATCAACTGAAGCATTTTGTGTAGATCAATTGGCTATAGGAAATTTACAAAAAATGGTATTGTATATTTTTATTGGTTATTTGGGTGCTATACATCCTTTATATCAATAATTTTTATAATAAACTAAGTCCTTGCATTTTTTCCATGAAGTTGTTTGTTAAACACTTTTTTTTTTTTTTTTTTTTAACCACTGCACCCAGTACACCAAAAAAAATTATCTGACCACCAGCACAGTGGTGGTCAAGATCTCCCAGTACTACCCTGCTCACCACAGCAGATGTCGAAGACTAACAAGAGACACTGTACATGAGATGGGCTCAGGAAGAGGAATTATTCATTTAACTTGGAACCATGCACTGTTGCTCCACTCTCACCACCCATTGCTTTGATTTGTGCCACTGGAGTCCCCATACTCCATGCCTTAGCTTTTGAAATGTCTCTCTCGGAAAAATCTGCCCGACATCATTCAAGCTATAGCTATGGATTTTATCAAATAAATTATTCCTACTTAACTCCTATATCTCCTCCTCATCAGCACTTGGGGGCAATACATTGAAGCTAGAGGAAATGTTTTTAGACGTGAGATCTAAGTTACAATAAAAGCAGGATGAGGGAGAGGTGGGGAGTGATTGCTAAAGAAAATAGAAATCCATCCCTAGAAATGGTATGTGGCTGCTGTCTGTAAGGGATCAGTAACTTCTCTTTAAGTATTGTTCACATGTACCGAAGCTTATGGGCATGTGTCATAATGCCACCTGAGATGAGTTGCTTTGGTTACAGATGACTTTGGGACTGCTCTTGTGCTATTGTAGGAATAATTGGCAACATTTTTCTGTATAACTCCTAGTACAGGGGAGGGGTGTGTGTTGGGAAATGAGATAGATATTTCTATTATTTTTTTTGTCAAAGTAATATACAGTTAAAATCTATCAGATTAAATTTTGTAAAGATGGAATCAAATCGTGCTTTGAATACTTAGTACTTAGGTATTTACAAGGCTGGCCATACTATAGGTGCTCAAAAAACCCTTCTGGGAAGAAAAACAAGAAAGAAAGGAAAAAGGGGGTGGAAAGAAAACAGGAAGGGAGAGAATAAGGGAAAGTAGTGAGTTACAGAGAGTAAGTAAAAAGGCATAAAACTCAGGCTTAATTTCACCAACAAAATGTAATGATAACAATACTGAATGATATTCCTTGTTTGTGTATTAGTTTCCTAGGTCTGCCATAAGAAAACACCACAGATTGGGTGGCTCAAACAACAGAAATATTTAATCATAGTTCTCTGGCTAGAAATCCAAGATCAAGGTGTTAGCAGGTTTGTTTTCTCCTGAGGTCTCTCTCTTTGGCTTCCATATATCTACCTTCTCCCTGTTGTCTTCCCATGATGTTTTTTTCTGTGCAAGAGCCACAGGTGTCTCTTTGTCCAAATTTCCTCCTCTTATGATGGAGGACACCAGTCAGATTGTATTAGGGCCCACCCTAATCGCCTCATTTTGATTTAATCACCTCTAAGTCCTTATCTTTAAAACACAGTCACATTTTGAGTTTGGGGGGGATAAGAGCTTCAACATATGAATTTGGGGGTTACAGTACAGCCCATAACATTCGTTATAGTCTGTTTCTCTGCTTTTTTAAAAATTGCGTAGTTGACATGTCATTTTTAAACTATTTTTAGTTTACATTTTAATTTTAGATAATTTATCATAAGAGCTTTGCAAGCACTAATGTATCAACGTAAATATTATTACTTTTATACATTAATTCTTCCATTTGGTCATATGCATTTGCAGTATTGATTCCTATAATTACTATTTTAATGTATATCAATATTTGTTAAAATTTCATATTCTTTAAGTTTCTTGATGCTGGGCAGGGGTCCTTGGAGTTAGAAAGGATGTGGTCAATTTTATCTCCCATGGAAGAGTATCATGATGTGCTTAATAGACCTGAAATGTGGAAAGTATCCCTCTCTAAGCTGGATGTGTGTAAAAGAAAGAAATTGTTCCAGATGTGTACAAAGGGGCATTCACAGGCTTTTGATGAAGTAATATCGGGCTGAAGTTTATGTGGGCTTAAAGGTTTGTTTTTTTTTTCTTTTTTTCCTTTTACATTTCACCACACTGAAATTGGACTTCATTATTATAATAAATGAAAACAGCTGAATGATGTAATGGCTTAAAAAAAGGAAAATCTTAACAGACTATCTTCTGACGTTGAATATGGGTATAGCAAGGACAGGATATATATCCTGTTTAATGCTCAAAAAAAAAAAAAAAAATACCACTTCTGAGCATGTGGCTGAGGCAACCTTTTCCAAAGACTTGATTGGCATATGGAAAGTATATTTTCCTGTTTAGCAGCAAGAGCTGCTGAAAATGTGCTTGGCCTTCCCCTGGGTGCTTATGGTAGCAGAACCCACTGTATCTTGTAATGGGCTCAGTGTTCTGCTGCCAGACTTAGCTAGGCTTCTCTTGGCTATTCTGCTTAAAGAGACCTGGCCTGAGGTCTAGAGTTCCAGGTGGCTTCACCTGATTCAGCTAAAGAGGTCCCAGGCCTTTAATCATTCCATAAACCTGAGAATACAGAGGAAACTCAAATAGGATTTCTCTAATTCTGCACCAAATTAAACATCATGAATCCATTCAAATCATTCAGGGGGCCTCTTTTTTTGTTTTGAAGCTTAAAGCAGGTGTCAGCAATTTTTTTCTGTAAAGGGCTTGAGAATATTTTAGGCTTTGTAGGCTATATATGTCACCATTTATATTCTTTCCTTTTTTTCTTTTTATAGCCTTTAAACATTCGTAAAACCATTCTTATCTCCAAGGGTCATACAAAACAGGCCACAGGCTGGATTTGACCTGTGGGTCATAGTTTTCTTTTGTCTTCCAAGTTGCACAAATAAATATGGCAAATATAAATGTGCTCTATCATAGTACTTAAACATTTCTTGTTTATTTTTGCTATTGTGTGTTCTCTGTATATAGAGCTTACCTCATGAGAAGACCATATTAGAGAGCCCTCTGGCACAACATTTCAAAAGTTTTGAGATTATTATGTTATATCTTATGTGATCAACTACTTTATACACTTTATAAAATTTCTATAATAACAAATTTCATTATATAAAATATTGCAGCTTTAGTATAAGTGCTTTATACCCTTTTTAAAAATGCCATTGCCATGGAAAGCTAATATCAACTATTTATATTCACGAGTTAATCATCTTCAGTCCCCTTATGAGCACTGGGTACAGGAAAATTTGCTGGGATGAAAATTAACACCTAGACTGATCAGAAGGCTGAAACAGTGTTTTTTCCATGTCATATTCTTCTCTCCTGGAAGTCATCTTCTTTCCCATGAGGGCCAATGGTGTTTCCAACAAGTTCCAAATATCTATCATCCATATTCACGTACATAAGTTTTCGTTTGCTTGCTTTTTGGTAGCATTTCCTACTTAGAGTACAAGAAGAAAACTGTATTCATTTGAAACTTCTGTGAAAAATTAGGAAGGTGTAATGCAATTACCTCACAGGAACCTAGCCAAACTCCTAAGGCAATCTCTTTACAAAAATTGGATCTTAGAATCTATAATGACAATGTTGGTCAGAACTTCAATTTTAGGCCTCATCCTAAAGAAAATATTTTTAACTGGAGAATTATCCTCAAGGAGTTTCCTTCAAAACATGTTTTATGATTGCTTTTTTAGGTGAGTTTTAAGAGAAGAAATTTACTTGAACTGGACTGATCTATTTTTTAAATGAATATAGTGTACACAATTACAGATTTAAAGATAAAGTAAGGTGTCGCTTCATTGTATTTTACGTAAAGGCATCAAATATCATGAACTTTTGAGCAGAATGCATTATTTATTGGTCAGTTATGATATTGTCACACGAATATATTAGCTATTAAACATACCAGCCCAGGAAAAAATGCAAGTGAACTAAATTCTGAACGAATCCATTCCAATTTTTTGAGGCAAGAAAATTCCCTGTTATATACATTCTCTGATGACCAATATAGGCCAGAGGAATTAGGAAATATGAACTACCCCATCAAGCATAAACTCCAAGGAGAGAGCACACTTCATGTAGAACCTAGGATTGACTTAGATTGGTAACTATTTTAATCTTTTGAACACACACACACACACACACACACACATTCAACTGAGTTTGTTGGGACTATCATAATTCTTTCAGAAGCTCAGTGACACAGGTCTTCTATGAAATAATAAGTACCTTATAGCAAATCACTTTTTCATCTCTTGCATTCCAATGGGAAGTGCTTGAATAACATCCTTGGATTTTATTCACTTAACTTGCTACCAGATATCTAAAAGTGGCGCAGCTCTGCTTAACGTTAAGACACATCAATCATAAACTATAAAATTCAATCTAGATTATTCCATATCCTTTATCAGGAAAAGGAATACTACTTTCCTGAACTTTGTGTTACACAATTTTCTCAACTTAGCAATGCATTCCAAAATATGTTAAAATCAAGGAGCTAATCTATATTCACTACTTGGCACGTAGAAATTTCTCAACAAATATTTGACATTTTAATCTATGCTAAAATAGGTAATAACATTAATCAACTAATTTGAGGTCTGTCAAGCCTCACTTTAGTCTACTTGTATATATGTGTCATCTATAGATTGGATGCAATGATTTTTCTTTCAAAAGTAAAAACACTTCATATGAGAATAGTTATATGTCTAGGCCTTGATATTTCTTTCTTTGGAAACAGTGAATCCAGGTGGAGAAGAACTGGACAAGTAGAGAGCCCAAATGGGTTGTTTGAAGAGAGTTTAAGGGAGTTGAGAGTGAGGGAGAAGTATTTTGGGCACTGTACAGGAAGATGAAGAAACTTACTTCAAAAATTTAACAATACATTATGAATAGGATTCACCCTTATAATCCTCTCAAAATATTATCAAGTGTTCAAATTACTTTCTAAATATCTTTGCCTGTTTGACTTAAGCCAGCAGGAGACTGTGAGGACCCTTGACTAACTATAACGTGGGTTACATTTTGGGGGCCAGGTTTACAGTTCAGTACCCAGCTGTATTTCAGACAAAGTCAATACCCAAAAGCATATTTTCTTGCTGGTTACAATCTCATTAGACTTATGGTCCAAAGGGTAAAAATTTACCCTAGAAAACTTCTATGTTTTTTAGAATACTACTGCAGGGGAGCACTGGAGACCACTCAGAGACATAATGGTCTTCCTTATGAAATTGAAAACTAGAAACATGTTTGAAACTCAACCCTCATGGACATAGACTTTCTTAAATTGGAGCCCTTTGTGGATAATAGATGTCGCAGTAGCTATGTTTAGGCTAATTCAAGGCATTTGCTCACTCCAGTGACAGAAGATTCCCTGGGAAATTGGCTGCTACTCTGCTTTAGAACTGCTGACACTGGCTATTTATTATTAGAAACTTGGAAATTTTGGTGGAGTTCCTCGTGGAGGCCCAGAAAATTAACACTCAAGAGTCTTGATTAGAGTGTGCTACTTAAACAGTCTAGAAATGGTATCAAAGGCAGGCGAATACAACAAGGTGAAGGTCTGTAGTTCAACATTCGGGATAATTTGTGATCTGAAAGATACCCAGTTTCTGTTTTGTGATAGAACCTGCTTTACTAACGTAGAAACTCTAGAGGGCAAGATGATTTGCCTGCATTCGTATGTTGAATGCCTATTTGCATATCGACAACATATGGTATTTACATGTTGAGAAAGGAGTGATTTCAACAGTCTTTCAGAGAAAGGTGTAGCAGTTTGTATAAACATTCGTCATGGCTAGAGTCCTTTCATGTGCAGTCATGAACATAGCTAGAGATATAGTAATTTTAGGATCCAACTTAAACCTAAGGGCTGCCTGAATTCTCAATATTGTGATGCTAATCAATTTTGAGTCAGAAAATGGGGAAAACATTGAGTTACTTGGGGAATTAAAAGAACTAAGACAAAGTTACAGAGTTCATATTTAAGATGGGAGAAAACTGTATAAATATAGATGGGCTTCCATCTCTTGATAGTTGTTTACTGACAAAACAGATCCTGATTAGTGTGGATGAGGGAGCACCTCAGCCATCATCAGGAGACTCCAGCGAACCCCAGGTACTGTTTGTAGGCCATGGCCAACTAAACAGCTTTCCTTTAACAGTGTCAGATACAAAGGGGAACTGCTGTAACTGGCCATCGGCTTCTCATTTTTTGTGTGGGTCCTTCTACATAGGGGTGCAGATAGCCCTGTGTTTGCTAGTGGAGCATCTAGTTGCAACCTGAATCTATGAGGAAAAGAATCCAGTGAATAGCAAACCTGTCTTTTTTTTATGGCAGAGACCCTGGAATTAGTTATGGTGGTGGGTAGTCTAATTAACCAGTGCTTTTCCTGCTCAGGGTGTGCTAGTCAGAGTCATGGGGTTGAGCTTGAATCTAATGGTAGTTAAAGTGTTCAGGGGACTCAGATAACAGATTTTTCTAATTTACTCATTCACCTTAAATCCTGATGCCAACAGATGCCCGCCCAGGACAGTTATGACTCACCATCCATCCTCTCTTCTCCCCAGTACTGCCACCACCATTCCTTTATGTGTAAATCCTTTCGAAAAAAATCTGGTGCCCTCCTTTGTGGAACACAACAAATCTCCAAACCATTCTAGTGTTTCTCAACTTTGGCTGTGCATTAGATTCACTTGGAATACGTTTTAAAAATTGTCTGGGCTCCACCCCAGAGAATAATTAATTGGGGGTGGGGAGGGACTTGGGCATTGCATTTTTTTAAAAAAAAAAGTTCTCCAGGTGATTCCAAGGCAGAAGTAAGATGACTCTAACCAAAGCATTCAAGTGGGAAGGATGTGGGGTTAGGGAGGGATTGATCATTGAGTGTTTACACCCTATCAGCCTCCCCTACCTTCTACCTACTTGGCTTTTTGCTTTTTTGTGATATTGATCAGATTACTGTGCAGTAGGAAATTAGAGATGTTAGAAGGGGGAGATTGACTTACACTGGAATGAGAAACCTGCTATGGAGAAGTGATAATGAATTGATTAAAAGGTGGATGGGGGATGGGTAAGGTAGGCAATACATCACTCAAGTGGCTCAGGCTGGAAAGTTCGGAGATGTTTAGATAGAAGAGAAGGAGTTTGGCACATCTCTAGGCATATGGGTTACAAAGAGATGAGGAAGTCAGATTTCAGGGGGGCTTACTTTGTTTTAGGAATACAAAATTCCCTAGATTATTCTTTGATAAACTAAGAGAAAATTAAATTGCTAGCCTAATGTTTCTTTAAATGTGACACAGACCTGAGGTGGAGCCCTAATGTAGTTCACCTTTATATAGCTTGTATCTTTGTAACACTTATCTCTGGATCAGATTGTGCAAAGTGTAAAATAGGAGGTTCAAATTAAATGCTAAAATATTTCCATCTGTCCAAGCATTCTGATTATAATAGTTGCAAACTCCATCCATAGTTATCCTATACTAAAGGTTTAAATGAGAATTCAATTGAAATAAAATGTAATGTTCATGTTTAAAACTTCCTGCAGTGGCCAAGGGTTAGATTTTATCACTCACAGGGGAGTTTTTGGACCTCGACCTCCTAAAATTTGCCTTATCAACACAACCGATAGGGAAATCCTTTACTGAGGCAAAACAAGCTATAGATCTGAAATGAAATAGATAATCAAAATGCTGAAGAGGGAAATTTTTAAAAGCCAAAGGGAAAATAGGACATTTTTTTTTTCATGAGCATTACTTCCAAAGCTGTTTTTCAATATCCCAGACCAATTTGGAAGTAACATAGCTCGGCCCTCTGTGGAGTTAATCTGAAACGGCGACTTTCCAAAATTAGAACACTTGATGGGAGAGTTAGGAAGGGGGGGAAATTGAGCAAAATTAAAGCAAGTGGATTTTTATGGACTTGGTTTCCCTTTGTATTTGAGAATGCCACAGCCAGAAAGGCTATTACTAGCGTGGCTGTCACATCTGATCTTGTCTGATCAGCTATCTTTTGAGTTACAAACTTCTAGATTCTCTTGTGCTCTTCACCTTTTGGGGTACATGGTACTTTTGCAGCTGAAAATAAGTTGTGTGTTGGAGTTTCCTCTGTCTTCTCTATGCCCTTGTAAGGCATAGTGTCTCGTTTCATCTTTCTGTTACTCAATCAACCATATTTAAATTGAGTTCACTGAACATGTACCAGACCACTAAACTAGGCTCAGTTTTTAAAGGTACAATCAGTTAAATAGCCAGTTATTTCTGCAGTATTATTATTTTGGTGTTTATTTGCCTAGTTTTGATTGTTGAGATTTTTCTGAAAGCATGTCATAGAGCTGTTATCTTTTGCAAGATTAATGCAAGACATATTACAACAATTCAGTGGATAACAAGATATATGATATTACTGTCCTTAAGGAGTTTTCAATTTAGAAAGTGAAGTAAGGCAAGAGGTGAAGAGCTCTTTTACTATATAAGTTTTCAAAACCTATAAGCTCTGTAATCAAGTTCTAAAATAGTCCATTTGTACTGTTTTTTAAGTATAATTAATAAACTATTTGATCTCCATAGTTGTTTTCCATTTGAGATTTTGTGGCCTTTTAGAAAGGCTTACTTACTTTTATTCAAATTAACGAAAATACGTGTTAAGTGCCAACTATGTGTAAGGTACTACTAAGGACACAGTGGCATTCAAAGATGAATCCCCCTGATTATATGACCATTAAAGTAATGAAACAGAAATGTATATGACTGTAAATAAGTGGATTCTTAGTTGGGTCCCAAAGTCAGTGATTACTGTGAAAATCATGTATCATAAAATTTATCTTTTAAAATTACATACATTGCCCATGAATTACTGTGTTCATGGCTTTGTGACATGTGACATGTCCCACTGTCTTTTAGAAAGTCCAGTACCGTGCATTTCTCCTCACCAGAGTGCTGTTTGGTTGGTTGGGTCCCAGATAAGTTGTTGGATTGCTTATAAGGTCTTAATATCAAAAACAAATAACAAAATTAAGCAGAACAGAAAATAAGACACTAATTTAAAAAACCACAAAAAACCCTTTTCCTATGTTAGAGCTGATGTGTTTATTTGAACGTTCGTAATTTAAATGCTGTATGATGTACTTTCACTGTATTAAAATACAATGAGAAGTACCTTAGGAGAAGTACAAAAAAAGGGCTGTGGGCTTTTAAGGAGAAAAAACTCATACCATAATAAAGCATTCAGAAAGAAACTTCATAAAGGAAATTGAATTTGAGATTTTAAGAACAGATTTGATTTGACAAACTAAGCTTTCCAGTACAAGCGCATGCAGTCTGGGCAAAGCACACAATTTGCAAAAAAAAAAAAAAAAAAAAAAAAGTTTAAATGTTTTGTAAGCAGTTCTTTCTATCAGAAGTTTAGAGTATGAGCTGGACATTGGGAGGTGATTATGTCCAGAAGGGCAGGTTAGACACTGTTGTAAAGGAGAGAAGGTTACACTTAAGTGGAAAGGCCACTGGGAGGAGAGTGCCTTAGTTGTGGTTTAGTTACATCAGTCAACTGAGTTTCCATTAAAAAAAAAAAAAAAAAAAGACCTGAGACAGAAGGAGTTTGTGCTGGATTATGATGGGGATAGAAGAGCTGGAACTGGCAGAGTGGTATTGGAAACAATAAAGTAGAGTAAAGACCCAAGAAATGTTGTGTGGATTTTGTCTCCTACTGATATGAATGACATTGACAATGGGAGAGAAATTTGCATCTGAATCACTTTGGGTCAACTAAAGTTTCTGTAATAATGGTAGAGTCACTTATTTGGATGGATGGATGCATATAGCATATAATACACAGAGATAACTAGTGAACTATTCATAAAATAACCCTTCATAATATTTTTCCCTTTACCTAGGATTCATTTAAAACATAGATTAGGTAATGTTCCAAATGTTTATTCCTTAGAGGCATATAGTACATTCCTTTGGCTTTATTATGAGCATCTCATTTGGCATTACATCTGCACTTATGTCTGTATGTTGTATCTAAGTTATATGTTTTATGTGGTTTGCATTACGGTCTCTTCAGTGAAAGGAAGTTAAATTCCTACAGAGGGACATAATTATAATCCTTTTTAAGTGATGAAATTTGTTAGCAAGCCTTTAAAATCTAGAATGTAATTAAGTTCATCACAATTACTTTAGATCAACAGCTCATCTGTGGTTATGTGGAATGTGCTTTAGGAATTATTGTGCCATTATTATTATTCTCTATATTACCTGATAGAGAAAGAAGGTCAGTATGAATGTGTGGTTGAATCCATCCATCCGTCTGGCCAAATTTATCTCATCTTTTGACTTTCGATCAGATCAGTTTTGTTTGGGCTTTTCAGAACAAAAACTACACTAATTTAAAAAGAGCAAACTCGGGCTTCCCTGGTGGCACAGTGGTTGAGAATCTGCCTGCCGATGCAGGGGACATGGGTTCGTGCCCCGGTCCGGGAAGATCCCGCATGCCACAGAGCGGCTTGGCCCGTGAGCCATGGCCGCTGAGCCTGTGCGTCCAGAACCTGCGCTCTGCAATGGGAGAGGCCACAACAGTGAGAGGGCCGTGTACCACACACAAAAAAAGAGCAAACTCTTCTCATTTTTCATGAAGAATATAAGTTCTCACAATTTTATGAAGTTTTTTATTTTTAAGAAATTCAATTCAGGATCCTGTTTGAGTCTCACTCTAACTCCAAACTTTTTTTTTTCATTTTTAATAATAATACTAAAATTATAATGCCTTTAAGGTATAGTTATTGATTGAATAAAATCAACTTTGTCATTATTTTCCTTTAGACTAAATTGACTAAAATACAAATACCCTAGAGAAGGGCTGGAGTAGCCAATAACAATGTCTTAGATAATACACACACACACACACACACACACACACACACACACACACACAAAGTTATAATAAAACAGATAAGATAAACGAATGTTTAGTCATGGCTCTGTATAAATTTCGATTCTCTATGATTTGGGAAGTCAGGAAAATGCAGTCATTTTTGCATATGAAAACAATGCAACTCTTTCTGCATACACTTGTTAATAGTTCTCCATTTAGAAGTATGGGAAACCAGTATTCATTTAAAAAAATTAATATAACCCCATAAATAATAAAATGGTACATGTAGTATATTTTTTCCTGACCACTACTCCAATAAATATAGATTGTCCATAGTTGGATTCAAGCAATGTTTGAGTTATAACTTATTTATCACTCCAATTACCTTCTAAAAGGATATTGATAAATTTTGATTAACTTTCAGTGACTAGTTTAATCTTCAAGTGTCCCTAGTGCTTACCATGCAACACTAGATGGTCTTCTGATGTGAACTAAAGTTTCTAATATATGTAAGGCACTTAAATAACATTTTCATGAATCTGATGCTTTTCCATTGTTGTGATGGCAATGGGAACCTCTGAATTCTGTTTTAACCATATGGCTCTTAAGTAGCAGATGCTTAGAGAAATTGATGAAAGGTGTGAGTCATATTATCTGCAGAATTTTCCTAATTATTTTTTCCAGTTTGTCAAAACATTACATAAAAGAATGATAGTTTATCAGTAACAAAACAAATCCTACATTTCAAAAGACTATCATATTTTTCTGCTTAGTATAAATTCTCTTTTCTGCCAAAGACTGTTAACACTTAAATTACAAAGCTGATAGACTGTTGTCTCATTGTTTACAAATGTCTAATATATGAAGGCGACTTGGTCATTTTGCCACCTCATTATAGAATTTCATGTAAACAAGTCTAGAAATCAGCTTATTGAAAGTATGTTACATTGTAACATAATTAAAGTGGCTCTTAAACATTGATTGTGACCCTCAGTAAGAAACATATTTTACACTGTGATCCTGACAATACTTGTGTATATTTTCAGTAGATATCTGTAACTAAAAGGAAAGTTTCACAAAAGTTTCACAAAGCAGTGTTACTAATGTACTGATATTTTGTCTTCTAATTTTATTTTTTAAAATTAGTATTTGTAATCCTATCCTCTGTGTAAAATTTAATCAAATAGGTAAGTATATGTTCCTTTGTTAGCATTCCATATTTTGCTTCAGTTGTTTGTACTACTATATGTTCCGTGAATTAGGATTTTAAAAATATATTAAAAGAACACAAAATAATTTAAAAATCTTATTCATAGTTCATTAGAATGAGGTAAAAAATCTTTACATAAACAGGACATTTATATAAACAGGATGTTTAAAGCTAGAGATATTCTTGGGCTTCCCTGGTGGCGCAGTGCTTGAGAGTCCGCCTGCCGATGCAGGGGACACGGGTTCGTGCCCCGGCCCGGGAAGATCCCACATGCCGCAGAGCGGCTGGGCCCGTGAGCCATGGCCGCTGAGCCTGCGCGTCCGGAGCCTGTGCTCCGCAACGGGAGAAGCCACAACAGTGAGAGGCCCGCGTAACGCAAAAAAAAAAAAAAAAAAAAAAAAAAGAAAGCTAGAGATATTCTTGACAATAGGATGATGTACATTTCTTCTGGTTCATGTTTAAGATTGTGTGCTGCCTATATGATAGCAACATGATAAACAATCTAGAAATTAAATATTTACCTTTTTCTTTTTGGCTTCAATCCAATTAAAATAAGGTAACTGTTTAAATTTCTAAAGCAAGAAATTTGACTGGCTCTCTGATCAGTGTAGTCAGTGAAATGACAATTATGACAAATCAAAAACTGCTCTTCTTTCAGAAATATCACTTTGTAATTACACTTTTTTTTTTTTTTTTTTTTTTTTTGCGGTATGCGGGCCTCTCACTGTTGTGGCCTCTCCCGTTGCGGAGCACAGGCTCCGGACGCGCAGGCCTAGCGGCCATGGCTCACGGGCTTAGTTGCTCCGCGGCATGTGGGATCTTCCCGGACCAGGGCACGAACCCGTGTCTCCTGCATCGGCAGGCGGATTCTCAACGACTGCGCCACCAGGGAAGCCCTGTAATTACACTTTTTAAATTGGTCATCTATAACTCAAATTAGTCTGATCATAAGTCTTTATGTTGGCTAGATATAAAGGAGAAAAGTACAATTCCTTCTTCCATTAGCATTTCTCTGAGTTTTAAGTCACTGCTAGACTTGAGGGAAGCTTTGGGACATCATGGAAGCTTCAATTCTGTATCTATAAAAATGTGCCTATTCTTAGTGTTTTGCTCAGTGCTTTTGATTTATCAACCAGGTTAGTCTCTCTGTAGAATTACTAAGACTTACTCTCATCTTATTCAGCATCTCCCACCCCAAGTGATCATTTTCTTCTGTTTCCAGATGTAAGAAAATGAGACATGTTTCTTAAGGAAAAGATTCAAAACACCTCATTTGGGCCAAATATTTGTTTAATGGAAAGAATATAAACACATTTCTTAACAGGAAAAAATATATGTGTATACGTATATATTCTATATAGAGTATATATGTATCTATCTGAAGAATAAAATGAAATGTTCCCCTGGCAGGAATACACTGAGGGTTGTTTGTCTTGCCCTCAGCCAGGTACCTTATACTCTTTTCTCTTTGAAAAGGCCCTTAAGGGTTTCACTGATTCCCTAGAATGTAAAGTTTCCTTCACCCTCTGAAATCCCTAATAATTTCCATTTGCAGAAGTACTGTTATCTGGTCTTGTGTTGTCTGTTCTCTAGAGTTTGTACAACAGCAAATTTTCTTGTTTCACATACTTTGGCAGAAGTTAACTCAGAAAACTTGTCCTGAATTCACTTTGTAACATGTCTATATACTAATAACACTCCAATTATAAGGATAAAGGAGACTCCCTTTTGAGGATTTTAAAGGATTTTCTTGTTATACACTCTGGAAATAAAATGACTGGTCTATGAGACAAGTTGCTTGATTTAAATAGGTTTTTCTTGAACACTATAATATGCTCCAAAGGACCAAGGATTCTTTCTACTTATAAAAGTAGTTTCTAATTATGGGAGTAAAATCTAGTGTGGGATCTCAAAAGTGGGCTTGCGTGGGAGGAATAAAGAAATTTCATGAAACAGCATTAAAAGTAATAGTATCTCTTAGTTCATTTTTAATGAGTCTTCCCTCCACAATTTATACCTTCGGAAATCCTAAGACACAGTATTACACACACACACACACACACACACACACACACACACACACACAATACCATGCATATCTTGCAATGCTTTAAGATAGATTGAATAGAAACCTTGTCTTCAGGAGGGCTTATAAATCAGATGCAAGAAGGCAACATAAACTGATGAGTATGAAACACATGAATGAGTGGTTGGAGAAAAGAGAACCACACTCAGAATAGAGACTCCCCACTGTTGGTGGGAAGAGAGTAGGATGTGCAGTTGAGGTAAGCAGCAGGGCATCAGAGAAGTCCTTCAGGGGGAAGTTATGACCGAGTTGTTATGGAGTTCAGCTCATGCAATTTAAGAGAGAGAATTTTTCATAAGTCTGCATAGACCCTGAAAATTTGGGTCACTATAAGATTGTGGATTATGTATTTCTTTTCAGACATCCTTGCTATCAGTTCTAGTACTGATGTAGATAGAGCTAGCTAAACAACAGATGGATATTGTATCCCAAATGCTCTTATAGAAAACTTACAAAAGACAAAACGATGTAGTCAGTATTTTTTATGGACTTGATCACATGAAGATTTGGAGTGATTAGGAAGCAAGAGAGAGAGGGGAGCAAAGGGCGTGAGGTGATACTAATGACACTTTTTGCAACTGCCTCAGGTTAATCCTTTATCTTCTTGACTTTGGAGAACCACATACAGGGCGACCAAGGTGGGATGAGTCAGGCTATAGGCTGTTTGCTGTGGCTCAGGCTTCATAAACAGCCAAATAAGTAGAGAAAGGAGAAAGAAATGTCAAAGGCTTTTAAAAAGGATATGTTTGTGTAACGACACAGGGTGTGAAGGGAGAGACAAGGGGTATAGGAGGCTTGAAAAGGATTTTTATAACATTTAGTTGGTGTCTTTGACTCTTGAGTTAGGGAAGTGCAGCTTTGAGCAGTTGCTGTCATGTGGCAATGATTTTACATCAGCTGCCCAACATATCTGGTAGCAGCAGGAGGGAAAAATAAAATCTCTTCTGATTGAAATGGTTAGGGGATTCAGGGAAGAAGAGTACAAGTGCCTGAATTAGAAGGAGACAGGGATCGTCAGTTGAAATCCATTCGCTTTAGGGAGAAAAAATTCTCTGATGAATGCAAGGAACTGGGGCCTCGCTTCACTCTTTTATAACTCATCTTAGAAATGATACCCTTGCTCGCCTATTTAAAAAAAAAAAAAGTTGGAGGCGTAATTCAGAATGACATCCACATTTAGGCCATAAATGTTTGAAGCTTAAACTTAAAATCAAACTCTTCTTTCAACTCTCCACAACATGAACAACCCCTAGGGCACTCCAAGTATTTTTATATGTATAAATTGCTTTTGCTGTTCAAAAGTTTTAAAAATTCAGCCTTTGTGACACAGAGGAGTAGGCGAAGGTATTAAAAGGGTGGTAATCTCTGTAAGAGCTTTAAAGTCAGCTTATGTCAGGCAAACACAATTTAGTTCATATGTCTCATGTAACTAAGTCTCTTAAAAAAATTCATTATGCCCCATGGAAAGCAATTTATAATGAGACCATCACCAATAATTATTTGTTTTAGGCTGTGAAGTAGTGGGGCACTTTCCTGCCTGGATGGAATCAACTAAAAATAACTGATTTTTTTTTCCCCTACATTTGCAAACAGGATAGGTTGCAGTGAATAAGCTGCCAATATAAGCCATTCCATTCCAAAACAGACATTTAGGTGAAGTAAGAATAACATGGAATACGGCAATATTTTTCACATTCAACAACTTGTGCAATTTAGTGACTTTTACAACAAATTTCAGGGTGTTCTTTATTTTAATGATAATGTTTAACTTTGAAAACCTTTATTGCCTCTCTCCAGATGTGCACCCCACCTTTTCCAGACATGACTTAACCTGTCTGCATAACATACCTGATCTAGATGTGGCAGCCTCTCTACTTAATTTAATAGACAGTTAACACTCCACCTTCTCAGGATTCAGCTGTCTGGCAGCCTACCTCTCCTGACAGAGCTGAGAAGCAAGATTTAAACAATAAAACATGCACAATCAATTACAACCCACAAAGTCCATGCAACAAAGCAAATGTATTTTTTCTGTTATGAGTGTTGCCTTAGAATCTACAAAATCTGATTTTACTGAAAATTTTAACAAGCTAAGTGATCTGCTTGCCAAAAACCACTGCCTATTAGGAGGCAGCAAATTAGAAAAGGGATTGGGGCTGTTAGGAGCAGCACAATAATAGCAGTGAAAAGTGACAACAAGGTTGCTGACAGAAAATCTATAAAAAGCCCACACAGAAACTCAAAAAGCACAAGAACTGAGCCATTTAATAAGGGTAAACAGACCTACAAACTTATAATCCCTAAGAACATCACCATGCACTAATTGGTACTCCTGATGGCCAGAGGTCATTAAGGAAATGTTACATTAGGTGCTGTAGTTTGATCAATTTTAAGAAAACATATATAATTCATTCAAGAAAGATTTTCATCCAGAATAGCCATATTTGAAGAAAAAAAAAAAGAGGTTTGGAGGACTAAACTTTTAGCCACCATCCTGTTTTTGTTCATTTTTCTAATTCTTTATCCAATATTACAACTGAGTCCCACTTACAAAATTAAGCAACTAGAAAAAATATATTTATTTGGTAATGAGACAGTCCAAGCTCATTTAGTATATACCTGTCTTCAAAATCATCATTTAAAATAAAGTCAGAGAATGTTTTAACATGGCTACTTGTGTTTAGGTGGCTAAATGTATTGAAAAACTTTTCTGATATGACTCAGGTTGCAGGTTCAATTCCCATACGAGTCTGTTGTCTTTATGTTGTGCCTCCATTTACCCCTCAAATGGCACGAAAAATTAAATCCCTCTCCACCTCCAGAAACATAACCACATAATTACTGAATAAGGTCTTACTATCTACACACTTTAAAATAACATATGAAATAATGAAAATACATTTGTTCACTGAGTGATTTCATTTCCACAATGGAGAGAGAAGAACTAGCCTACACTATGCACCTACCTGTGGCAAACAGTGCTAGTGGCACACTTAACATTCTCTTTCAGTAAACCTAGAAGACCAGTTTTCATAGGAAGAAGTTGAAGCCCACAAGGGAGACCATATCAAATGCAGGATATTCTCATTCCCTTTAACCCACTCTGAGGGAGGCACTAGAACAACCCCTATAAATGTATGTTAGTTGTGAACATTATGATACAAAGTAGCTGGAGTGAGTTTCAGTATGTTACTTTGTTCCCAGTTCAATTAATGCACTGAGACATTGAAATAAACTGAGTAAAAGGACATAGCTGTAGTTTCAGTTCTCTCCCTAGCTCTCTGATCATGGGCCAGTATTAAGTTATATTTTCTAGGCCTTTGTATCTTCTTTAAAAACAAAATGTAGAGGAGCCTTCAACTACCTTTACCTAGAAGCCAGAATATGCTTACTTTATTATAAACAGTGAGCAAAATTACATATTTAATAATTAAGTTCCATGATAGATAATTACCAGATTGTGTCTGAGACATGAAACTGAGTTAAAATCAAGTTAAGAACTTTCTTTTACATATAACACTCAATTTTATTCTTGCCTCTTGTGTCTTTTTCACTATTCTCAGGTGTGGTTGGGAAGAGGGAAATCAGCCAGGCCAAAGGAAGGGGTTCATGAATGCACATTTTCACAGCTTTGTCCCTTGGGATATTGTGGACACATTTGGACAAGAATTGTCACTGTTTGGACAAGAATGTACATCCTGAGAGAAATTATATTTTTTATTCTCCATAAAGAAAAAGTCTATAGAAAAGAGATTTATTGGATAATTCTGGTCAAATTAGAAGATAAGCCAACTTAATGAGTTTAATACACCTATTTTGGTTTAACAAGGTATTAGCATTTAGAGGACCAATTTGGGTTTCACACATCTTACAAACACCGGAGCATAGAGAAAGAAAAGAAATCTTGGTGTATATTTAGTGTTTTATGATTTAACCTTTGTTATCAAATACTACTGGTTATAACTCAGTTTATAATAGTGATAACACATCACTTCTTATTTTCATTAATTTTTTTTTCTTCTTTGTTTTGTTTTACATTTGAATTATATGAGCGTTAAGTACCCCACATGTGTTTTTTTTTTTTTTTTTTTTTTTTTTTTTTTTTTTTTTTAAATTGCCATTCTAGTTTATTAGAACATTTATGTATATAGCATATATTCTTTTTTTTTTTTTTTTTTTTTCTCTGGATTTATTTATTTATTTATTTATTTTTTCTTTATTGGAGTATAATTGTTTTACAATAGTGTGTTAGTTTTCCCTCTACAACAAACCAAATCAGTTATACATACACACATGCTCCCACATCTCCTCCCTCTTGCATCACCCCCCCTCCCACCCTCCCCATCCCACCCCCCCAGGCGGTCACACAGCACAGAGGTGATCTCCCTGTGCTATGCAGCAGCTTCCCACCAGCTATCTAATTTACATTTGATAGTGTATATAACTGTTGAAGTAATTATGTACCATTAATCTCAGTGGTAATTGTGTTTTTAAATTCTAATAATTACCCCTAGGTTTTCAGAAGCAAATTATCCTGAAATGAGGAGAATACACACACATTTCAGTGTGTATTTTGGTATACTATGTTTAAAGGGAGATAAATTTCACATTATTCAAAGAATAATCTAATTGGAGAAAGAAAGGATATTAATATTTATTGAGAAACTACTATCACCAGACCCTCTCTAGTTGGTTTATGGATGCTCTTTAAAATTTTTCTTCATAACAGTTGTTTGAAATAGACCTTATCCTGCTTAAAAAAAGACTCAGAAGCTCTATTTATAGAAAGTAGCACACTTAGGATGTAAGGCTATGTCTATCCCCAAAGCAGGTGCTTTTTCAGCAATATGATGCTGGCTTTTGCCATTGTTGTCTTATGTAGTAGACTATTGACTAGCATAATTTAAATTATTCAGTATCTCTTAGTCTGCTAGATTCAGAGAAGGAGGTTAAATGACACAGATAATTTTTGCTGATAAGGCAAAAGTAATCACATATTTTCTTTGCTGTATAGTCCAAGCTTTTTGCACATTTGTTGCTAATTACACATTTTCTTTCCAATGTACGAACATTTGTAGGTGTGTGTTGCAGAATGAGTTCCTTTACGTGCTATTTTTGCAAATAGTTTCCGCTTACAGTCTGCCTAACACAGCCATTTCTTCTCCCTGTCTCTGTTTAATGCGTACTTGGAATTTGCCAGTGGCATTTGAGCATGTGTGTTTGTGAAGTGTGAAAATAAATATCATCATATAGCTAAAATTTTCAATCACTTCATTTGTTCTAGACTGCACTAAACTGTGATATAATGGGAAATTAAACTGCTTTCTTGCTGGTTTAACCATAAAATGCTTTAGATTTATTTCAAGTCACAGCTTGTGCTAGACCAAAGCTATCGAGTCTAATGGAGTCCAGCCTTTCATTTTATTTTTATAATCCCTCCATAGTTCTACAAGATAATAAAAAGCTAAGTAATATTATAAGGAAAAAATTGGATATTTTAATAAGACCATGGTTGATGGTAAAAATCTATCCAAAAGTGGTAGCACTATTGGTTTTGAAGGCTTTTATTATTTTATTCTGTATAGTTTAGATATGTTTATGATGCAAAAATAAAGGCATCTTGATAAATTAAAAGGATCTACACCAGACATTTTTATTCACATCCCACATCTCATTTAAAAAAAAAAAAAGAAATGAAATGAAAAAGTATACCATGAACTGAAAAGGTTTAATGATTTAACCTGACAACTCTATTTCCAGGATATGATTACTTCCTGAGATGCATTTTATCTTATATCACAGTGCCCTTTAAAGTTGTTTGCTTCGCATAGTGGACTGGACAACATTACTCTTAAAATATCTTGGTATTTATCTGCTAGTTTGGAAAGGAGTTCCTGATATTCTAGTTAAATTATTTTACCTTCAGAATGACTGGTTAAGAGTAGCTCCTCTGGGCTATCCAGGAAGGTAAACACACACACATGCACATTTAGAAAGGTATATGGCTAGCATGCCTTCAACTTCTAACCCCTACAAAGGAGGGTGTCTAACTTAAAATCCTTTCTCCTCCAAATAAACTGACCAACTCCTCCCCTAGTCCCACCTCATCTTTGCACATGCTCAGTATTGTGGAATGCTCACAAGCACTTCCCCACTGCCTGTTTTCTGTCAACATGAGTTGTTTTGCTTTGGGTATGGGTACCTTCTACAAGAATCCTTTGTGACAGGTGTATTAAATTAGAGTAACCAATTTAGAATTTATTGTAGCATAAATAGTCTAGGAAAATATTTTAGAATAAGTACCTTAAAAATCATTAGATTACCAGTTTACAAGAGAATTGTACTCAAGGTGAAGAATTGTAGTGGGAAACTGGAGTAGAGGTTTATCCCAAGGGACTTTCCAGAGAGAGGAGAGGCCTTGATGGAACCAGAAAGGCTGTGAGCCAAGGGATGAATCAGGGGTTGCGAATCTAAGTGCCTGTTGCAGGGAATAGCAGAAGTTGTGGGTAGAAAAGAGAGAAGACACACACATCAATGAAATTGCACTAATTTTGCAGTTTGGTCGAAAAGTTTTTTTAACTTTAAAAAAAATGTGATTTAAAAAAGCATCTTAATTGACCATCTTAACCATTTTTAAGTGTACAGTTCAGTGGTAAGTAGATTCCCATTGTTGTGAAACAGATCTCCAGAACTTTTCCATATTACAATGGAAACTCTGAACCCATTAAACAACTCCCCTTTTTCCTCTTCATCCCCGCCCATCCCAGCCCTTGGTAACCATCTTTTTACTTTCTGTTTCTATGAATTTGGCTACTGTAGGTACCTTATGTAGGTGGACTCATATCGTATTTGTCTTTTTGTGACTGGCTTATTTCACTTAGTATGTCCTCGGACTTTATCCATGTTGTAGAATTTTGCCTTAATTTTAACATTACCTGTGCCTCAATCATCTGACTTGCCTTATATCTTGTTGCACTCTCCACAGCAGTTGTGTGCATTTGTGTATGTGTGCCTGAGTGTGTGAACGCTGAAACTTTTGCTATTGGTGGTTTGGATTCTAAAATTTTCCATTACTAAAATATACATATATTATAATACTAAAATTTGTAAACACTTGACAGACTTTCCTCCTCTAAATTCTGTGTGTGTGTGTGTGTGTGTGTGTGTGTGTGTGGCACGCGGGCCTCTCACTGTTGTGGGCTCTCCCGTTGCGGAGCACAGGCTCCGGACGCGCAGGCTCAGCGGCCATGGCTCACGGGCCCAGCTGTTCCGCGGCATGTGGGATCCTCCTGCACCGGGGCACGAACCCATGCCCCCTGCATCGGCAGGCGGATTCTCAACCACTGCGCCACCAGGGAAGCCCCCTCCTCTAAATTCTGAAATATTCCTTGTGGATATAATAAGAATGGGTTGCGTCCTCTTTGCATAAATGAGTATTGTCAATATTTTGCATCATTGGTCCTTTGCCTAACATGGCTCTCCTATTACCAAATCTGGTCCCATTCTGTTCTCTAAGAAACATTAAGGAAAGACACTCTAATCTCACCTTTCTTTTATCTAATCACTTGGCTGATCCATCCCAAATGTATCCTCATTTGTAGGCACAAAAATTTTCTGTAATGACTTAACCTGTTCAAGAAGCCTAACCTCATAATATTCTTAGATTTTACTTGAAAGCATTTTTAATTTTTCTATATTTGTCTATATGTCTGATATAAAAAGGAAAACAATATTTTTAGGTAAAGATTTATCAGAGTCAACAGCATTTATAACAGTAGTTTTATTTCTGTCTCATTCTTTTAAACTCCCTACTGATTTTTCTTAGGCTGGCCCTCTTAGGTCTCCTGTTATTTCTTAGTCTCCTGTTTCTTCCACCACTTGAATATTGGTATTTCATTTATTTGGCCATGAGCAAAACCTCTAGTATTACTCCAAGCACCGTCCCGTTCATTACCTCTCTGTAACCCCTGGGTCTGTGGTTATGATTTTTTCTCTCCTTACAAGTGTTTGCCATATTTTCCAGCCTGTTATCATTTTCTATGTTCATTTGTATTCAGCTTACTACCTATTTCTAATTTCCATATAATTCTTAAGTTAAAAATGTTTTCTTTTCTCCAAACTGTCTGACATTAGAAATTCACTTGACTGGAATATATAAAAGTGATTATTTATTGTTGACATATTATGATCAAGTTTTCAGATATTGCTTTAGGTCAGAATCCTCAAAGTTATTTTTCTGAAAATGCTTCATTAAATGTTTGCTAAATTTCCTTTGCTGAGCAATTGGATTTTACTTAAAAGATTTTCACAGTCTTTTAACACGTGTGGTATATTTCATCTTTCAACCTTCCCAAAACACAGTTTGCAGGAAACAAACAAACAAAAAAACTTCAAATACTGTGTTCATGATAAGAGTTCAGAGCCTATGTACCTGCTCCCTCCCTCCTTCCTTCCTTCTCTCTCTACTTTCCTCTTTTCTTTCTTTCTTTCTTTTTCTCTCTCTCTCTTTCTCTTTCTCTCTTTCTCCCTCTCTCTCTCCCTCTCTCTCCTCCCCTCTCTCTCTCTCTCCCTCCCTCCCTTCCTCCCTTCCTTCCTTCTTTAATTCCTTCCTTCCTGTTGTTCTGGGTCTTAGTTGCAGTATGTGGTATCTCCACTGTGGCCTGTTTAGTTGTGGCATGTGAACTCTTAGTTGTGGCATGCATGTGGGATCTAGTTCCCTGACCAGGGATCACAGTACCCGGGCCCCCTGCATTAGGAGTGCGGAATCTTACCCACTAGACCACCAGGGAAGTCCCTATGTACTTGCTTTCTTGTTGAGGATTAGTTAGTTCTAGTTTTCTCTCAGGTAAAATTAGCACATCTCTTTGCAAGTGTCACTATCAATTTTTATACAATGTCTACTCATACTAGAAACAATATAGCCAAACCACAATGCTGCATAAGCAGCACAGCAAAAAAACACCACACATTACCCACAATGACAACACACAGAGCAGCATCAACACTTGTGGGTCCTATCAATTCCTTGGTTTTCCTTCAGGTTACTTTAAGTTAATTCTTGAATGCAAAGACCCTATCATTGCCTCAACTGGTCAATACCACTGAGGCATGGGAAATGAAATCAATGAAGATAGGAATATAACCTTACTTCTTAGATAAAGGCCGTTTTAAAAAGCTTACTGTGATAACTTCTGAGATGAGTCTATGAGGAAATCTCACCTTTCATGCCAGAACATATTTTAATTCTTAGATTTCTCTTTGGGGAAAAAGGAATAAATGTATTTCATATTTAACATTGTTTTTTTAAATCAGAAACTTTATAACAGTGACTTTAATACATATTTTCCATACCATTTCATTATTATGAACCATCCTTTTGGTAAAATTTTTGCTAGCAAATCAAGTGATTAAATATTTAAAATGTAAAACGAATTGCTATAGTATAGTCATATTTGGCTTTACAGAGCTCAGAATAGTTATAAAGCCCATTGCCCTACATAGATTGTAGGACACAAATGTTTGGAATGTAATGAATGTCAAAGGAAAGGGAAAAACTGCTGAACTTAGTGTCTCTGAATGTCATTATAAAGACATGATATGCCAAGCATATGAATTAAAGGCTAGAGACTCCTTGGTTGAAGCATTGTAATTATCTATAGCCTAGTATAAAGAAGAAGGCTATTTTTCAGACCCATTTTTTTTGTGTGAATAGGTTATTTTTAAAGAAATATTTCATATTTTAGGGAAAGCTTTTTTTTTTTTTTTTTTTTGAGGTACGTGGGCCTCTCACTGTTGTGGCCTCTCCCATTGTGGAGCACAGGCTCCGGACACGCAGGCTCAGCGGCCATGGCTCACAGGCCCATCCGCTCCGCGGCATGTGGGATCTTCCCGGACCGGGGCACGAACCCATATCCCCTGCATCGGCAGGCGGACTCTCAACCACTGCGCCACCAGGGAAGCCTGGGAAAGCTATTTTAAACTGCTTGCTATTTGGTTGAACTTGAAAATGCACTTATTTCCTTTCTCTCTCCCTTGAAGATATTTTACTTAGTTACTATTTTAAGGTTAACCCATCCACCCACCCAGATAGATGTTTTGATGTGAAAAAGAGTAGCTAATCAATATCTGCATGTATTGGAAAAGTAAAACTACAAGCCAAGAAATGAGATGGGCAAAGTTATGTGGGTAGCTTAAAGTGTATTAGATAGGGTAAAATTGTCCTCAAACAATTCTCCCATGGAAGTAGATGAGCTAGAGATCACAGATTGTCCTGATCAGTAGAAATATTTTCCATTATTGGGAACATTATTAGGGAGATAAGTGAGGTTTCAGTGGAGAGGGGAAAATAAATGTTTGTGAAAGTTCATAGAGAATACTTCAGCCTGCAAAATAAAAAGGCTCCTTCGCATATGGTGCTTGTTGGAGACACTGAGTAGCATGCATTCCGTGACCATCATCAGTTCTCAAACAGTTACACGACACGTGTACATTTATTATAACACCTGGTACATTTTAGGGGAGCCGTGTTAGCATTTGAGCAGACACATTACAGTAACCAATTAACAGTCATTCCTGATGAGCGGATATGTACTTTGGGAGCCCAAAAGTTAATCTTTCGACACCCAATATGTAATCGCTGCCTTCTCCCACGCTGATAAGCATCAGTGAAATCTGGAGAGCAAGTCTTTCTGTTTATCTGTGAAACTTCAGTGACTTTAGTATAAACAACAAATGTCTTATTTTCAAAACTCAATGGTGTTTGCTTGGCAGTGAGGTTTTGTGCAGTCTATTGTGTTTAAGGTTGACTTGACGTTTAGAAAATCCTTAACAGAAGTGACTTTTGTTTGCTTATGTAGTGTACTGCTCTTGATGTTCCCATTTATTTTTATATGGTCTTTCAAAAGGCTTAAGCATTAGTCAGAACCAACTCGGGACTAGAAAGCAGGAAGACTCTTAGTTGAAGGTAACCCAGGTTTGTCCTGACATATTTGGGGCATCATTCATAGACATCAAATTAATTTCCACATTTTTAGTCCACGACAGAATATTCTAAAATGTGGGTATAAGTATAAAAATGCTTATTAAGTAAGTAAGTCACGTTTTGTAGAGAATACACATTTCTATCTTTCTATTATAAGAAGGTCAACAGCACTTTACAAAGTGTGGTTTAGTTACATCCAAGAAGTTGCCTTTGTAATTCATCAGTGACATAGTTTGCCATGTTCATCTAATGCAGGAGAAATGATCAAGTCTGTCCATAGTATATCCATGTGAATTTATTTTACCTTCAAAAACTGTTTATGTACATATTGTATAAACAGTGTGTCTAAATTAGTGCCTAGAAATAATAAATTTTTAAACTTTGCCATTTCTAATTGTTGAAGTTGTGGAAAGTAATTGAGGATTCCTAGGCAAAATATCTTGAACACAGTTGCACAGAGCCAAAGGAATTTGGTGACAAAGTACAATGTTTCCTATTTCTGAAATAGAAACATTAAAGAGAAAGAAGCAAAACCTACTGTAAAAGCTGATTTATTTTTCCCATGAGATTAAGAATACATTTAAACAAACAACAAGTCTTAGAGGAAGAAAGTGACTTAATTCAACACCATTTCAAATTCTCATTAATTCTAATTGTCCAATGAAGGCAATCCATTTAAGGTTCATACAGAAGAGATTATGAGGATAATGTGTGTATTATATGTGGAAACAAAAGGCATGGAGTGAATAGTCTTGAGTTTATAATTGTTAGAACAACAACAAAATGAGTTATTTTTTTAGTTTAGTTTTGTTTTTGGCAGGGAAAGAAGGACGCATAGAGACCAAAACTCGGCAAGAGTTACACACTAAGTGAGACCACAGTTGAAATGTAAAAGCTTTCCAAAGTTTTTCTTATGCTAGTCTACTCTCTAACCCTCTACCATCCAGGTTTTAATTTATCAGTTCAGATATAATCATATTAATGCAGTCTTTAAGGACTTGTATTGTTCTGAGTTCTCATGTACCATGGAATATATTGACGCTGTCCATCAACTTCTCTTGGATTTCTGCTTTCTCTCAAGAAAACAGAGGCTGGAGATCCTCTACTTAAATATTCGAAATGTTTGGTGGCTTTCCTGGAGGAAAATGAGTGAGCCAGAGTGTCTTTAGTTGATGATTTCATTTTACTACGCTTGTGAATGTGATAAATGCACCTGTCTCTAGAGAATGAAACTGCCAGCTTCTGGGAGTACAAATGTGACCGTAACTGCCTCAATTTCAATGAGTTATTATTCTCTGAATCTCTTCTGCTTGTACTGGGATAAGTTGGACCAGCTATATTTAAAAACAGGAAGAGTAAGTAAAATGGCATCCATGGAAGGAAAAAATTAACGTATCTATAGATAGGTCCAAAATAGTTTGGTTTCTGGTTAATATTCAGAATGCCACTGCTTAGCCTCATAATAAATAACCTACATTATTTCATGACTACACCATAAAAAGTATCTCTTGGGACTGAACTGGGTTTTCCGGAAACTCACTCCAACATGTATCGCAGATGTATTGCTTGCAAACTTTGTTCCCCAAGATGTTGCCCTGGGAATTGCAGAATTACATTTCAACACACTGGTTCATTTTACTTATGGCCACTTTCACACATACACAGAAACCTTTACCTAAGTTCATTCTTGTCTCTAGGGCTTCTGTTTCAAAATGTCCCTTACTAATTACTTCTTTAGGCAGGGTGTACTTTGTTTTTCCCATTATAATCTAAAATTGCATCAGTCAATAGGGCATTGAAGTAAATGAATCTGAGTTCCAAAATAAAATATTTTAGTTTTAGAATTTTTCATTTTTCCACCATAGCTTTTGAGTATGTATAAATTGGGAACATTTCTAATATTTCACTTATGAACTCAGTAATCAGTACCAATGACTAGGCCTTTGGGTACATACATACATAGAGGTAATAGAATAAAAGTGACTTCTGATCTAGCCATTCTTTGTACTCTGGGAGATTTTCTTCTAGCAAAGATGATGGGCAGTAACTGATTTCTTTAGAGTCCTTTCCATTCAGGTCAACATCATTTGAGTCGAAGGTCGATTTTTTTCTCCTTTGGGTATGCTATTACTACTAAGAAAATTGTGAGTTTCTATACTCAGTAGTGTGGATGGAAACTTCTTTTATTTTATCTGGGTACTGAAGTATATACTGTGAGATCCTGGAAATCATTATGACTAAGACTGAGAAGTAAGAGCCTTTGCAGTTCCTTCCTGCCTTGGTTTTGCTACCTGTAAAATGAGTATAACAATAATACAATGATTTATGGAGCTTTACTAAGAAACTGCTTATAAGGGCTTTCCTGGTGGCGCAGTGGTTGAGAGGTCGCCTGCCGATGCAGGGGACACGGGTTCGTACCCCGGTCCGGGAAGATCCCACATGCCGCGGAGCAGCTGGGCCCGTGAGCCATGGCTGCTGAGCCTGCACTCTGCAACGGGAGAGGTCACAACAGTGAGAGGCCCGCGTACCGCAAAAAAAAAAAAAAAAAAAAAAAAGAAACTGATTATGTACTGCCAGCAGAATATGCAAATCATGCTTTAGAAGCACTTAATTCTTTGAAATTACAAAACTACAGTTTAATGTATAGATGTAGTAAATTACTAAATGGTGCCTTTATGATTTGCAAAAGGTAATATACTTTAACATATCACATGTTTTCATAGGAAAACAATCATAGAACCTTGTAGCTGAAAGGGACCAGAAAGAATCTATATAAATGTCAGGTGCTTGGATCCCCTCCATGGCATCCAATCATGAGAAGTCCTCCTGGCATGGAGACCTTTACTACCCAGAGCAGCCCAATCCACTTTTAGAGTGTTCTGTTTTTTTCTTAAATGATTAAATTATAAGGTATTTATTTAAAAAACTGACTGTATTCTAGGAACTGGGCTAAATAAAGAGTAGTAATGAAGAATACAGATATAGCCCTTGACTTTGTGGAATATTTGTTCTACTAGTATAGGTCACACCTATCATGGTGATAATTGCCCTAGTCATGCATCCGATAAAATAAGTCCTCATTTTTTCTTGAGTGTTCCCATTAAAAATTTGACTGATATTCCTTCTCCCAAAGATCTGGGATAAACCTAAAAATTTCTTGATTCATTACATAAAATCTGTGTTATGCTGCAACTTTTGAAGTTGAGAACAGTCTATTTTAAAAAACCCAAACTTTCTATAGCCACCAATGATCAGTATCCCAGTTGCAGAAGTTCAAGGAGACACCTATAATTTAAATTTACCATGAAAATGGTACATTTTGAATTGGATGTATAATTTAATAGGTGAGTGATTAAATTCTGTAGTATTAGAAAAATTGTTTCCCAGTTATTTACTTTAACAAACGTTTGTCACTATTCGAATGCAAGCAGGTCTCTATTTGGGTTTTAGTATGACTATATGAATAATAAATGTTTCCCAAACTTCATTCTTTCATATATCACATTACTATTTTTGCTATATTTGCATACTACTGACATAATGATTTTCTAAATTTTTGATAAAATCAATTTAAAATGATGTCATATATCACATTAAAGGTTTGTTACTAATTATATTTTTATAATACACTTTAAAATATATGAGCATTAAACATTTTAAAATTTCAATTTTATTTAACATATTGCAGTTTGTAAAACACTAGGCTTAGATGCTTTCTAATTCCTTTGCTTCACAAACATTCGGGGACTCACTGTCTTTGTCTCCGGCCCATTCCATTTAGGTACTATATAAATTTGCAACGTTAATGTTAAGAATTTGCATATGATAGTACCTATATTTAAAAAGTACTTTTCTATAACTATAATTAAACACATCTCTAAAAACATCTGAAAATTTTCCCTGCTCTTACTTTAACTGCCCTCAAAACTTCAGTCGCTTTATCTTATATTAGACACTTGAGAACAAGTGTGTGTGTGTGTGTGTGTGTGTGTGTGTGTGTGTGTGTGTCGTATTTTTATGGGGGTAATATACTTAATGGTACCAGAACAAATAAACCTCAATTTGCATTCAGAAAAACTACCTTTAAATGACTGAGAGTTAATGTGTATTTCGGTGTCAAATTGTCAGACTGAAATTTGTTTTAATTAAATATTTTAAAATATCATCTGTAAGGACATATATGAAAAATTAAATTGGAAAAATTATGGTTTTAATTTTTCTCATTTACATTCTTAGATATACCTTGATCTCACATGCCCTTCAAAGTAACTCTTGATTGAAAAATAAGAAAACATGATAACATCAAATGAGAGGAAATAAAGTTCAAGTCAGACTAGTTAACACTTGTTACTTTGGCATTATCTAGCCAGCCAACTTAAAAAAGGCTTTGGGTTGTTAACATTAAAGAGAGAATTCAAGTCTAACTTGTTCTTCTGTAGTATTTTAATATTGCCGAAAGTAGATATCCATTATATTGTATACAGAACAAATAATAAAATAGGGATCTTACGGAGGCTAAAATATTGGTCTTCTTTTATATAATTACCTATTTGATCAATCTCTTTCTCCATAGACCCAAACAGACCTCACCTGATATTTTAAGGATGTTTTGAGCTTTTAGGAAATAATTACTTTTGTTTTTCAAGCATATTATCAAAATATAATCAACATTTTGTTTCCTCCACTGGAATATCTTCCTCTGCCTTTCTGAATTTGCACTTTTATTATCTTTCTGGATCACTCAAAACTCACTTCAGTGAAGTCTTCCCTAGCCACGTTCTCCTAACATAAGCTGTAAATAAGCTCCCCCTTTTTGAGATATTGTAGCAATTTATCTCTACCTTTTTTATGGCCTTTGCCATTTCCCAGGTTGTTTTCAAATTACCTAGGAGACTTGCTGTCAGAATCACTATCAGATTTACTTATTGTTTCTTCAGGTAGGCAGCACAATACCTCACACTTATTTGGTTGGTGCTGAATGAACGTTTGATGACTGACCAAATGACTAATTAAATAAATTAACATGTGGAGGGAATACTTTACTTATATTATGTTTTCCTCAATGCACATGTGTGTTTTGTCCCAGTTTTTTTTTTTCCTCACCCTATTCCATGTCATGGTTCACCTACAGAGACATATAGATGAGTTAATCAAAAGCTTGTTTTGGGGCTTCCCTGGTGGCGCAGTGGTTGAGAATCCGCATGCCGATGCAGGAGACATGGGTTCGTGCCCTGGTCCGGGAAGATCCCACATGCCGCGGAGCAACCAAGCCCGTGAGCCATGGCCGCTAGGCCTGCGCGTCCGGAGCCTGTGCTCCGCAACGGGAGAGGCCACAACAGTGAGAGGCCCGCATAGCTTGTTTTGTTAGCAAAGTCTAAACCTTGTTTTCCTAACTTATGATCTAATGCCATACCCTGACAGATATACTGTGAATCTCCTTATTTTCTGGTGACTAATAGTCTTCCTAGTAAAGAGCCTCTTTCTTACATTCAACCTATTTATTAATTCATTAAATAATTTAGTTTTGCTTTTATGTCTTGAGGCACTCAAGCAGAGATAGATATATCTTAAATCTCTTACAGTGGTATCTGACTTTTCTTTTTTAAATGGTTATATGTCCAGTGATTTTTTTAATTTACTTTGAAAACCATCGTTAACTCTCATGTTAAAGTGTATGCAAAATTATTATGAAACTCTTAAGTACAATAAAATTATTATATTATTATTAACCAGTCCTTAATACTCCAACTTTACCTTGCGCTTATATCGAAGATTATCTCTTTATTTAGTCACAATTTGTCTCCACATAAAATAGAATGTTAGTTCCTTAGACAGGAGCATATGTTAAATATTTGTTATATATCTGCCTTAGGTCCTTAGACAGGAGCATATGTTAGATATTGCCTTTGTATCTGTAACACCTAGCATGGTTCTGGGTAGCTGCTGTGCTTTTAGTAAATGGTTGTTGAATAAATACAGGAGGGCTTCTGAGTGATAAACAACTCAACCAAGAATTCCAGGCACAAATTTGGACAAATATCATTGGTTACCCTATAGTTTACTTTGGCAAAAGATGCAACAGAAGATGAGAAGTTGCCAAAGAAAGTTTTACCTCCTTCATTGCTTTCATTATAAATCCAGGCCAAGCCTATAATGGGAAACTGATTTCCTAGTGACTTTTCCAAATGTAACCCTTAAGAGATTTTAACCAAGGTGAACCTTTTATGGTCCAGGATAGTCTTTCAGTTTAACAGGTAAAAATGGCAGAGTCTGAAAGAGTCCATATTCATGTTTTACACATACCTAATATATTCTTAGAGCAGAGTCTAGACAGAGTCTCTTGTAACATGAAAAAACAAGTGATTACTATGTTTTTTTATATTATTTGTCATGTAAAATTGAGGAGTAAGCAGTAACTTCACTACAGAATATTTTTACTTGTTCAAATCTGAAAATCCAGATTAGAGTTTGAATGCTTTAAGAAATCATTATGAAACCGAAAAATAATTAGAAACATGAAAACAGAAATATGGTAACTGGATATCTTGAAGATGGTTAAATAGCAAATATTTTTCATATCTGTTTCCATTGTTTGAAAACAAATAAAAACCTTAGCTCATGATGAAAGTAGTTATTTTTAGGCAAACGTTTTCTTCCCTAAACATTTTTGTGCACAAGTATTGAAATTCCCATTGTATGATAATGTCTTCAAAATGGAAGCAAAAATGTACAATTTGTGAAGCTCTAAAGTGATAGAAATTTGGTCTTCTTATAAATTGACTTTATTTAGGCCTCTGATGATATTGGATACTTAAGAGATCAGAGGTTTTTTTCAATCAAATATGCCTTTTTAAAATGTTTCCTTTATTTAACTTGAATTATACTAAAAGAATTTACTCTTTTTCTTATTTGTGGAGTATTTCATGGTCTTGTTTACTTAAAAATTGTAGGTATTACTGGACAGGTTGATTAAAGTAAATTAAGCTTTCTGACTATAATTGTGAATCATAATACTATGACCTTAATGGTAAGCAAATTTCTTTCAAAGTGCTTTTATATCTCACTTTTTATTAATCATTGAGATATATGAGAAGGGGGTTTGGTACTTCTGTTTCATAGATGAGAAAACTAAAGCAATGAAAAGTTGGGAATTTATTCTGTAAGATAGTCACTTTTTAATGTGAGGGTACTCGTACTGGAAGCCCACACATAATTCAAGACAAATATTGATAAAGTATAGTAGATATAGTTGCATGCCAGGTAAACTGATAGCAGATATATAGTTCATCATTCAATCTTCCAGTGTTATATTATACAGTTCTTGATTAATTTTTAAATGTTATAAGAATAATATTTATGTGCACAGTCAATATTTCTGCTTTATGTTCTTGCCATGTCTAATTTTATATAATTTAATTTTTCTGTAAATGGCAATTACATTATTTTTGAAATTATTTTAAAAGTTATTCCTCTTTGACTTATTAGGTATGTATTTGGGCAAACCTCTAACTTCCAAATCTGCCCATTTTTTTGTAGTTTCTTGATAATTTAGGAAGATATTGGTGGGTTCACTTTGCTAGTTCTTTTCTTTTGAAATGTGTCTCAGTGAGTTGACAAAGAACACTAGCTTTAACATATTTCAATACTCTTTTCTGCTCAGCATGTTATTAGTGGAAAGGACACTTGTAGCCAGAAGACCTAAATTTGAATCCCTGTAAGGTCACTCCTTAGACCTTAGGTAAGTTATAACTTCTTTCTGAAATAAGAAAAGCAACTCATGACTTCGAGAAGTGGTGTAAGAATTAGATAAAACAAGTATAACGTGCCAGGAAGAGTGCAAAAATCTGGTACTTATTAAAGTTAGTTATATTTTCAATTATGGTTGGTCTTAGTGAACTGGTATTTCCAGAAGCAGAGCATGAAAATAATGAGAGGAGAGTCAACAGTGAATTAAGATTTCATTTAGTGATTAAGTATAATAAACGGTACACCTATTAATTTATCATTATGTAACTAATATCTTGGGTTGTGTTTATCCTCGGATTGTTATATTTTGCCATTTTATATACATATATGCATAAAGCATAAAATAGTGCAGGAATGTGAAGAAGTGTGGAAAGCCATTAACTTTATTACTAAAAGTTTGGGATAAATGAACTATATAGGTGGAAATATGAATAAGATAGGATGTTCATTCCAATAAAATGATAATAAAATCTTTATTGCAACCAACATCATAACTTACTGTATTTTGCTTATGTTGGATATAAAGAAAAAAGGTATAGCAGATTCTTTCTCTGTAGCTCTTAAAAGCCATGATTGATCATCTCTTTACCCCTTTCCACTTATAATGTCATGTTCCTTAGGCTTCAGATGAAAGGACAGAAAATAAAAATGTAATGGAAAAAATGTACCCTAATTTCATTTGAATTATGTCTCCTGGGGTGGGGTAAATAAGTCAAGCCCTATAGAATATAAGCAGCCCAGAGACGCTAAACCAGAAAACATCAAAAATGTCCTCATTCATTCTTGCTGTGCTATTGCTTGGACTCACAGCATCCAACATTACATGTACCCTACCTAAAACTCACGACCTCAATGAATCCTTAATTTACAATATAAATAATTATTCAGGTGGTTATAATAGCAGACCTAGGCAATAGAGCCAATCGTAGCAGCTTCAGGATGATAAGCTTTTCTCAGTATAGAAACTCTTTTACAGTCTGACCGTTATTTTATTGAATGTAAATGTTTAAAGTGTTCATCTTATTCTTTCATATTTTATTAATAAATTATATATATATAATAAATAGTACATTTTTATTGGTATTTTAAAAAATACGTGTATAATTATAAAGTGTAAGGCCCTTTTCTTAGTTATTTACAAAATGAACCTTTTTTTAACCTGCTATAGTATAAATTATTAGAGTGTACTACTACTCATTGCTCTCTGCTTAATGAAACTTACAGGAATATCATCTGAAACTGTCTTTCTCTTCGATTTATATCTTCTCTCATGTCCTTTTTCTGACACACAGCATTAGCAGCTTCTAGTTGTGATGTCCCACCTTTCTTTCAAATATATTGTGAATATCCTTTTGACACATACCCAAACCACTAGGACCATGAGAGGAGAATTAACATGAATAAAATGATGCTTAAGAGGCTTAAGGGTCCACCAGAGGAGCCACAGCAACTTGATTCAAACCCCAAGAACTTCTACTCAGTATACCCCAATCCAACTCTTAACCCCTCCTCACTTATTCTGATGGCCTCACTTACAATGGCCTGGTTTGTTATTTCTTTGGAATTAAGACTATCCTAAATAAAATCCTTCAATGTGCTTTTTCTGCAATGAATATTTCCTCTATATCTTGATGCATTCTGTTATTTTGCCTTCTTGGTCAAAGAGAGAAACGGGTTTCATTTTCTGAGTTTAACCCCTTAACGCATATTCTTCGTTCCAACCTTTTCCATTATTGCCTTAGGAAACATTCTATATTATCCCCTTATGTTCATCATTTCAGTTTTGATTATCTACTAGGTTCTTCTTCAGAAACTATTAACCCACTCATGACTCTCATGTATCAAACAAAATATTCCCTCAGTCGTCTTTGTCTAGATGTTTAATTTCTCCTTTATTCCCTGAATTCTGCTAATGACAGCATACATTTCCAACGCCATTTTATTCATCATCAACTCACTATGTACATTTAACTTGTTAAATCTAGGTTCTTCCCATTGTACTCTAGAAGCTACACAGGTTATTAACTTTTATACTTCTTCATCCTTGAGTCTCTCACATTTTAACCTGGCAATAATCACCTTTTTTAATCCTCTCCTTATTGGTATGTCTGCTGTAATACATTCATTCTCCTCTGGTTTCCCTGATTAATCTTTCTCTGTTTCCTACATAGATTTATTCCCTTCATCATGTTTTCCTAAAGTTAGATGCCCTCTGGGCTTTGCCCAACTTCTGGTTTTTGTCTATATTCTTTCCTTGGTAATTTATTCATCCCCACTCCCAAGGCCATGTAGGTAATTCTTATTTCAAAAGCCCAAGTGCTTACTCCTTCCTTCAAATCTAGATCAACATTTTTAACTGAATGTTGAATGTTTCCACCTGGATGTTTAGTACCTTAGCTTAACTGCAACTTGTTTAGAGATTAATGACTTTCAAAACTTGAACTATTCTTTCTACCATTTCTGTTACATTACAGGACCAGGTTTTATTAAAAGTTCTAACAATCATCAAATATTCAGGCTCACTTAAAACTTTCTTTATCTTCTCTCCACCTCATATATCTGGTTATGTTCAACCAAGATTTTTAAGTTTTTCATATCCCTTCTTCAAACCCAATTACCTTTTCTACTACCACTATCTTTATCATCTCATATGATGGTATTGCAATAGCTTCCTAATTGGTCTTATTGTTTATATTGATTATTTCTCTAACGTTTCCAGATGATTTTAGGAAAAATATCCTGTATTCCTAATGATGGAACTTCCTTACTTAGTGATATGTGATATACAATTCCCAGATTCCCAGTTGTCTGCAGAACGGCACCTAATCTCCTTGCCTTAAATTCAAGGTGCTAGAGTATTTGAAGTTCATTTTCCTTATGGCCTAAATTCTTAGCACTCTGATACATCTAGCCTAGTTTACAGACACTTGAACAAAAGGGAGATCAGGTCCTCTTGTGGAAGGACCCCAGTATACTGCCAAAAATGTATACTGTTGATCTTTCTTCCAGCCTTCTCCAATAGGACCTATGGCCTTTTATCAGAGTAACTATGCATTTGGGAAAAGGAAATAATCAGAACACTCCAGGACTACTAGACAGTGGCTCTAAACTGACACTAATTCCAGGACACCCAAGATGTTACCATGTCCCTCAAGTCAGAGGAGAGTCTTAAGGAGGTCAGGTGATCAATGGAGTTTTAACTCAGATCTGTCTCACAGTGAGCCCAGTGGGTCTCCAAACCTGTCTTGTGGTTATTTCACCAATTCCAGAATGCATAATTGGAACAGTTATACTCAGCAGGTGCCAGAATCCCCACAACCTTCTGTTAAACACTCACTATGTATTGACTTGAGGCCAGTGGTTATAGGATTTCTTCTACCTGGAATGCCCTTGCAGGTGTCTATAAAGATCCAGTCCATACTTTGTCTGTCTTGCCTTGCCCATTGTATGGAATTATGTTGAGATTGTCAGACATAGAATCTGGTATGCAAGAGCAGAAATCAGATTTAGTGAGTAATCTGCAAAACAACCATAAACATGTAGCAGAAAGTCAGTAGCAGGGAGTAACAGGGATAGTTGGAGCCATACTGAGGGAGTGAGAAAAGCATAGTCATTAGCCTCCCTGAGTTTACTTGTAAAGCACACAAATACTAAAGATGGAAAAGAAATCCCCATTTGGGTCAGTTACAAAACCTTTCTCCAAATCACTTGAATATTATCTAGGTTTCTCAAAAGAGAGCCACCTCTCAGCCTCTGTTGTTCATGACATATTGTGTTCCCAAACCCCCTTCCCTGAAACCTCTTAGTCAGTTTAGATCTGATCAGTTTCTCAATCACTATAATATATCATGTTTTCCTCTTTTATATAACTGACCACTTTTGAATTTTACCCAAAGTTAAAAGTATTTCTGTGTGTAACACGAATCTCCTTAGTTAAATTATAGACTCCTGGAGATTGGAAGCTTTGTTTTATTTATTTGTTTCCCCATCTCCACTATATATAATCCTTGTTAGTAGACAGGCAGAAATAAACATTTATTAAGTGAATTTATAAATAACACAAGTTGAAACTTACAGTGGGTAGATTTTCAAGAATTCACTTACACTTTTCACTTTTTGCCCAAATATCTATAGACAAGACAAATACATTCAGAGTATATAAGAAGGGGATTGTCATTGTACTATAAAATGTAGTTATTATCAATTTAATTACACATTAGAAGGATAAAGCAAGATTTGTGAAAGGTAAAGAAAATCGACAATCTGTGATTTCAATTTCAGACTAAGCTATGAAATGTTTAAACAAAGATGTTTACGTCTTCTGAAAGAATTTAGTGTACATGTATTCTGGGGAGTGAAAATGGCCAGATTATTACCAAAAAAAGTGAAATTGATCATGCAGAAGGGTAATAAAGAGGGATATTCACAAAGACACATGTATAAATTGCCAAGATCCACATCTTTGCTGCCTTCCTGCCCTGAGGCATAAGTTGTCCTGTAAACTTGTTATATAACTTTGTTATATAAACTTTTAAGTTAACTTTGAACACAGATAAACCAACATATTGAGATAAAACTGGCCCAGACCTATCTCTATAAATGCTAATCTATTTGAGAAAGTATTTGGGATTTATGGAAGTCGGTTCCAGTTCTGGTATATGTAATTTTAATGTTAGTAGATATTGTATTATACAGAATTCCATTTCAGGAACATAATGACACATAGGGTATCTAAATCTATGCCATAACAAATAATGCTGTAGATATCACCCAGTAAGAATTGTATTTAACAATTATTGTCTGGTTTATGGTGTTAGGAATATTTAAAAATAAAATATAATTTCCCTCATTTCAAAAAGCTTATAATCATTGACCAAGTTCTACTCTACTTTTAACCCACAAACTAGACCAGTTAATTCAGTTTGAGTAATTGGTTTTGAATTGCAAGTGCCCACCTTTTTCTGGAGTTCTTAGTGTAGCAAGCTTATTCATAAATTGAAAGAAAAAGAAACAGGGATCTGCATATTCCAGAAACACTATTATGAGTTCCTTGGAACTCAGGAGTTAATGATTTTAAGGAAAGTATAGCTTATATTTCCTGCTGCTATTTCCTGACTCACATTAACATATACTGATTATGCTTGATTATTACTCAATCTCTGACCTTCAACTAGTCAATGAGTTTTCTATAAAAACTCCTAACCAAAATTTACTTTAGGGCTTCCCTGGTGGCGCAGTGGTTGAGAATCCGCCTGCCGATGCAGGGGACATGGGTTCGTGCCCTGGTCCAGGAAGATCCCACATGCCGCGGAGCAACTAAGCCCGTGAGCCATGGCCGCTAGGCCTGCGCGTCCGGAGCCTGTGTTCCGCAATGGGAGAGGCCACAACAGTGAGAGGCCCGCATACCGCAAAAAAAAAAAAAAAAAAAATTTACTTTATTTTTAAGGAATGTATAGTTTCTTTAATGTCCACAATTTATTAAACCATATTGATGGCATCATCTGAAAAATTTTCTTCCTTTACATCCCTTACAGAATAATCCTTCAGTGTGCTAAAACATAAACAGACTTTCATCTAGATTTAGGGCTGAATTCTCTGTAATTCACTGATCCAAGCTAGCTAGGTGAGCCAGAGAAAGGATCAGTTGAATTATTTTATGAATTCCCTTTGGAAAAGTTGAGTAAAATGCAATGTCTACAGGATGTATATTCTACATGAGTGTTGTAGAAAACCCACAAGCCAAGTAAATTGGAAAAGCAATCTAGTGGCTTAGCTATCTCAGTACTAATGCAGAGAGAGATAAGATTGCTTTTAAAAAGTATCACACCCTCTTCCCAAGTGCACTTCTGTTTATTTCCTATTCAGGTTGCCTTGGAGAAAAGAGAATGAAGTTAATGTTCCTTTGACATAAGTGCACCATACATAATGTTGGACACATTAAATATCTTAAAGTGGATGGAATAGTTAGGTAGCTAATTTACTGTATGGTGAATGGTTAGGGATAATGCATCTTCTACTATTTTTCTTAAGCATCCTTTTGCCTTTTTGCATGTCTCAGGTGTCAAAAGAATACAAACACTAAGACTCAAGGCAGTTAAGAAGGCAGGATGGTTTAGCAGGAAGAAGTTGGCCTGAGCCCAAATTTACCATTATGGCTCAAGGTTTTAACCTTGGAAAATTAATTTATATCCCTTAGCCTCTGTTTTCTTACTTGTAAAATAAGGAAATTGGACTAAATTATCTTGTTTCCACCTTGAACTGTCCAGGTATTGATGATGTACTAAATTATCAATAACAATAAAACAATCACTGATATTGCATTTTTCAAATTAATTTATTGTTAAGTTCTTAGGCAGCTGAGAGCAGTTGTGCCCCAAGTTCCATTCACTTTATTGTCCTCAAGGTCACTAAAAGTTATCATTAATTATGCACCTACAGTGTTCAGTGCATTGTGCTGGCAATGATAATACTATTTCCCATTTGGAACAAATTTACTTTATGTACCAAGGCAGTCCATACTAAAATTACAAGAGATATCAACTATCCAAATTAATGCTGACTTCTGACCACAAAACATTTTGAAAATAATATATCTAATTGGACAAAGTAATATTACTGGTAGTGGTATCTGGTAGAAAGAAGAGGCACAGTCTAACCTGACATATAATGACACCTCATTTTATCAGCTTCACTTTCATTTGGCTTCAATATGTTCTCTCAGTTCTGATAATGAGCATTTGGTCAGTATTCTTATTCACCAACAAGCTAAATAAGAAAAATGTTGTCAGATGTACTGCTGATGGAAATCAATCATAGCCTGTCGATAGAACTAATATTTGTCTCTGAGAGTAGTTATTTAACACTTTCCATGAAAAACAAATCACCGTTATTGAAAGAAGTAAATAACTTTAAATGAGAGGGCCATGATAATGATGGAGAATAATATTTTAAAATCATCTTGTAAAAGTAAGTACCCAGGCTTCAAATGTTAATTCCTAAATTATTTTCATACACATTATCAAAACAATTCAAAATTTTAGTTTAGAAAATTAGTATTCACTTTTTTCTCAAGTTTTTTTAAGATCAATAATAGATAATATTAATAATTTAGGGCTAAAATTGGGAGTAAGAATATTGACAAAAAATCAGGTCTGTAGGCTTGGGACAAAATAAATTAGCTCTACTTATTAATTCTTGATATTTTATCCCCTTTGGTCTTGAATTGATTCATAGAGCTGTGTTAAAAATATGAGAACTGAACAGCATAATGATTTTTGATATTTTGATCTGATGCTGAAGACAGTTTTCTGTTTGTCAGGCTGTTGACTTACTTAGGTCTTGAAGATATTGAGTAGAGATTGCCTGAATCCATTCGTGCATAAGCTTGATCTAAAGTTAAGATTGACTTTAGCTAAGTTCCTTCTTACTTGAATTACTATTGTATCTGTGCTTTAATTTTGGATGTTGTAGCTATGATATAATAGGGCAAAGTATCTTGAATTTAAAATTTTAAGGTAAATTTATACTACAAGTGAATATACTTATATAGGGCTGTTGGAGACTTGGCTCACAAATGCACTAGGAAATTTGTTGTTGAATATGTATCAAGAATTCATCTTATGTGAAAAAGAGAGAAATGAATGTGATTTAATTTTCTGGGGTGATAGTACTTCAGTCAGTAATTATTTTGGCACTTTGTGGCTGACCTACTTTAGCTTGCTGAGGAAAGAAAATTATCTGCCTCATTTTCCTAATAAGTCCTTTTGAATGCTGTTAAGAAGATGTCAGTGGACCTTTCCAATAATAGCTTCAACCCTAACATAGGTTTCCGGAGAAGTAAATTACCACCCTAAAGTGAGGTATCTCCTACTAGTTCATATCTGTTGAACCTTGGAGACCTAGGAGTTCACATCTAGTGCTCCCGTTTAAAAGACTTTAAAAGCTAAGTGCACAGTAGAATATATTAAATTAGAAAAGGAAGCACTAGAATTCCAAACAGCAATGGACTCAGGAAAGATAGGACTTGTTGCTCATCAAAGCTCTAACTTCTGAGTTCAGTTACCTTTGCCAACATGGAAGGCCACACATTTCCAGATTCCTGGTTAACTTAGGTTGCAGGCCATGGGCAGAGAGCATCCTTTAGAGCAGTTATATTCATTCCCTCATCTGCTTGCAAAAAGGATAGTTCTTAATTCTTCCCTAATCTTTACCTCTATTTTGTAGAGTCATGCTTATTAGCAACAAAAGGAAGCCAACACACTTCAATATTCTGGGCAAAAGCAACTGTGTTGCCATGCCTGCAGTCATGGCTAAATAAGGATCATGTTTCCTCACTGCCCAGAGCCCAACTATTAGGTTTTGATTATGGGAGTTCCCCATCTGTAAGTACCTGTTTGCATATTAGTTCTGGTAAAAGCAAAGCTGCTGCAACGAAAAGGTCAAAAGCTTTAAAAGCCCAAACGAAATAATGTTTATTTCTCTCTTGTGCAACTGTCCAGAGGTAGGATGGCTGTCTTGAGGAGATAGGTTTAATGGGCAAGGTTACCCCATGTTCTTTTTCTCATGTACCTCATCATTTCCAAGGGTTTCTGATCAGCTGTGCATCTGCATTCTAGCCCACGGGTAAATGAGGGAGGAAGTAAAAGAAATGGCTGTTCTTTTAAGGAACTGATGTGGAAATTGTATACATCACATTTACTCACATTTCATTCGTGAGAACTTAGTTGTTGCCACATCTAGTTGCCAAAGAGACTGGGACATGTAAGTGCCTCTCTGCAAATAGTCATAAATACCTTATTTAAAAAAAACTCTTGGATTTCTATCACCCAAAATTTTCCCAGACTGTTACTACAGTGATCCATGCAATACTGAAATGTTGTTTTCTTTAGTGCATTATCTCCATAAAATGTGGACTGTTAGTCCACATTTTCTTTCTGTGTACACACTTCTGCTGTTTTCTGAGTGGCTTCGTGGCAGTGTTTTTTGATTGCTTTTTGGGTTTGTTTCTTTTTTTAAGCCAGTTCAGGCATTTTGTTGGGAGCAGAAGAAGCCCTATTTCACAGAAATCAATGAGTCTATGAAACTTACCCCAGATATTACCTTTTTACTGTTGGTATTTACTATTTTTTTTGTTTTGTTTCGTTTTTGCGGTGCGTGGGCCTCTCACTGTTGTGGCCTCTCCCGTTGCAGAGCACAGGCTCCGGATGTGCAAGCTCAGCGGCCATGGCTCACGGGCCCAGCCGCTCCGCGGCATGTGGGATCTTCCCGGGCCGGGGCACGAACCCATGTCCCTTGCATTGGCAGGCGGACTCTCAACCACTGCACCACCAGGAAAGCTAAAGTATTTACTTTAGCTTTACATAGTTTAAGTATTTACTACTTAAACTATGTATTTTTGTTGTTGTTGAATATCAGCAGAGAGTAGAATATCTGAGAAATAAGCATATTTATACTCAATCTTCTGGGAAAAGGAATAGAATAAAATAGAGAAGGGAGCAGTATCACAAGAAGAAAATGGTGTGTGCAGAACAGTATTCCGCTTAAATGGTACACTTTTACCCATCTGTTAGTGGAAAAAGACTAAAGAGGTGCTATCCAACCTAGCAGACTTGCCTTGAGAAGAGTGAGGACAGACTTATTTTACAAACATCTAGGTTGTACGGATATTTTAAATCAGTATGCACTATCTTTGTCATTTTTAGAATATCAGTAATTTTAAAAAGATAAATGAAAAGCAAGGAGCCTGGTTTTAACATATGGAAAAAAGAAGACACAGATTCTAAGTGCTATCCTACACCATCTTTTCCCCCAAACTGTGATAGCTGCATTTCTTTTGCATTGTTGATTGAATGTTTGTCCCTCCTTTTTTTATATAATTTTATTTATTTTATCTATTTATTTTTGTCTGCATTGGGTCTTCGTTGCTGTGTGCAGCCTTTCTCTAGTTGTGGTGAGCGGGGGCTACTCTTCATTGCGGTGCACCGGCTTCTCTTGTTGCGGAGCACAGGCTCTAGTCAGTCAGGCTTTAGTAGTTGTGACATGCAGGCTCAGTAGTTGTGGCTTGCAGTCTTAGTTGCTCTGCGGCGTGTGGGATCTTCCCGGACCAGGGCTCGAACCTGTGTCCCCTGCATTGGCAGGTGGATTCTTAACCACTGTGCCAAGAGGGAAGTCCCCCTCCTTCTTGTTTTTAAAAGGTTTGTCCCTTTGTTTACATATGGGTTATCAGCACAGTGTTGTGGAAGTAGGAGATAGAACCAACATGCTTTGAGGAGTCAGCTAGGATAGGTTTGTAGCCTAGAGTTTCTGCTTGCTTGCTATGGCACCTGGAACCAATTATTTAACTTCTCAGGCTTAGGTTCCTCATCTAGGAAATGGAGAAACTGTTGAGTGCTTACTTGTACTCGTCTAATATTTGCAACACCCTTGGAAAAAAATGAACCTTCCCAAGTAAAGTACAGAACTGAAAATTGAATCCACCTTTGTCTGATTCCAAATCTCATGTTCTTAACCAATATTGACCTCTGAAGGTTTTCTGGGCTTTTGAAATGTATAAGGAAGTATTCCCATCTACTTGAAGGGGTTTCTAGTTGGTCCTTACACACAGCTGTTAATAAATACACCCAGTAAAATCATTCTGATATTGCCTGGATTTTGTGAAGATGTAACAGAGTCTCTGTGAAGCTTCATTCAGTGTCTTGCAGATGGAGAATGTACCTCTTTGGGAGAGATTCCCTGTTTTTCAAGCCCCAACAATCAGAACACTTCTATTATTAAATTTCACTAACAGTGAAGTTCCCTCTTCTAAATTCTGCCTGGAAAATGAGTGATTATCCAAAAGACAATTGCCAAACCGGCATTATTATGATTTCTTCTGTGCTTCCAGTGGGTAGCTTCCAGCAAATAGCTGAATGTTGGTGCTTTAATGCCTGTACGTTCTTACAAGCACAGCTAATTACCTTCATTTTTACCTCATATAATCCTGGCAGTGGACACATAAACCTATTTGTGGAAGTCCCAAGTGAGCCACAAGAATTAATATTAATGGAAGATGTGAAAACACTGAGATTATGCCGGTCTGCTGGTCATCACCAATAATGATTATTATGATAAACATTAATTTAGATAAAGATGTGGATTAGGCCATAAAACTCCAGAATGTGCAGTGGCCACAAACCAACAGAAAATGGAATAGCTTCACTTAAAAACCCTGCAGAAATAAGAAAATTAAACACTGGTTTGCTTACCCTTTAAGTCACTTTAGTGTCCTGCTGTAGAAAGTGTTCTCGAAAGTGCCCATGATTTGAAATACTGAACTGCCTTTTCAAAAATGGTTATAGTCTGTATAAACATATGGAAAACATATAAAATAGTGTTCTATACCCAGCAAGAAATTCAAAATGTTGCTTATTATAAAGCAGTATAGGAGTTTTTAGTAGGGATTTTAACGGTTTTTCAAATTTTTATAAACCATGAAGGCAATTTTTCAAAATACACAAATAATGCAGATAATGGCAAGTTTATCCCTTTTGATTTCAGAAATTCTGGGCAAGATGACATTTTAAAAATCCTTCTCTTTTATGAAGAATTTAACCAAATATAGGGTATTTTCATGTTTATTCATTTATTGAACCAGAGATTTATTGAGTGTCTAGGGTGTGCTTGCTACTCTCCTTTGCCCTGGACTGTCTTACATATTGAGGCCCAGGGACAGAGCCTCAGAAACAGTGCTTGGTACTTGGTAAGTGCTCAGTGAGTATCTGCTTAGATTTTTATTTTTGTTCACTTACCTTTACACATAATGGTGGCTACCGTTTTTGACAATACTTGGTTTAAATGTCACCACAACTTTGGAGCAGTTTTTGACTTCTTCTTATCGACCTGATCTCTACAGCTTCTGTGCCCCACCAGCTCCTTATCTGCACTTAAAAATAAATAAATAATGATATTTGTTTGTTTACACACATTTTCTCTAATAAGCTGTAAGCTTTCTTGGAGTGTGCGTCTGCAGGGATAGGTCCCTGTTCATCAGGCTTTCTGTCTATTCCCAGTCTTTAATACAGCACATGACAACTGATACTGAATGGGCGTATTCCCCTCTGGGACTCTGTCTTGACTCTCGGACAGTCCCTACCAACAGATGGTGCCGTTAGATTGTAAAGTCCTCAAGAATAAAGCTCTCAGAGCAGTTTCTCAGACTAAAGTATGCATGGGAATAACCTGAGGGATTTGATACAACACAGATTCCTGGGTCCTGCCCCCTAAAGGTTCAGATTCAGTAGTTTTGGTTGGGGCCCAAGAGTTTGCATTTCTAACAAGCGTGCACGTGCTGCAGGTGATGCAACTCTGTGGACCACATTGTGTTACCACTTCTTCAGACCCTGATTGGTTGAGAAGTAAAAGGATATTTATTCAGTAGTCATTTTTTTTTTTTAACTAAAATAAATCTAATTAGGTGTTGGTAGGAATATGCATCTGTTTGATGCTTGGAAAGATTATAGGCTATAGGAAAATATTATCCTTTAGGGAAACTGTAAATACATAATTAAGGCATTTTGAAATCCTCTTCACTTGTAGTGTTCTTGCTGTTATTTATATCATTTGTCTTAAACTAAGTATACCTTTCTTTTCATATGTAAATGGTATAACGTAATAATAAAATCTTACTCCCCAATCCTCCATTCCATTATTCAAGAAAACCACTGTTAAGTTTCTTAGTCTTAACAGAAGCATTCTATGCAAATAGATACTGATGCATTTCTTTATACAAACAGGATCGGCAATTTTCTTACCATGCTAAACATATCTTGGATAATTTTCAGTATCAGTATTTGAAACCCTTGTGCATAAATTCACTTTAATCAGTTTAGCTTGTGAGTTCTATTATACACTGAATGTTAAATACGCTGCTAAATGTAAGATATAACTGGGTAGTGGAGAAAGGCATATAGTAAAATGAATGCAATGTGGTTTCAGTTCTGATGAGAGAAATTATTCCTCTTTCTCTCCTTGCCTCCCTTCCTCACTTCCCTTTTTCCTTACCGTAAAATCATGCCGAGTGCCTAGTCCATGCCAGGCACTGTGAATACAAACAAATGAGGATCCTGCCTTCAAGTAGGTCTGTAGACAGGGGTAGAGATAGAGGAATGTAGATAGAGAAATGTAGATTATTACAGTGTATAATGTATCCAGGTGCAAGACATTTTAGAATGGTTACCTCAGTGTCAGAGGTAATGAAAGTCTACCCAGAGGAAAAATTACTTGGGATTGCACCCAGGCCAAGCATGAAGGCCAATACTGTTCTCCATGGAAACCCAGAGAGGAGAGTAACAGACGCCCCTCTGGGTGTTGGTGACGATTTCAGAGGGTATTTGTACTGCACCTTAAAGAGTGAGTGGAATTTAACCAGATTAAGAAGGCAGACGTGAACTGCAAGCAGAAAAAAATAAAGAAATAATGAAAAAGGAGATATAGTACTGTCATCATAAGGAGTTCTGTGATTCTGGAGTTTATTTTCGGAAGGGGAAAGACCAGGAACTTAGGCAGAGGCTGGGTTATAAAGAATCTTAATCATCGCAATGAAAAGTTTGAGTTTTATCTGTTTGAGTTTTATCCTTGGGACACACTAGCCATTTCAAGCAGGGAAGTGATATGATCTTTTCTTGGTGGTTTGTTTGTTTGTTTTGGGTTGGGTTGGGTTGGGTTTTTAAAAGTTATTTCTTCCAGCTTCATAGAAAATAGACTGGAATTGAAAGCACTTGCAAGAATGGAGATGGGTTTTGTAGAGAAATGTTTCAATAATAGAAGTAAAAGATTTAGAGGACATGAACTAGACTGCAAACTCTGCAAATGTATGGGTGGTGTCTGTCTTATTTCCCTCTCAATCCCTAGTACCTAGCTCATTTACTGTCACTTAATGGCAGTTGACTAAAAGGACAGTGAGTTGCTGGTTGAGTTTTTAGAAACAAAGATGTAATATTTGATACTAAAAGCAGGTTTGGAAGGGAAGAGGATTATTTGCTGTTGGCCTTGTGAACTGTGGTGTTTCTATGCGTCAGCTACCTAGAGGTGTCCTTAGAATGGATTATTCCTCTTTTATGTGGCTGGGTTTCACAGCTTCTCTCTTTTGGACTGCCTTCTATAACATAAACAGAATATTCTGTCTGTGTCCTCAATATGATTTCTCACCCACATGGCTCAGTGTGAATGTCACTCTTATCATTATTACTTCTTTATTCAACCAGGGAGACATGGCTCAGTTCAAAATAATGGTGTTCACTCATATTTGTTGTATATCTAAAGTTCTTTTTGGACCATTCTTTCTCCTGTGTGAAACTGAGTTTCACATCTGGAGATTTGCTAATCAAGAAGAGGACCACTTTCCTTTCAGAAACATAGCCTTTGAAACCCTAGCTAGTTTCACAAAAGAAATCGTTTTGAAACATAAGCTCTTTTAAGCTAAACATAATAACCTACTCCAAAATGAACATGGCAGGCTAATTTAAAAATAGCTACATGAAGGTTTCCTCAAGGATACTGTCCTGTTCATCTGGATTTTTACTTGTTGCTTGACAAAAAAGCTTGGGATAATTTTTCAGATATGCATGTAGGGTTGTATACTTAAAAGAGAACTAATGAAGATACCCTGGAGACATTATTTTGAGTACTCTCTTCCCCCTCCCCCATCTTCCCTTTGGTACTCACATCTTAACACTTTCTCATATAGCCCATATATGCTCAAGATTATATTAAAAAACTTTTGCTTGGTAACTTGCACAATTATGCAACTGCACTGAAATTCTTAAAACTCAAATAGATTTTAGAAAACTCCCTCTTCATCCCTCATCCCTCCTCAGGTTGGGTGTTACCAGTTATTGGCAGCACTCTAGATCAGAAGGGAGAGGGAGTCATTGTCTTTGGGAATCATTCCACACTGAGCTCATGGTAATCATCTTTTAAAGTGCATTCCCTGGTGCTAGAGTGGCATTAGATGAGATAAGCCTGGCACTTCCCAGGGAAATCACCACCTCTTCCCCCACTCCTACCACTTCTCCCCTTTGTTCTTTGTATATATTTGCTTTAATCAGGTCTGCTTTCAATGTTTCTTATTTGACACAGTTTCTGAAACCCTTCATCATCCAATGATTCTTATCTGCTTTAATATGTTAGCATTCTTTTTGTAGTACCATGGAAACAGGGGCCTTATCCTCTTTTCCAAATGCTGTCCCCTCTCTGCCACCCCCAACAGACTTTCTTCTATTGGTTAAACACACGTGAGGAATCCCAGAACATTTTCTCTCCATGATCCCACACATTTTTTCAAGCCAGTTAATTGCGTGCATTTTCTCAAGAAGAATATTTGTTAAATACAAAGGGAATTTCTAAACTGCTACAAGTAATAATCACGTTACAATTATTATGTTCACTATATCACAAGGTAGTAAGTCTCCTATCATGAGGCATACTAAGGCAGGACTGTACAGGAAGATATGAGATAATTTGGAGAAAAGCTTTATGTAGCTAGTGTTTAGACCAAGTAGATAAACCTTTAATCTCTGCTATGATTAAGCTATTCCTTCTAATTAAATTTTGAGTCTATAAAGTGTTTTAAACATGTTACCAAGACTATCTTAGATTCATGGAAAATTGTTCCATTTTAATGTTCACAATGTGAGAGTGCATTATTTTGTCACTCAGAGATTCTGAGTTGCTGGACCTTCGGGCTCCAAAAGTGTAAGTTAGGAATGAAGTAATTGTCATTTTTCACTAGAAATAATTCACGACACCAATATAGGACTTAAGTACAGTTTTGGGGGAATAAAACATGATCTCTGTCCTCTAGCCTAATTAATTTCCTTGATAGCAATGATACTGCAATTCTCAGAAAGAAACAAATGATAGGAACATAGTTACCTTGAAAATAAGTTTCTAATGAATTACTGATCTTCATATTAAAAAAAGACTTAGAATTTTGTATCAAATATCACACTGTGATTAGACTCACAAAATTACAAAACACATTGGAAACCTATTTGGTGCCAACAGTGAAATAATGAATGAACTATCTGAGGGGCAAAGATATCTTAATTTTAAGTACTTTTTAATTATTTATAAGTGCACAAAATCTGTAATCAAGATACTGAGAAATATTTCTGTACAATAAATTGGATCTGGAAGATAATGAGATGTTTGTCATTTTTCATTAAATGAGAGTATTAGGATATGTCAATGCATAGATGAAATACAAAGTGTCTTCCCATGTTATCGTCATTTTTTCACCAAAGTATTTTTTTAAAACATCTTTATTGGAGTATGATTGCTTTATAATGTTGTGTTAGTTTCTGCTGTATAACAAAGTAAATCAGCTGTATGCATACGTATATCCCCATATCTCCTCCCTCTTGCGTCTCCCTCCCTCCCACCCTCCCTATCCCACCCCTGTACGTGGTCACAAAGCACCAAGCTGATCTCCCTGTGCCATGCAGCTGCTTCCCACTAACTATTTATTTTACATTTCATAGTGTATATATGTCAGTGTTACTCTCTCTCACTTCATCCCAGCTTACCCTTCCCCATCCCCATGTCCTCAAGTCCATTCTCTATGTCTGCATCTTTATTCCTGTCCTGCCCCTAGGTTCAGCAGAACCATTTTTTTTTTTTTTTTAGATTCCATATATATGTGTTTGTTTACAGTATTTGTTTTTCTCTTTCTGACTTACTTCACTCTGTATGACAGACTCTGGGTCCATCCACCTCACTATAAATAACTCAATTTCATTTCTTTCTATGGCTGAGTAATATTCCATACTATATATGTACCGCATCTTCTTTATCCATTCATCTGTTGATGGACACTTACGTTGTTTCCATGTCCTGGCTATTGTAAATAGAGCTGCAATGAACATTGTGGTACATGACTCTTTTTGAATTATGGTTTTCTCAGGGTATATGCCCAGTAGTGGGATTGCTGGGATTATGCACTCTTATTTTAGTAGATAAACAAGCGTATTTAAATTGGCTGTGATTCTTTTTAAGTATCAAGGGGATTGGAAAAAAATTGGAAGACAGTCTAGAGAAAAGGAGACAGGTGAGTTGTCTGATTTTATAAAGGACAAAATTAGTTAAGGAGGTGCAGGGGTTGAAGGAATAGCCAAAAGAAAACTATGTTGACTGGTAATTTGAAGTTTTTGGATAATACAGAGCCCTTCATTCTAATTCTAGGTTCACCTTCTCTATATTACCATATTTTCTAAGAACCGCTCTCTAAGATATGGTGAGAAATTCCAAAATGGATTTTCATCTGACACTTTTTCTAGTGGAGGAGCTAAAATCTGTTTACAAATGACGGTATTTCTACATATTGTGAAATGAGGAGGATTAAGATATGATACCAAGAACACCTTCCAGGAGATGAAATGAGGAAGATTCACTTCCAGAGAATTTTAGGAAAGTTAAAAAGTACAGATTTTTAAAAATCCATTTGCTTTGTGCTTTTTCTTGTTACAAAAGTAATATATGGTTATTGAAAAAATTATAAAGCATAGATAAGTCCAAAGCAATAAAGCTGCTCATAGCCTCACCATTCAGAATAAGCTGGGGCAAGGGTTTGAGTCAAGGTTGAATGAGAAGATTCAATTAAACAGATACAAAGTAGTTAAAGACAACTTATACGTAGGAGGATTGTTGTATGTAAACTCTAACTCAGATTTGTACATTTTAAAGTAGTTTACTTATGATTGGAAGGAAAATTGTTCTTGTGTAAAGAAACAGTGGCCTTTCTGTTTTGTTCTGAAGTTTTCAAGCAGTAGCTATTGAGGCTGGCTATAAAATTAAAGGAAAACAAGGGAGTCAGAGTACATAGAAAAAGAGAAAGCTCCTCCCACCATGATGGGTACATCAGTAGATGGGTTTTCAAGCTAAGACTGACCATGATGTATTTTAAGTTTCATTTCATTTTTGGTCAACTCTATATGTTTCATGCCATATTGTAGACTGTGCCTCTCTAAATGTTCCAAGTTAAAAGGATAACTTCAGGTGCTAAGACTTAGAAATAACAGAACTGACTAGATGAAACCATCAGATTGAGGAGCGCCATAATGTGGGAACTTGAGCATGGTTCCTACTGGGATGTTATCTCTTACAAATACCTCGTGAATTTCTTGGTGTGCCTGTCATCTACCCCACTAGGGCTTTGTATATTGTTCTGGCAATATTCATATGATGATATTGATGTTACTTACGGTTTTAAATTACTTTAAATGTTTGATCAATTTGATTTTGAACTACTTTTTATTCTTATCAGTAATCATTAATTTGGAATTATAAAATTCAACTTTGCATTTAAAACAAAAAAAAGCTAATAAAAGATTCTCACTAATGTTGAAGATATAACTGCAAAGAGAAAGGAAAACATAGCTCTCCAAGTCTGCTAGAAATAAATGTCCATAAATTCAATAAGAAAAAGCAAATTTGTGAATTAATGCAGAAACTAGGCAAATAATAAAAAATGTGCAAACCACTTACTTTCCAGTGTTTTATTCACTCTTTTGTTAGTACAAAAACAAACAAACAAAAAACTGCTCCTTGAGTTAAGAGAACAGCTACTGATGAAAAGCATTGTAATTATTAAATTCCTCCATCCTAGAAACAGCCCTGATTTGAATAATAGGTGAATGATGCCCAATGTTTTTTCTTCTGCATCTTCTTCACTGAACCATTAGATTTAAAAATGAGAAAATGAATAGAAGTAATAAGAAGGAAAAGGTTAGAACTTAGGGGAATGTATTGCAAGTAGTTCTCTACCACACTATAAAATCATAACTAGAATATCCACATCAATGGAGAGACATGCAGTTGAAAAAAGAACTCAGCGTGAAGGTTTGGAAATACTCCAGACAACACAAATGTCAGGTCAGGCACCTAGGGATTGGCGTCTGATGATATCAGTGATTTGAGGTTAAAAAAAAAAATTCCCTTGGGGATTTCTCTAAAGTAAGTTTTAATAAGTATAATTATTGCCTTCTGTTAAATATATAATGTAATAGCACTCTGTTACTGTACACCTTGCCTCAATTGTAGTATTACATAATACTGAGGGCCTACTCTGTGCCAGATTCTATTCTAAGGGTTTAATGTGAAATGTCTCATTTTTGTTTGTTTGTTTGTTTTGCGGTACGCGGGCCTCACTGTTTTGGCCTCTCCCACTGTGGAGCACAGGCTCCGGACGCGCAGGCTCAGCAGCCATGGCTCACGGGCCCAGCCGCTCCGCGGCATGTGGGATCTTCCCAGACCGGGGCACAAACCCGCATCCCCTGCATCGGCAGGTGGACTCTCAACCACTGCGCCACCAGGGAAGCCCCAAAATGTCTCATTTTATACTCATAAAACCTCTTAAGTGTGGATTTTTAGAGTGTGGATACTGAGAGTTGGTGCCCAACATCTTATAACTACCAGGTAATAGGATCAGGATTTGTACCTTTGTTGTCTAATTCCATAGCTTGTGCTCTTAACTACCCTTCTATATTTTTCCTTCTATGAAGCAGTTGATTTTATATAACATTTTTCAGCAAATATATGCGATCCCATCTTTCTCCAGTACATGATTTGAGAATGCATAGTTGCATTAAACCATGGCCCACTGCTATAGTTGGTGACTATATATCTTTCCAATTGCATGTTATCGTGTTTGTTTATTTTTAACCCATCAGTGCTTCAAAATATACCAAATACATCATGTTTCAGGAGTTTATGCAGCCTCATTTTAAAGACTGGGTAGAAATTTCTGAGATCTTAGGACACGCAATCAAAAAAAAAAAAAAAGCTCTTTGTCGCCACGTGCAACCACATAAATACAGGATGCCTTATTCAGCAATACCGTGCGCACCATCACCAAGCAGTGTTTATATATGTACCTATGTAACTAAAGCACCGGTTGGTACCTAAGCCAAATGATTTGCTAAGTCACCATGGTGATATGGATTAACAATCAGGCAAAACAAGTCTGGGGTCATGTACCAAAGAAATCCTACCCAAGGTCAAAGATCTTTATTGGAAATACAGAGTGGAAAGATTTCACTGAACTTTGTTATCTCAGCAGTACACTAACAATGAACAAAAGATTAAAAACCTCAAAGGTCAGCATGTCTTTGGGTAGCTAGGAAGCAAGTAAGCATTTTAGAAGCAAGATAAATGGCTCCAAAGCATAACCATATCTAATCCCCATCTAATTCAGCATTATGCCTAAGTGCCTTTGCACATGCTGCTTGAAACAGAGCCTGCACCATTTTATCCACCTGTTTAATTTCCAGCCGTTCTACAGTTATAGTAACAAAATGGCAAGGATGACAAAGACTATAACAGAAGTGATAACAAACTCATGTTTCTGAACACTAACCCAAAGGCGTGCAAAGCAACATCTCACTGAGATTTCATAACAACCTAAAAGGGGTGTAGTATTATCACTGTTTTATAGATGAGGAGATTGAGTTTAAAAGAGGTAAAATAATCTGCCTAAGCCTGCCTCGATGATATGTACCAGTTCTGGGTTTCAAATACACAAGTCTTGTGAGTGACTTTGCAAATTTTTCTTTCCTGTATATTCAAGACACAAATGCAAATATCCTCTTCTCTATGAAGTCTTCCTTGTTCCCTCCTCCAAGTCCCTATCACTCTTACACCCAGCAGAGCTGGGATCTTCACACACTACCCATTTTGTGCTCACAGCTCCTAATATACACTGCTTTTAGAAAATATATTAAACACTAGTATGTACTTTTTCATTTCTATCTTTCTACTAAACAACAAGCGCCTTGAAGACAGGAACCCTCTCTTATTTTTACGATAATTACTATAACAAATAGGTAAATAATGGATGAAGGATTAATTAAATCAGAGCAATCAAGGAAGATTTTAAAGAGCAAGAACCTTTGAGAAGAACATGAAGGTAAAGGCACAGGGAAGGTGAGGTGGGAGAGGCAACAAAATGGCTAGGTGGAAGACTTGAACCGAAGCACAGTCTAGATAATCCGTTGTGCTTGAAAAGTGCTGAATAGTCTTTGGTGATTGGAGTGAGAAGCAGTCTGGTGAAAGTGGGAATGCTAAAAGGTGGTACTGGATGTTGGGCCTTGGACCTCCTTATAAAGGAGCTTAAATGCCAGGCTAAACGACTGGGACATGGTTATGCTGACAAAGGGAATCATCAGGTAATTTTGTGTTTGGAAAAAGACACATTCAGGTAATTGATTTTTTAAAAAAAAATAAATTTATTTATTTTTGGCTGTGTTGCGTCTTCGTTTCTGTGCGAGGGCTTTTTCTAGTTGAGGCAAGCGGGGGCCACTCTTCATCGCGGTGCGCGGGCCTCTCTTGCAGAGCACAGGCTCCAGATGCGCAGGCTCAGTAGTTGCGGCTCATGGGCCTAGTTGCTCCGCGGCATGTGGGATCCTCCCAGACCAGGGCTCAAACCCGTGTCCCCTGCATTGGCAGGCAGATTCTCAACCACTGCACCACCAGGGAAGCCCCAGGTAATTGTTTTTAAACACTGTCGTTGCTTGCAATGTGGAAAGAATGGATTAAAGCAGGTTGGGAGACCAATTAGCAGGCTACTGTAGAAGTTTTGTTTATTTTTTTTGTTTGTTTTTAACATCTTTATTGGAGTATAATTGCTTTACAATGGTGTGTTAGTTTCTGCTTTATAACAAAGTGAATCAGTTATACATATACATATGTTCCCATATCTCTTCCCTCTTGCATCTCCCTCCCTCCCACCTTCCCTATCCCACCCCTCTAGGTGGTCACAAAGCACTGAGCTGATCTCCCTGTTCTGTTGAAGTTTTTAAAAATATAAATTGAGAGCTGGAATCAAAGCATCAAGAATGAGGATGTAAGGATTATATTGATCTGAAAGACATTGCAGGCATGAAATCAATGGCATGTATAGGGAGAAGAATGCATTTAAAGTATCTCTGAGATAACCTAGTCCATGCTGGAAGATGATACTACTATCAAAAACACTAGGTAAAGAACCAGTTTGAGAGCTAAACAGTACAGTTTTGGCTGTCTTTGGTTTGTGTTGCTTATAGGACAACCATGAGAGTATACCCAAGAGAATATTGGGAATTAAAACTTAGACAACGAAAGAAGTCAGAACTGAAGAATTCTATTTGGGAGCCATTAGAAAATAAGGGATGTTAGAACTTTGTACATCAGTGAGAAATACTGAGAAGAGGCTGTTAAATTTGGTTCTTCAGACCTCAGTGCTAATTTTTAAGAGAGAAATTTTCGACTTTGGAAGGTGGATCTGCTCTCTGACCTCATTCATCATTGCTATATGTCTAGCAAGTGATATCTAATCCTTCACACATAGTAGGTGCTCAATATATATTTAGAGTAGCTGAAGTAATTAGTTTTGAAGACACTGAATAAAAGTAACAGACAAAAATAATCGTTGGAAGAGGGAAAAATTGAAAGAACACAAAAGTATTAAAAAAATACAAGAAAAGGTGGCATCCATGATACAGGTAGAGCAGGTAACAGTGCCAAAGAGACAAGGCACTTGTAAGTGGGTGACATTATGCTTAGGATCTGGAGTTAGACAGCTTTTATACTCTCCCATTTACTGTCTTTGTGACCTTGAGTAAATTATTCAAAGTCTCTGAGTATGAGTTTCCTCAGCAGTAAAGTGAAGCTCATATGGCTCCTACAGAGGGTTGTTGAGGTGAGAGTCACATCAAGAGTGAGCTCAACTACAAGTGACCCTAAACTTGATGACAGCAGCGTAAGTGTAATGATGGTAAGTCCAAGTTTATCACATTTTGGCTTAATGTCCAGATCAGCATAGAGTAGAACCTACCTAGGTTTGGGGCTGGTGTTGGTAGGTCTCATGAGAGGTGAAGGGAGGCATCAGCGAGATGTCTAATGACACTCATGTTCTATTGCTGCTGTAACAAGTGACCACGATTTTTAAAAATTAATTATTTTTGGCTGCTTTGGGTCTTCATTGCTGTGCGTGGGCTTTTTCTAGTTGCGGCGAGCAGGGGCTACTCTTTGTTGCAGTGTGCAGGCTTCTCATTTCAGCAGCTTCTCTTTGTTGCAGAGCACAGGACCTAGGCGCACAGGCTTCATTAGTTGTGGCGTGTATGCTCGGTAGTTGTGGCTCGCAGGCTGTAGTGTGCAGGCTCAGTAGTTGTGGTGTGTGGGCTTATTTGCTCCGTGGCATGTGGGATCTTCCTGGACCAGGGCTCGAACCCATGTCCTCAGCATTGGCAGGCGGATTCTTAACCACTGTGCCAGCAGAGAAGTCCTGACCACAAATTTAAACCACACATATGTATTTTGTCACTGTTCTCTAAGTCAAAAGCTCAACACAGGTCTCACTAGGCTAAAACCAAGTTGCCAGCAGGACTTTGTTCCTCTCTGGATGATCTGGGGAGAATTTGTTTCCTTTTTCCAGTTTTCTGAGGGTGTCCACATCCCTTCAGTCTTGGCCCCCTTCTTCAAAGCCATCAGTACCACGTCTCTTTGACTCTTCTGTTGTCACATCTCTGTAACTTCTCCCTGCATACCTAGATTCCTCCCCAGGAGACAAATAATCTTAGAAATTTCTCATATTCCTTTATAGAGTTAATTAATGCATACACAGGTAATAAATATGTTTAGTCTTTACAAAGATGATAACAAGCTGACACACTGTTTTATAACCTTGTCTTATTACTTAGTAAAGGAGCTTGGACATATTTCTCTATCAGTACATAAAGAGCCATCTCATTCTTTTTTAATATGTGAATGGTAACCTAGGACTTTTTACCTTTCCCATGCAAATTAATGTTTTCAGCAAGGTTACAAATAGGCAGGAGGAGGGAGTGAGGCTGGTTTAACAGAGCTATTCTAACGCAGTTAGTAGGAGAAGCAAAAAGGTTGTTCCATGCTCTCCTGCCTTAAAATGAGAGAATGAGAACAGAGTTTGGGGGGATGTTCTACCTCCTCCACAGTCACTGGTAATTGTATTTTAATACTAGATCTTTTTATGATTAGCAATATTATATTTCAAATTATACTGCAATACATAGAGGGTCTAATTTTTTATAATGTCTTTTTTTTAACATCTTTATTGGAGTATAATTGCTTTACAATGGTGTGTTAGTTTCTGCTGTATAACAAAGTAAATCAGCTATACATATACATATGTCCCCATATTTCTTCCCTCCCTTCCACCCTCCCTATGCCACCCCTGTAGGTGGTCATAAACCACCAAGCTGATCTCCCTGTGCTATGCGGCTGCTTCTCACTGGCTATGTATTTTATGTTTGGTGGTGTATATATGTCCATGCCACTCTCTCACTTTGTCCCAGCTTATCCTTCCCCCTCCCCATGTCCTCAGTCCATTCTCTAGTAGGTCTGCATCTTTATTCCCGTCTTGCCCCTAGGTTCTTCATGACCTTTTATCTTTTTTTTAGATTCCATATGTATATGTTAGCATGCGGTATTTGTTTTTCTCTTTCTCACTTCACTTGTTTGACAGTCTCTAGGTCCATCCACCTCACTACAAATAACTCAGTTTCGTTCCTTTTTATGGCTGAGTAATATTCCATTGTATATATGTGCCACATCTTCTTTACCCATTCATCTGTTGATGGATACTTCAGTTGCTTCCATGTCCTGGCTATTGTAAATAGAGCTGCAATGAACATTGTGGTACATGACTCTTTTTGAATTATTGTTTTATCAGGGTATATGCCCAGTAGTGGGATTGCTGGGTCATATGGTAGTTCTATTTTTAGTTTTTTAAGGAACCTTCATACTGTTCTCCATGAGTGGCTGTATCAATTTACATTCCCACCAGCAGTGCAAGAGGGTTCCCTTTTCTCCACACCCTCTCTAGCATTTATTGTTTCTAGATTTTTTTGATGATGGCCATTCTGACCAGTGTGAGATGATATCTGATTGTAGTTTTGATTTGCATTTCTCTAATGATTAATGATGTTGAGCATTCTCTCATGTGTCTGTTGGCAATCTGTATATCTTCTTTGGAGAAATGTCTATTTAGGTCTTCTGCCCATTTTTGGATTGGGTTGTTTGTTTTTCTGATATTGACCTGCATGAGCTACTTGTAAATTTTGGAGATTAATTATAATGTCGTCTTATTTAGGAAAAAAGTCAAGTGAAAAACCAAAGCACCCCAATCTCTCATACCAGAGGTATGGTAGAGCTCTATTACTATAAAGATAAATATTTCAGAAAATCATAGTTTTTGTTTGCTTAAAGTTTGTGAAGAGAAAACAACATATTTTAGCTGCAAAATGTATGTTGATAAATAAGAGGTTTGAATAGAATCTTTAATATTCTTTCTAAATATGAAATTATAATAGGATGGAAAAGATGTCACTAAAAATCATAGAATGCCTATTATATGTGAGAATCCACCCAAATTTTTGAATTACTGTATTTTTTAGTCTTGAATAAATTTTGAAAATGGGTGTTATTATGTTTATTTTACATAAAAAGCCTTTGATTATTATCTTTGACCATTTCTAAGTATTTATGCATACATTCTATTTTATTTTTAAAAATACTATACTATATATTCATTTTAGCTGCAGAAGTACTGCAAGGTAACTCTACACTATAGACTGCAGGGAGGAACAAGTAGATCTTGTTTGAATTCTACTACTCGCAACATGTGTATTATTGAATATCCAAGCCTGAGAATTAAAATTGAACTATCGGGATTGCTCTCAATCTGGGTGTTGTGAATGTTTATAACAAAAGTGCACAGAAGAGATGAAACTTGACATGGTTATTTTCACGAACAACAAACATTTTGTGAATCTGTGGGACATGGGATTTGGTGGTGACTACTATAAATGTAAGGATTTTAGGTTAAACATGTCTTTCCAAATTACTGTTTGTAGGACGTAGCTCAAATGTTATTTTATCTGATGGCCACAAGCAGAATTAGTCATCTGTCTCCTCCTTCCATAGCATGTTAAAATCAAAACATAAATCTGTTTGCATATCTGTCTCAACAAAAGCTCAGTGCTTAGATGGCAAGGCCTACTTTCTTGATTATGTTTCTATCCAAATATAGCAAAATATCTGGGACTTTGATAGTAACTGTTTGTAGAAGGAATGGACATTATCTGGATTATAGTATTTCTTGCATAACCTAACCTACTCAATTCCTTTTAGTGTTTAAATCGTAGGTAGACTTGTGTCTTATGCTTTGAAGTCAAAAAGCTTGTTTTTTGAGAGAAGAGTTTGATTTGAAGGATCGCCTTTTGGAAATTAAAAGTTCTCTATTGGATGTTTTGTGATGTTATGTTTTTGAGCAGCTACATAGGATGTTCTGTATACATTTTAATTTTATGCCAACTACCATAGTCGTCTTTAATGTTTCTCTTTGAAATAAAAATTCAGAGAATGATTCACCATCTCTGGCATGCCATTTTAATATTTCAGAAGAGTGCTATTGGCAAATTAATATTTGAGCACAGGAGATTTTTAGCTTAGGAAATTGGGAAAAAGTACAAGGAATCCAGGTAATAACTATGTTTCAATGATCCCATAATAGTACAAGTTCATCATAATGGCTGTTGTTATAATATGTTTTGTCTCGATTTTATGACATTAACTAAATTCATTGGTATACAAGTTAGAAATTCCAAATTGCTCTTCAATTAAATTAGAAGTCAAGCACTGCTGTATAACAGAGTTCCCCTCTAAAGTAATCAAGAGCACTTCAATAATGACGTTGTCTTTGGCTTCCTATGGGGCTCAAGTTATTAGTGCAGATAATTCTAAACATTTTTCTCGCCTAACTCAATTGTTATTGAAATTACACTCTTGGAAACTCAAAAATTAAAGCTAGCCAAATAAAGCTATCTTTGAATTTCCCTTTAAGAAAACCTAAATTAGAGGACGCATTGTAGTACACTTATAACTGCACCTCATAATAATGAAAATCTTTAAACATGACCAACTTTGTATCTGTCAGTCTACATGAGGGTGTAATGTTTTGTGGTTCTTATACAAAATGACGAGCATACTCCCCAAATGTGTTAAATTTCCATAGGATCTTGGCTTCTTTCTCCCTTTCAATTTGCATAGAGTTGTGTGACTTTAGTCTTATTGCTTAATGCTTTTGAGTCTCCATTTCTCCATCGATAGAAAGAGAGGATTAAATGAAATAGTATGTGTGCTAAATTGTTGATGGTCTATTAAGTAAAAAACAAGATTTAAATACTATTTCATTATTTGAGCAGCCTAGCTTAAGTTAGGGGCTATTTGTAAAATATACATTTTTGTCAGGATGCTTTTGACATAGTAACATACATTTTTTTTTTGGGGGGGGGTCTGGAAAGCTCATTTCTTTAATTTTCGGTTTGCCTAACATAAGGCTTGACTGACTATGATTTGCAGCCCAAATCTGGCCTGTGGCTTGCTTTTGTGACGCTCATGGTTTTACATTTTTGAATGCTTAAAAAACATCGAAAGATTTTGTAACACATGAAATTTTATGAAATTCACATTTTGTTATTCATAAATAACAGTTTATTGGAAAAGGGCCAGGCTTATTTATTTTCATGATGTCTGTGATGTCTTTCATGATATAATGGCAGGGTTGGATTATTGCAATAGAGTGTATGCTCTACAAAGCCTGAAATATTTATGCTCTGGCTCTTTAGAGGAAAGGTTTGCATACCCCTGGTCTAATCCTATAACCATCACCTGAGCTGGAAATAGCAAATATTCTTTATAGGCTTTGATTGACAAAATCAGAAATACCTAAAGAACTGGAAAATGGGAACGGTGAAATTATTTTACGATTTGATTGAGAAAACCAGAAATAGCAAAAGCAATGGTGTGATCGTGGACACTGTAATTCATGTCATCTATTGCTTCAGAAATATGCCGACTTTCAAAAGCAAATTAAAATGACCAGAGGAAAAGCTGAATCATCATGTCTGTGTTTCCTCTGTTTCTCTAAATGCTGGAAACACATCCAGTTCTACTGCTTGACTATATCCTAACCTAAATGTTTGAGAGCAGCTTCCTGAGGCACCACTGTCTCTCTGCACCAAATTCATGATAATCATACACAGTTTGCATTTCATCTCAGGAATGCTGGCATCACATAATCATTGATAAGTTTTTCCTGTTTTGATCATAATTCATGCAGGCTTACAACTCCTCAAATTTGTTATTTTTATAATATAACTAGAATGCCACGAACATGTAGCTTACTGAACATATCTCTGTGTGCACACCTAAGTCTTATTTCCAAAACAGTTGCTTCCAGAAAAAGTTCCTTCCAGTATGTCTTTTTCTGTAATCCATGAGACTAATGGATGAAAGACACTATGTGTCAGTAGATGTGGATTCATCACTGGCCCATCTGTATTTAGTGTTTAAAATGAACCGTATTTCCAAAGTCTGAATGATCTGAGGTTCATAACTCAGTTATAATCGGTTGCTAGAGTAATGAGTGATGATTTTTGTAGAATAAAAAAGCTAAAAAGTATTTTTAGCAGTGATACCAGAAAAGAGCTGTTAAAGCTTTGTACTTTACCAATCATATTCTTGTCGTTTACTATAGAAGCTAGGGAGGAAATCTTTGAACTAAAGCTCACATAATAATAATTGAAGACAAATGGACATATCAAATTATTACATCAAATACCTTCTGCTTTTTGTCCTCTTTGACACTAAACATCTTTGGGATTCTCTGAGATACTAGGGTCTACAGAAATCATGCTCAGAACAGCAACCACATGGTGGTTGCATGAACTCCTTGCACAAACACACCAGGATTTTTTTCATCCTACATATATGAACATATATGCATAGACGTGTGGTCAGTAGACACAGAAACAAATTTACATATCATCATGACCCATTAAAATTTAGTGAAAGACCACAGAGAAAATAGAATACTGTGAGTAGATTTCAGGACATAGGACACAATTTTCTGAAAAAGCTTCCATTTTAGAGGGTTTTGCAGTGCGGAGTGGATGCCTTTTGCTGATGAGACACTGTATTAAGGATGGAATTCCACAAAGGGACTGTTAGGGGGTCTGAAAAGGTGTAGATCTGTTGAATGAAGCCAGACTTACCTGTTTACACAAGCCCCATCCCCACTCTAGGTAAAGGAAGTCCTGGAACATTTCCATATATCAGAAAACCTCTCATTCTCTATCAGTTTGATTCTTTATCATAGTGGCAATAATACCAGCCTACATTCACATAATGTGATAATTCTCAAAATACTTGTGACTATACAATCTATTTTAAATTCACTGAAAACCCATGAGATAAATAGAATGGCAGTAAATATTTATACTTTATAATTAAGAAGACAGATTCAAGTAGATCAAGTGATTTACCTCAAATTGCACAGTTTATGTAGGATTGAAGTTCAAATAAATTTTCTTTGACCTAATGTTCTTTGTATTTTAAAACAATAATTAAACAGTCAGTCTCATTTTCCCTTTTTAAAACCCTGATTCATATCAGTCCACACTAAGATGATCGAAAGTCAAGGAAATCTAGTTATTTCTTCTATTTTGATTCCTCCTGTTATTATTAAGATATCAATTATTTTCATAGCTCCAAATAAATAATGATGCTACTTCCTGCTGACTATGCTTTATCTAAAATTCCTATAAGCCACTAAGAAAATAAACAGAATTTTGATATATATTTTCTCAATTTATAGGTTTTCATTCATTACATTTCTCCCACATGTACTTCCAATGTACTGGTAAATCAGATCACATTCAAATGAATCCATACTAAAAGAAGTTAATTTTCTGTAATTCTGTGATAAAGCAATGGTTAAGACAAGACAGAATGTGCTCTTACCTACCAGTTTGTGATTCTTACCTTTGGAAAAATCATTTTCTAGTTTCCCTTGAAAAGTAATGTTTTTATTCTTTTTCCTATTTTCTCCTCATTTTCTCAATTATAGATTATAGCAAGAGGATGGGTACAAGTAAAACTAGTGAAAAGATTTTTTATTTCAAAAATGTGTGTCCTCCTAACAGTTAAATTTCCTGGTCTCTGACAGAGATACTTTGATCATGTATTTTCAGTGATTCTAATTAAATGTCAGGCTCATAATTTATTCTCATTCTCCCCTCTTCTATGACATGAGAAAAAAAAAATTAATGTTTTGTTTCCTTCAATTCATCTCTTAAATTGCAATCACTTTTGTTACAGTGCTGGTCAAATAAGTCTCTTAAGTGTTGTATGTGCTTCCCCAAATAAACTTAACTTCCAGAGGAGTTTCTAACCAGCATTCTCAGCAATTTGCTTTGAAAAATTGTGCTAGGACATAATTGGATGTGAAACTTGACCCTCCCATGGACTTCTCGCAAATGATGTTTTATTTTATTGATAATTTCCATTTTCTTTACTTCAGCTATGTGGCTTTTTAACTTTGGTGTCTCATTACTTGTGCTTCCCTAATTATTGATACACTATTAGTTTAGTAGAGCGCTCACAAGGCAGTTTTTATAATTGCATCATGCAACCTTACAATGTTCTTAAGAAAGAAACAACGGTCCATTTAATCATTACAAGTTAAAACTACTGTCAGTGGGAAACTACTGGATTCATTTCAGGAAAAAAAAAAAAAATTCTAGTTGTAAAAAAAAAAAAAAAGTTAAAGGACATAAACTTATAAAAATGTTTTTTCAGGTTTATTCTTTGGAGTTTATCTTGGATGCTTTCTGGAATTTTAATTTAGTGATACTTCACATTTCTTAAAATTCTAGCCATTAGATAAAAATGTGGAAAAATGTAGGTCAACATTCAGGTTACCACAGTGAATGATCAAATGCTTCAAATGACTTAAAATAATTAGACTAGTTGTTCATGAAACATTCTTCCTAGTTCATGGAGTGATGGTTTAAATAAAATTTTGAAGTGTTGTGCTTTTGGGGTCAAAGCAGGTCAGTGTATTCCATCTTCATTTACCATTTATAAAGGAGTATTATTACACTGAATTTGAAACAATCTTGCGTTTATATTGAGAGTTCCATTTTCTATGTGTTGTTTTTGTGAAATTATAACTTGATATATCTAGTAAGTAGATTTTATAAGAGGTGTGTACTTAGGCTATGCAATTGTCAGTGTTGATAAAGTAATTAATGATTACAGATGTAGGAGTATATTTCAGAAATAATCAAATGGTTTCACGTCTAAAGAAGGGGGTTTCTTAAAAATTGTTCATTTGGGTTTTGAAGTGATGAAATAGATACTGTTGGAGGTTCATTAACCTTTTTAGACTACTGGGCATCATTAAGAGTTTCAAGATGGCAATTTATTAAATTGTCCCTATGGAGCATGTAAAGTTGCTTTTCTGTGTAAAAGTATCAAACTTTTGCCTGTGGAATAGTTGATTAGACAGGAAAGAGCCTTCCTTTCATTTGATTTCAATTAATTTGCCCTACTTTTTCACTAAAGCACCAAAAAAGCCTTAATCCTACATCTCAGTCCAGTTTACTTACATCTTCTTTACTACCATTTCAATTTCAGGAATCCTAGAAATAAATGGCAGTTCCCTTGAGTAGTGAAAGCTCACAGGAGAATCTAGAATCCTGTCTCTCTGAGCTCCAACATATTTACAAAACAGTAATCGTCAAGATATTACCCCATTATTTTCCTCAGTGGCAGCTTTTATTTTAGCCGTGAACCAATACCATTTTGCAGAGTTTATAGAAAATACGTTTTGCTAGCTTTTATGTGCATAAAGAGTTGGAAGGGAAGTATTCAGTGATTACTGCGAAAATAGATTGCTTCCAGAGATGTGTATTAGAAAACACGGACCCAGTTGAGGAAGGACGGCAGGTAACAGAGAGGTCTGCTCATTCAAGCCCGCGTATTTAAAGTGTTACCAGCAGACACTGAGAGGGATGCACTAGAAAATAGAGCAGTCAGGTAATTATTAGAAGATGGGCTAGCAAAAATGATTGGGAAACACAGAGCCATGGTAGAGAGCCTCAGCAGGAATTGATGGCTGTATAAAAGTTAAAGACAGCCCAGGCCTTGACAAGAGAAGTCATAATGCTAGAAACCAATTTTAGAAACTAAAGGGAAAGTGTTGGTGCTCAAAAAAGGTATACCAAACCACCAGGAGACCAAAAAAAAAAAAAAAAAAAAAAATTGAAAGTGTAGTCTCTCTGTGAGGTCATAGATTTTCTTTCTCAGCCTCATGCCCTGAAGTATACTGGTTTTAGGCCCAAAAAGAAAATGCCCTTTTTGAAATCTGAAGGGAATTAAAATGCTGTACAGCATTCTCTCTTCTGTTTTTAGTTTGCAGCCTCTGGACAACTGCCAACCACCAGTAAAAAGCTCCCTATCTCACGGTGTATAATTCTGGTATGAAATAGGCAGCAAGTACAAATGAGACCTTGACCGGAACTTGTATATCTATACAAATTTGTTTCCCTGTTCTGTGTGCATTGAGTTGGAAAGACAGTGGCTTATTTAGACCTTAGGAGTGATGATTTGTGTTGTCTGAGAGTTTGGAGTTAATATGCTCATAGCAAGAGAGATTTAGGTACTCCTGAAACACTACTGAGTGCTTCTCCCATTGGGTTATTTACTTAACAGTCTTTAAAAGACTAAAAATGGGCCATCAAAAGCCTTTATAATGTTTTGATATTTAAATGTATGAGAGAATGATGTGAATCTTCTGATAGAAATGGAAACCTAAAAATAATTTTTAAATAGTTTTAAAATAATTTTGAATGTAGTTAATGCCCCTCATTGGTCAGCACAATTTTATTTTCCATTTCATAGTCTCTCGTTGGTGTTTATTCCTTATTTGAACTTTCACTGACCAGCTCCATTTCATAGTAATATGTATAGGACAAATGTGTTCTGTGCATACAGAGTGTCTGTTTTTGAAGGACTGCCCTGCAATTCTCTTTTAATCCTCTGATTCAGAAAGTGGGTGAAAATACATATCTAGGTTTTGGGACCTAATGAAGGTGTGATAAATTTCTTCTGTGTGTGTATATGTGTGTGTGTGTGTGAGAGAGAGAGAGAGAGAGAGAGGGGGAGAATGCCTAACTTCTCATGATGAAACATTCCTTGCTTCTGTCAAATTCAGATATAATATGTAAATTGAGAAAATTTAACTAAGAAGAAAATATTTGTACAAGCTCTTAGAGCATAAACCTGGGTAGAAGACAAACGTTAGATCTGTTTACGTGGCAAATGTAAGTGAAAATCAGGATGTCATTTATAATCATGGAGTAACTTGATCACAAGAGGCAGGCAAGCAATTAGGTACCAAAATCCTCAAAGCTGAGCCATTGAAACAAAGAGAAACAGGACAGTGTCCCCCATGGACCTCATCCTGAGCAGAGACTTCAAGTGGTTAAGACAATCATGTAGTAGTAGTCATTTGTGACAATATCAGTTAATGGTATCCTCATCTGAGCTAGGAGATTCTGATATTTGGTTGTGTAAAATTTGGATTTCAGGTGAGTAGAGAGTTAAGAGGCAGACTTCATTCAGTTTATTAAACTTGTGAATAGTGTTTACCCATAATTGGCTTATCGAGTAAATATATAAATGTATGCTTACCTAAATTCACCTGTGTGCCAAAACAGAGATTGCTTCCTTTCAGCATTTAGTTTTCATGAAAAGATGCAAATGGTTGGAACATTACTACATATAATTATAAGGAAAACAAAAGTGAAGGAAGCTGTTGCTTGCTTTCTTTCTCTATTAAAAATGCTCTATATTTCATACACTGATGAATTATGAAAGTATCAATGATTTCCAAGAAAATAATCCTAATATTGAAATTTCCCCAGGTTTTGTCTTCAGTGAAAATGTTAGCCAATTATTATCAAGTTTTGGAGTCTTATTTCTCTTTAACCTATGTTTGCCACCTTAGACATATGCCTTTGGATGAGTTAACTCTTGACTCTGTGTTTTTGGTGGGGGGGGGATGGAGATCAGTTGACTGAGACACTGAGCTAGTAAGTGAACTTCATATGCCTGATCTCTGTGTATGCCACACCTTTACAGTGTTTTTCGACTGTAGGCTTTCAGCTTCTCTTCTAAAACAAAACAGCCATTCTGAAAAATGGATGCCGTAAGTTATAAGGGGTCCTGGAAAAGCTAGCATGTTGTTCTAGAGAAAATCCATTAATATGAGAGAATAATTCAGTGCCCTATTGAGAGTAAAGAGGTGTATTCATCTCAGCATATGAATAACTCATCCTTTGTGTCAGAAGATAATACTGCTTTATCTATGCTCTGCTATTACTTAAAAGACCAAAACTGTTCATGCTGGGAAAAAGAAAAGGAAAATAAACTAGAGTTAGTTGTTAAAACAACTCTTCCATCTTCTAACTTGGACGTGTTAATGAAATATATCTTTCAAATCATATAGATAATTCTTGTGACTTAGACTGGGATATGTTTGGTCAGGCATAAATCATTGATTAGTATGGATGGCTTTATTAACTATGCTTAAGAGTAATGCAGTTTACTTATTAAGTTCATAAATTATAATCTAAAAGGAAGGTGTTCAAAAAGCACCTGAGAAAATGAGCCCTGATCATGGCTACATTTTGAACTCTTCAAACTCTAATTGATTTCTCTATAGATGCTCTTATTTAAATGTAAACCCAGTGATATTGGTATAATCACCTCTTAGACCTATGAATGTTTAGTTTGCAACCATACAACTAGGTGATCTCTCTAAAGATATTTACATGATCACAAGGGAAATAATACAGATATTTCAGACACTATGAATTCATTCTTCTCATACTAGTCCAATAAGCAGCTGTGCTTATCTATTAGCCAATATACCCTATTGGAGAATGACTAAGGATAAAATTGGCAAAACAAACCATGACTTTTCTAGTCTGTTACACTCCAGTAAGGGGCTAGCACTTTTAATTTCTGTTTTCAACAGAAGAAACATAATTAAGTATAGAGGAATGTCAATATAAGATCTATAATGCCTCTACCCCATGCACTTGTTCAATGTTCCTACAAAAGAGTTTGACATCTCTATACTCAAAACTTTTTATTCTCTTTGGGTTTGATTTTTAATTACATACTTGAGTCTGTGAGAATAGAAATGGTTCATAATTGTTTGACCATGCTGAATCATTTACATTGCCTAATCCATCCTCGTGTAACGTGACCAGCTTGCTTTGCAAAACAGATCAAAATTTAATTTCTTTCAGTTGTCTTTCTCTATTGACTTTGGTGTGCTCTTGGTTAAGCAGCAATCTTTTCTAAGAAATGGTTTATTGTTGCAACATTTTAAGCAAATCAATTACCTTCCTGTAATGCAATAATATTACAATATGCAGGCAACCATAGCTTCCATTCTACATGACACAGTCGATTTTATGAAGCTGTAAACATTCATATCAGTGCTATTTAGTCTGTAGTAATACAATTTGAAAAGGAGATATTGGCCAAGTTATGTTAATATGTTATTTGAAAAAGCTCAATAAGTCAGTAGCTCTTTGGAAAACAGACATACGAGTTTCAGGTTTAGAGGTTAAAGAGTCAAAACTATGTGGGAAAATAAAGAAGTGGTGACAAAACGAGTACTGAGTCTTCCTTACACTAGGAAATGACTTGTTTAAAGAGATAGCTTTGCTACTCCCTCCCCAATGTGTGTTAATTATTCATGGATTAAGTCTCCCAGGTGTGCAGCTGTATTCTATAGCTACATGCATCCAATAAGGCTTTACCACCTTCTCACCCATGTTTCTTTATGTTTTTTCTGGCATGTCTTGGTAGAATGCTTAACTAAAATTTGTACAGATAAATTATGATGATTCTTTTCTTAAAACCTTCCAACGGCTTCCCATTGAATTTAGGACAAAAAGCAAACATCCTGAGGCTGCACACAACCTAAATGGTCCTGCCTGCCCCTCCGAACTTTTCTCTTGTCCCTCCGCCCTCTCCTCCCTGTGCTCCAGTGGGCTTCCTCTATTCCTCAAATGCACTATGTTCACTCCCACCTCATGTATTTTGTATTTGCCATTCTCTAGACTTGGAATACTCTTCTTCGCAGCTACCTCCCACCCATAGTTTGGACATCAATTCAAATGATACCTCCTAAGAAAGATCACTTCCTCATCACCCTATCTGATACTTGTCCCCTCCCTAACTCTTAAACATCTCTATATTGTTAGTCACTTGTTATTTTCTTCAAGGCACTTGACATTATCTGAAAGCATTGGCTTTTCTCCTTGTTTTTTATCTGATGAGAGTAGAGACATTGGCTTGTTCACTGCTGTATCTTTAGCACCCAGAACAGTGCACATAGGAGGTATTCAATAAACATTTGTTGACAGAGAGATGAATGAAGAAGGTATAAATATTCCAAGTGAGCATGTGAAGAGACCATTTTACAGGAGTCAGAGATAGAGTCACTTGCCAGGTGGAAAGAACAATTCTTTCCTGTTCTGTCACCTTGCTACAGTAAATGCTCTTCGGTGATATTGACCTTTTTATGCAAACCCCATTCTTTATTCTGCATGCTGTCACACTCCAGAGAGGAGAAATAATCCAACCTGTAACTTTATTAATGAATCAACCTTATTTGGAAAATAGTCATAGCGTTACCTATACTTGAAGCACCACTACATTACTTATATAATAGTGCTTTCTGCTAGAAAATCAATATTCCTGGACTATTATTACAAAGACCTTGGTTTCCTCTTATGTAATTATAATTCCATGTTAATCAGATTGCTATTATTAGAATGGTGCTACTTATGAGATTTCACCTTAAAAGTTCAAAATAACTTCCTTTTATTCAGTGGTGGTTTAAATGGTGTTCAGGCAATATATCATTATTTTTCACAATAAATTGCATGAGATCTTACACAGTAGCTTTGAAATTACTGCTTGTTGTCACCACTATATACAACCACATAAACAGTATGTGGTTTGTACAGTAGATCACTTTTCTTTATATTCAGCAAACTCTCATGCTACACATTAACATGAGCTGTTAAAAAATGACAATAGTATTTTATCTCTCACTACCAAGATCTTTTGTGCAGAGAAGTTTTCTTTCCTAAGCAGTATATGTTGCTGAATAATAATAGAGGTTGATATGATAAATAATGGTATATTTTTCAGGATTCATTTGCAATGTAAAATGGAATTTAAATAGAAAAATTACAGAAAAGGTCAAGTATAGGGAAAGTTAGATTCCATACCTAAATCCAAGTCAATTTTATTATCCACCAAGATCTTATCGCATAGGTTCTGCATGGTGAATCCTGTAGAAATATGTGTATGTTTTACATACAAGAATCTAAAACAAGTTTCAATATCCCAAAGCGTTTGGCGACTGTTTTCAATATTTTCCTCTCATTTTCTGCTGTTCTTTCTTTTTCGTTTTTTTCTCTTTCCATGAGAAAACAAACACCCCAGGGACGAGGACCATTTTTTCCACATCAACTATATACTAGGTTCAGAAAAGATACATGTCAGCTAACTAAAAATGAAATAACTTTCATGAAACAATTGTTTATTTTCAGAAAGCACAAATATACTTATACGAATCATAAATACAGAGTTGGGAAGTTTCTTTGAGTCTTTGTATCTCCTCTGTACTTAGGTACCAACATCACAGTATTTAAAGTAAGAGACATGAAATCGATTGACACAAAGCCAGGCCACAAGCAAGCCTCAAGATCAATGTCATTAAACGTTTCAGGTTAAAAAAAAAAAAAAAAAAAGTCTGATACAGTTCTACAGACAGATTGAGGGAGGGCCTTCTGGATCATTTTAAATGTTCTATTATATCAGGATCTAAAATATTTTGTGCTTTAGACAAACACTTGGGGCTAAGACCTGTACACACTAAAAAATGAAATGCATTTGATTTATTTGTATTAAATGGTAGATATTCATATGTGGTTGTGAATAAAAGGTAACTAGTACTTGAATTCAGAAAACTATTATAAATTTTGCCTTATATGTATTAATTTTATTTTTCTCATAATAACTACAGTCCTGGGTCGCCTTCTAGCTTCCCGTAGTTCAACCAGTACTCATAGATAAACAACAACTTGATTTCTGTTGACTTAATATTTCCAGAGATGGAATCATATTAGCTTTTATCACAATTCTAATTTAATCCTGACAACAAAGACTTACAGTAAACTGGAAAGTTTCCAAATTGCATGTACTCAAAAGTTTCCAAATTACATTTACTCAGGTCAAATCACCTATCTCTCATATAATGAAAAATTTGCATCTACCATATGTGTAAATGGACTTGTACATCTATTTATATAAAAATCTTTAAAGATCAGTTGGTGAGGCAAGGCTCACTAGAGAAACTTTTATATCTATTTTAATTATATATTTAAAAATATACTCTCTACCTTCTATTGTGAAATTCCATTGATAGTCTGTGAATAGTGATATGCTTTTTAACACTGAACTTATCCAGAGATCTCCTAACCAATTACCCTATTGAAAATTTATCCCAAATTCCTCTGGGAAACCATGACAGATATTTATAAAATCTACTTAACACATTTTGGGAGAACCTCATAGGTTGTCACTCAAACCCATTAAATCTCAGTTTACACCCAAAACTAACACACCTAGATTTCTTGGCTGTAAGTCAAAGTAGGCCAGAAAGAAGCCACTGGGCAGAAAAGGGGAAGTAAGAGAAATCTAGGGCAACAAGCAATAAAGTGATGACTAAGAGAGTCAAATGCTGGAGGCCAATAGCACAGCTTTCTAAAGTGTATGCCTGTTTTAGAAGAGGGACCAGTAGCCCTTTAGACCTCATCTGGCCCTCTGAGTTCATCACAGTGACCACAGTGGAATACATTGAGGAGACATATTATATACATTACATATAGATATGAAGAGAATTAGATCATAGCCCTGAGTCAGCAAGGCTGCTTTAGCTTTTATTCAACATAGTCTATTGAAGAAGGCCAGGAAGGCTGTATTATATTTAGAAGAATTTACAACAAAATTAGGAGCACGTTTTTTAAAGTTTGGTCCTTAAAAGATCTGCTTCAGTTACTTGGACAATTCAGTTTTATGGAACTAATGTTTATTGTATGGCATAGTACATTGTTCACACTTATTTTTTATAAGTAGAAATACATCATTTATTCATTTTCGTATGAACAAAAAATTAATAGAGTGTTTGGCACATAGGTCTCTAATGTTTGTTAACTAAATTACTAACTTGAATCTTACAAAATTCTATTTTTGTAGGTGAAAGATGGTTGCGTTTACTGGCAGATATATATGGTTCAATATAGTAACTCTATAATGATGGTGAATAAATGAGAAATTACTAGTGTTTTTCTCCTGACTGCGTGTAGAATTGGAGGATTTTTGTGGAAAAGGTCTACATTTGTTTGCTTCATGATATGAAGGCCAGAAATGATGTTTACATGGAAGAAAGCACAAGTAGAAGCTAAAATAAATAACAAACCTGCCTTATTATATCCCTTACAAAGCTGCTAGAAGATAAACATCTTAGTGTTTAAACAAAGAATACAGCCATCTCCATAGGTAGTGAAGGGGTTATTAGTCTTCGTCTGGAAAGAAGCAATGTGGTTCTGCTTAATAAAAGCAAAAACAGAAAAAAATAATCTCCTATTGTGGTGTCTATTCGATGACCAGGTTATATAATCAATTACTGAGTGGCTATTTATAATGTATTTATATGATTCTACCTGTAACTAATTACCAGTCCCAATAACTGCAGAAAACAAAACGCTGAAGTCTCAAGTATTTTGTTGGTTCTGGTTTCTAAAACCTTCTGGAAACTGTACACATGCACCCCCAAACACAAATTTAGTTTCTCTAAACTATTCGTATACTCTGGACTCCCATTTATTTTTACATATTCAAAGAAAGGCAGAAAATATAGTTAATAGCAAATGTGTAAAAGCAGTACTGCTCCGAGCAGCTTGGACATAGATTTAAGTGTGGTGGTGATCATTCACCACACACTGATACTATTCCAGGTACTTTAAAATATATACTCCTAGTGGGTTTATGCTAGTGAGGCCTCCATTACAATTAAATCATCAAACAAGAGAACAAATAGAAGGCAGCATGAGTAATATGTTAATACATGCTGATTTCTTTAATTCTGTGTGACAGGCTTCATATTCTACCCACTCTGGGGGGATAATGGGGTGGAAAAATTGGGTGCAAGGAATATTTAATTGCTGTCTCTTTAAGGTAGGATCAAAGAACAGGGTAGAAAATAGACAAACACAGTAGTTAGAGGAAAGCATATCAATGTGTGAATATTAGAAAAGAAGTTAATTAAGAAGAAAAATGAATTGGTAGAAAGCAGCTTATAGTGAACAATTCTGGAAGGCTCAGAAAGACGAGAAGGAATGATAAAAGTAAAAGAATAAAGACAATAGTTTGGGAAAGAGAGACATGAGCCGTACCAGACTGTGAAAAGCAAGGCTCCGGATGTCAGGATGAAACATAATCAAAGCAAAAATGAAGAGTTCAGAACTTGTCAGAGTGACAAAGGACTTTGTAGATTATAATAAAGATAGGGCAGGTCACTGCTGGATAAAAAGTTAAAGCATACGGAAGTTCTGGAGAATCTGAGCTGAAATTAGCTACCCTCTTAGTGGCATTGTCACAATAGAGTTACAAATATGAGTTGTGTTTAGCTGATAATCAGCTTTTATTGGATCAAGAACTTGAAAACTGCAATGTAGATTAAATGGACATGTGGCTTTTTGCCTTTATTCTGTGAGACCTGGAAACTGAGGAATGTCATTGCCTCATTTGTCTTTCGTTTAAGTTGGATCTGACTATAACTTACCTCTTGCTAGGAGACAGCATTTCTTTAACCTAAAGAGATAGTAGGAAGAGCAGTTAAAAATAGAGCTTTAGCTGGGCCCGTGAGCCATGGCTGCTGAGCCTGCGCGTCCGGAGCCTGTGCTCCGCAACGGGAGAGGCCACAACAGTGAGAGGCCCGCGTACCACAAAGAAAAAAAAAAAAAGAGCTTTAGAGCCAGACTACTTGGTTTAGAAGACTAGCTTTGACACATACAAATTGTGCAGCTTTAGAATAGATACTCAAACTCTGTCTTACTAAATCTATAAAAATGTGAACAATAATATTACCTCATTGATTTGAAGGAAGAGTAAATGATGTAGTATTAGCGTTGCCAGATTTAGCAAAGAAGTAAAATTAAACAAAGAAAACCCAGCTAAATTTGAATCACAGATAAACAACCAATATATATTTGTGTATAAGTAATAATTAGTATGAGGCATTGTTATACTCAAATACTATTTGTTTATCTGAAATTAAAATTTAATTTTATTTGCTAAACAACAATTTGTTTGATATTTTATCTCCTATATTTTATCTAACAACTCTGCTTAATATATGTAAAGTACTTGCAGAAATAGTCCTCTTACCTGGCACTATTTAAGTGTTGTCTTGTACGATCATTATTTCACATCATACGAAGTGAAGTAACTTCATATGGCATATCAGTCCATTTTTATGAAATTACTCTATGCAGGATCAATCCAGTATAATTATTTTTACATGTATTTGCTCTGACAAGGGCTATGAGTTACCAATGAATTCATAAGTGTTTAGTACACTGTTTCCAACTTCCCAGAGTTTCTTGTAAAAATAACTTCACAGGAAGATAAATTTTAGTGTTAAGAGCCTCAGTAGTGGCTTCCTACTCGTGACAATGATAGTGATGATGAGAGCCTGCTAATGTTAAAAATCTTCTACACAATTTATTGCACAGCAATAAAGAAGGAAAAGATATTTGAGACAGGAAAAACCCAAGAGGTTTTTTTTTTTTACTAGTTGTCTCCTCAGGTGTTATTCCTGGGTACTT